>NC_051237.1:547500-880000 GCF_015220715.1 Pygocentrus nattereri
TACATTAAAATAAATTAGGTTTTTTCCTTCTCCTGTAAAGTTCCCAGTATATATATATATACATATATATATAGAGAGAGATATATGTTTCCTGCAGAGCAGTTGTTCCCAACCCTGGTCCTGGAGGACCTCCTGCCCTGCACATTTAGTCCTTTTCCCTGCTCCCAGCACACCTGGTCCAAGTAATCAGCTAATTAACAGACGCTTCCTGAGCTGAAGCAGCTGTTTTCTGGCAGAAAACGCATATATGTGCAGGGCAGGGGGTCCTCCAGGACCAGGGATGGGAACCACTCCTGTAGAGCATGCGTCAAGTTATTTTCACTTATAAACTCAACAAAACATGTAGTATGACCAAGGGTATTCAAACTTTTGAATGACTTTAGCTAGCAGTTTAAATGAATAGAAAAAAAAGGCCACCAGTGTGCCCCCCCTCCTCTATGCCATCGCTCCACACAAACCTTTTATTAATCATGAATTACACTGTAAAAAAGTAAGATGAGCTGTAAGTAAAGGCTCCTGTGTTCAGCTCACACCTACAGAGTCCATTTGATTGAACCGGACGCAAGCTAGCACCGCGAGTTAGTTGAGCTGTGAGGAGTTTACTGTGTGCTGTTTCAGCTCGTCTTTCAGCAGATAAGACTCTCAGCAGCAAGTGAGGAAGACGGAAGGTGATAGTTTACCTTTCCAGCAGAGGAAGCAAAGGTGGATGAGTAACTTCCAGACAATACAGCTGCCAACACCAGCACGCAGACCATGCCACTGCTACTCTTCACACTTCACACTTGATTTATGGGTAGTAATTACTCCACCACTGGTGATATCATCTCACCACGCTTCCTGCACAAAAGTGACCAATTAATAGCTGACTGTAATGCCTGTTTTTACCCACATATTTTTAGCACCGAGTGCAAGACGAGTCGTATCAAAACAAGTCAATGCAGCTTTCTCCATAACAACCGCAGCACACAGATACATGTGTAATGCACACAGGAACATTTTCAGTGATTAACTGCCTCTGATTCCAAATCATTTGTGTGTTTTACTGTTTTAAAAGTAAACACAAACCGTTTACTGAAAAAAAAAAATCAATCAAACGTTTGATTCTAGGAAACATGGTCAAGTGCAAAATCATGATAACTTAAGTGAACATAAGTTAACACATCAACTACAAGGAACACACATCTGCACATCATAGCACATCTGTACTGTTTATTTCTGAATCTTACTGTGGAAAAAATGTGGCCTGTGCAAAAGCCGCATTTGGTCAAAAAAGATGTGATGTTTACATCTGTTCTTTGTAGAGAATGTGTTACTTATTTTCACCTAGAAAAACAACAAGCAATGTCATTTAACCAGGAGTGTTTAAACTTTTGCATATGAGTGTAAATAGAAAGACTGATCATTTGAACATTTCCAACAACACTGGCATGTACACTGAACATAAAACTGCCACAAAGCGTTCTTTGAGTGATGCCATAGAAAAAACACATCGCTCCGTAAAGATCCTTTAAAACGAGGGCTCTTTAGAGAATTCTGAAAATGAGTTGTGAGTATACTAGAAAGAACCCTTTAAGCCACCTCTCAGCCTCTCTTTCTCAAACATGGTTCTTCTGTGCCGTTGCTCAAGAACCTTTTGTGGCACTTTATTTTTTGGGGTTTTTTCAAGTACGGTCCATTTTGTGCATCCTAACACTTTTTGAGCATCCATTTCTCCTGCTTACATCATGTAATAAAGCATATACATATACATGCGGATTGTTCTGAGTAAAATGAACTTGTGCTCTACGGGGAACAAACAAATGTTGTCACTATCCAAAGCAAAATGAATATCTACAAAATCTTCACAGATGAAGGCAAACACTTGCTTTAGCTTTACTTTGTGCTTATTAAGTTAATGTAAAGAGATTTTCCTCAAAGCAGTTTTGGAAAATTTCCTTTATCATTTTGCCCTTTATCGTGGAATTTTCACACAAGAACAGCTGCTGAGCTCAAATGATGCAGATACAAAATGTGACGATTTGGCATTTTTCCTGTTTGCCATTTTTTGGCATTCTATTTATCTACTGAGTTTAACACATTGAGATAAAAACAATAATGAAAGATTTAGAAATTGCATTCATTTTAGCGCAGGCCAATTTTTTTTTTTTGTTCCCCAGTGAGCTCAATTCAGCAAATAAACAGTAAGTGTGCATGCAGATGTGCAGATGTGCTTTCACTGTAGAGGGTTTCAACTTATTTTCACAAAATTAATAAAATCTGGAATATGACCAGGGGTACCCAAACTTTTGCATACGAATATACATTGAATGTACAGTGAACTGCTGCATTGGGTTTACTTTATTCATTGCAAAAAGAACAAAATATGACATCATCAACACAATTTTCAGTCTTTCAGTGTGTGTGTGTGTGTGTGTGTGTGTGTGTGTGTGTGTGTGTGTGTATATATATATATATATATATATATATGCATACAGTGTGGTGTGAGAGCAAGTAAGAGCACGTGGCTGCTCGGAGAAAGGAGAGCAGAGGATCGCACTGAATGTGACTTCAGCCTTTAAACGACTGCTATTGGCTTGCCATGACGTCATGGTATTACACATCCAATCTTTCGGAGTTGTGAACAGTCATGTACTCCATCCTCACTTCCACTGCTGTTCTGAGTGAAGCATCTTATCCCGTTCTCAGGTAACTGGATCAAAAGGCCGCTGTCCAGTATTGGCGGTGCTGAAAGCCCAAACGACCCCCCCCCCCTCACCCCACCCCTCTCCCTTCCCCAGTCCTTAAGGAACTTCTACAGAACAGGGCCGGGGGGGGGGTCTTCAACAATTCCTCATTAGGTCATTAAGCTTAGACATGGTTCTTTCAGCGCGTTCAGGCTGACTCAGAAACGTGAGAACTGGAGAACATCACGACCAGAAAGAGAAGCAATGCACAATAGGCTACTATTATTTCAGGTATAAACTCAAAGGACGTACCTCAACGATAATGTGCATCCACGGAATGGAGTGAGAAATAAAAGATGTGCTTTCCTTTTCTGAAAAAACAAAAAACAAAAAGTAAAACAAATCCTGGTTAGAGAAGTGCAGCCTGGTCGCGGATCACTGCGCTTTACTGACAGGTGTGAGACAGAAACGATAAGTCACATCTACCTGTTGCTCCCTCGGTCCTCACTCTGAAGGCTACACTTAACAGAAAACGACTTTGGAAATGTTTTACGTTCCAGGTGAAGTTCGTTCTTGGTGCGTAAAATCCCCAAAGCAACCCAGTGCGCGCGGATCCTCGCGTTTTTTTCCCCCAAGCAATACACGCATTTAACCGAAATCACACAGTGAAGCGTTCAATCAAACGCCCTGAGCCAAAGAGAAGCGATTTGGGAACCAGATAGTCTAACTCTCTTCTTCCTCCATTCAGCTCCTGGCTGCCTCAGTCCACTCTCTCGAACAAAGGAACCACCGTCCGCATGGGCTCAACTTTTTTAGGGGAGCTGGTGCATCATCCTCGACAAAAAGTTGCTCTGCCCTCCAGACAAACTACTATTTCATTTCCACAGACAGACCTTCACGCAACATCCACCCCCAAAAAGTGGCCAGTCTCCGTTTTCCCGGCCTTAAGGTTGCTGTCCCGGTTCAAACGAGGCTAAAAGAAACTTCCAGTGTTTCTTTGTATTGTAATGCTCTTTGTCTCCACGTGCGAATGCAGCATTCTGGCCACGCCCTTGCTTCGTTTGGGACCCCGCCCTCAGGCGTTACACCACTGAGCAGAAGTTTGGTGGGATGGTGAAGCAACACCTGCCAATCCTGAATGAACTCTGAGCTTGAGACTTTTGTCGAGTTTAGGCTTTAAATACGCCAATGTCATAATATTAGTCTAGTCTGAAAACGTATGATTAATATCAGAAAAATATCACATCAAAAATAGGTCTTGTTTCCATAAGGAGACCTTTCTTTCCAGAAAAAAGAAAAGTTTATTTTGATAATATACCGTAGATATTCATACCTACATTTTGAACTCTTTTATATTAATAAGCATTCATTATATAGTATTGGCTGAACCGTTGGCTGAATTGACACATAGAGGAACATCTCAGTGGTTTGTTACTCTGTTAAAATAAGTGTTTCTCCAAGGGTTCAATGACAAGCGAGTTAAAGGGTTTAGAGGTAATAGAGAACCATGAGAACTCAAAAAAATAGAACCACCAACAACTAAAAATAAAAAAAAGGATCAATAATTAATGCATAAAAGATTATCTGCATGGTTCAATTGGTCTCTATGATGGGACACCAGCCTTAGAAATGGTCCTATACAGCACCGAAAAGGTCCTGCTATCACTAAGTTGTTGTTTACCAATTTGGCTTCCTTAAAGAATCTTTGAACCTTTTTTTATTATTATTTAAATGCATTTTTAAACTTTAAAGAAAGGTCCTACATCAATTCCGTTTTACCTAGAAGCGCACATCCAAGCCAAGCACCACTTAGGTAGGAGCCTTGATTTTTAGACTGGACTTTATCACTTCATCTACATAATAGGAGGAAATTAAACAAATTAAGCATTAATGACAGAGGAGTCACATCAAAAGGACGAGAATGCAGAACAGTTAAATATCTACATGACCCGCAGACCCGAGGCGCTCGGCCAGATCACCTTCCTCTGGTTAGTGTCCTGCGAATCACAAGAGGAAACTCTGCGCCTTGAACAACCACCACTGAACAGCAGACTCAGTGTAAAATACAATAAAATCAATACATGTTTCTATTTACGCCACCTGGATATATACATGATGTCTAACTGATGAATTGATTTCTTCAAACCTGCTCCGAGACACCTTGGTGTTCATGCTATTGTAGAATAGAGCCTTCCGCCTCCTTCTCACCATCCTCATGCCCGACACACACCCACACCCAGAAGGAATTAATTGGTTTAAGCAGCCGTTCCCCTTGAACCCCCCCCCCCCCCGCCCCCCTCCATCTGTCTGACACCCCTCCCCCCACTGTCTAGACCCTCTCCCTGGAATATATGCCCCTCTATGAACATTAGACTGTGGCATTAGCCACTCCGTGCTGCCATGTGCCACGAGCTGTGATGATCCGGGCTGATTACTCAGATGTGATTAGAAATGCTCTTCTATCAGCTTTACAGCGAGCTGATCCGTTCACATTTCTGCACGCAGTCATATGTGTTTAATTGCCTCGTAGATGAATTATTCATTTAAAAAAAATGAATAAATAAGTCTGGAGTCTCTAAATGAAAGCATATTCATGACCTAAAGGTTTCACCACTTGCTTCATATAGCCTACTTTAGAAGATAGCTTCCCAAGAGGATTATTACTGCTTAATCCGAGTTCATTTATATGCTTTATGTTGTTTCAAGCCTCTGCCTTGGAGTGGAGACCACACTGGTCCAGTCTTTGCTGAGGAGTATTGATGAATCATGTATTTGGCTATGGCCAAATTGCTGGTGAAACCTACCAACTGTCCCACCATTTTTTTAAAATCGGTTCTTTGAGCGATGCCTTGGGAGAACAGTGTTTGGTTCTCTCTAAAAGCACGTTTGCGTAATGTAAATGTTGCGTACCAATTTAAGGGTACTTCCTAGAACGTGTACAGCATGTAGAGGTCCTTTAAACGTGGTACGTTACGCTCACACTTCATGTACTAAAGTGGTCTCCAAAGAACCATCCGCTGAATTAACCAATGGAATGGCGGTGCGACTCCACCACAAGGCATGCATCCTATCTACCTACCAGAGAGGTGTCTGGCGTGGGAAGGTGTGAAGGTGTGCATGTCATGAAGACTCCACGTGGTGGAGATCATAGCAGCAGCTGTAGATCTACAGCTACAGTACATACAAGTAATGTCACGACCTCACTGTACATGATGTTAATGACTCTGAATAGTGGACACACACACACACACACACACACACACACACACACATTCAGCAATTCATAAAGGAAAACAGTCTCACAAGAGGAGCTCAGTTCCAGCTGATTTTATTTCCTTTTGGAAAAAAAGACAAAGTTTTTTGTACAGAGGTCTGACAGGCAGTGACTGGACACAACTGGCTGGCTTTGAATTCTCTACTCAAAAGAGATATGGTATGGCAAGACAAAAACAATATTGTACACAGCATATTGCACCAAATGAAACGTAAAAAAAAAAAAAAAAGTTTATATATATATATATTTATCCCAGAAAACTCATGAACAACAATCTTAAACGTAGGGATGTATATATATATATATATATATATATATATACACATATATATATATATATATACACACATTTATATATGTTCAAGTGCCCGTCGTAATAAATCAGTCAGACAAACACGCAGTCTTTACCTATTATACAATCAATGTACATGGAAATCTTCACGTCGATCCTTCTTCGCCTTAAAACACAACAGCTCTACATAAACCTGAATTTGAAAATAGAAAAAAAAAAAAAAACAAAAAACAAAAACAAAAAACAAAAAAAATGCTATTCGCCATGCCGGAACATACTAAAACGATCAGCTACATTTAGCCAACAAGTAGAAAAGATTAAATAACGCTTGCACATTTAGGAGTGAAGCAGTACTTCATTGTTCGTGGACTCGTATAGGCATTTTGAATGTATTTCATTTCCATCCAGTGGTTAAAACCGAGCGTTTTCACTATAAAAAAGCACAAAGGAAATAGTCAAAAGGGACCCATAAGTCACTGCTACATACAGCCTCGTCCAATGCTCCTTTTGCAATGTAAGGTCAGGTCATGCCTGGCTGGTGAAAATAAAAGAGACGCTGTGTCTTTAAGATGCCTGTGGACTGACACTGTAAACATGGCCAGGGGGATAGATTGTGAGTCAACCGCCTCCAGGAAAAGAAAACAGGACAAAACAAAAAAACAAAAAAAAACAGCGATGTTCTTGATAAATTTGTACAAAAATACACGTAGAAAATAAACGAAACGTTTCGATTCTCCTTTCTCCGCGTGAGAGGTCATGAGTTAAATAACACGATGCAGTTCTAGCCCTTCTGCAAACAGAGACGGACGTGTGCACAAGAAGACAGATGAGAACAGCTTTAAACAGAGGAAAAACCAAAAGTACAAACCGTTATAAATACATCGATAGAAAAGTGTCCGTTTTTCTTCTGAGCACAGAGAAGTTATAAAGCTGGATGAAAAAAGGGGAAAAGGCAAAAAAAGGGAGAGAAGTTTGGTCCTGATTTTTTTTTCTCTCTCTCTCTTTCTTTTTTTTTCCTTTTGTAGTGTAGAAAGTTGAACCGTCTGAGTTGCGTGTTTTGAATCCTGACAGGAAAAGCTGGTGATTGTTACTTTCTCTTTTCAGTCTTTCATGGCGCTGCAGTTCTCATTTGAACAACAAACAACAACACAGTTCATTTTCAGACTAAAACTCAACCAGCATGCTTTTTCGGTCTCTTTCTTTACGCCTGGCTAAAACACCGCTCCATCCAAAGGGATTCTGGCTTTCCTCGCTAAAAAAAGACCGCTCGCCTTATCTTTGCGCCAAAGTTCTCGAGCGTGTGTCCGTTTAAGTTGAACGGAGACGGCCGGACAGCCTCGTCTTCCCCCTCGCCGCTGTGCAATGCTTTCCCTCAACACTTAAGTCATCGTGTTCGAGCAAGCTAAGCGTTTGAATTTTCAACTGGTGTGGGCGTGTTGGAGACGACCCCACAGCAATGAGAGAAACAGGAGAAAGCATGTTAGGTTATCATGGCTTTGCCCCCCCCAGCGTGGACTACGTTTAGGTCCATCTTCACGTCATCTACTTCAGCTGGACTTGCTTAAAGGCTCAGAACAGTCAGTATGTGAAGACCAGGTTGGATATGGTGGACTCCAGCCAGTCTCCAGAGATCATCTCACTCACCTCTGGCGTGCAGTAG
Organism: Pygocentrus nattereri; assembly: GCF_015220715.1. Classification (NCBI taxonomy): domain Eukaryota; kingdom Metazoa; phylum Chordata; class Actinopteri; order Characiformes; family Serrasalmidae; genus Pygocentrus; species Pygocentrus nattereri. Next base: position 555,390 of record NC_051237.1, read on the forward strand.
TCTGGAAAGTCGAAGTGCGAGCCGGAGCCGGACTCCAAGCCCAAATCCAAGTCTCTGTCCAGGGACACGGCGCCGAATCCGCCCAGGCCGCCGAACCCTGGACTGGGGTTGAGGTCGAGGAGGTCGTCCTCGAACTCTTCGTCCGAGGAAGAGGAAGAGGAGGAGGACTGGGAGGACGAGTGCGAGGCTGAAGGCGCCGGAGAAGAGGCGCGCGCGTGCTTGAAGTTGCGTGGGGCCAGCATGGCTGCTGCGCCAGATGTTTCCACCTCCTCTTTGCCGTCCTCGTACAGGCTCAGCGGGTCGCAGGATTCGGCGGAGCTGCTCAGAGTCGGGCTGGACGGCACGGTCACGCACAGCGGCTGGCTCTCGGACGCGCCCCCCGCCGAGGAAGCGCGCTTGGCCGGCTTGGCTGACGACGCCGCCCGCGGCTTGTAGAGCGAGTGGTGGTCCACGCCGGGCTGCTCCAGCGCGGTGGATTTCCTGTGCGTCTTGAGGGGTTTGCCCCCGTGGCTCTTCTTGGAGGAGGGCTTGCCGCCCGGGTTGCCGCCCACTTTGTCGCCAGCCTTGCTGGAAGAGGAGGAGGAAGAGGAAGAAGACGAGGAGGGCTTGACTTTCTTCCTCGGTCGGTACTTGTAGTCCGGGTAGTCGGCCATGTGCTTGAGCCGGAGCCTCTCGGCCTCTCTGATGAAGGGGATCTTGTCGCAGTCGCGCAGCAGCTTCCAGCGCTTGCCGAGGCGCTTGGAAATCTCGGCGTTGTGCATGTCCGGGGACTGCTCCATGATCTTCCTGCGCTCGATCTGCGACCAGACCATGAACGCGTTCATGGGCCGCTTGATGTGGCCGCTGGGGGTCTTGCACCACGCCACGTCCAGCTTGTCCCCGGCCAGGGTCGGAGAGCCCGGGGACGGCGAGGCGGAGGAGGAGGCGGCCGTGGCCGAGTCTGGATCCATCTCACCCGGGTCTATGGAGTCGCTGAGCGGCAAGTCCGCGCTGGTCGCTGTGATCGACTGAGCCACCATGACTGACTGCTCACTTACAAAAACTGCTTCAGCTGGTGCTCAAACAAAGTCTGTGGGTTCAGTGGGGAAGGTAAAAGTTTCAGCACGAGGCAGCAGATCTGTCTGCCCACTGAGCCACTACCACCACGCGCGTGGAAAAGTTACTTGCAGCACGTCTGAAAGTGCGTGCGCTTGGCTTTTCTTATCTCCCTGCCAGTGAACCGTCTCCAACACGCATATCCACCGCGTGGATGTCAGTGGGGGAAGTTTCTTCCAAAACAAGCGCCAAGCAGTCAGTTCTGATATTAATGATAGTGATACAAAGGGGTGCATATATATATATATAAATAAACAAAAAAGAAAAGCACAGCAGAGCGCAGCTCAACTGCCCGTGCGGCTGAAAACGAGCCCAGTGCCTCTGTGGATCCACGAAAAAACGCGCAACTTTGCGTCTTCAGCACGGTGCTTGGTCCGAGCGCCACGCGGTTTGAGTGTCTGGCGGCTGCGCTCTCTCATAGTCCCGCTCACGGCTGCCCCACTGTCTGCGGTCAGCAGCGCCTTGCGCCACGGCTTTATGCTTTCCCACAGCCATAAAGGCGAGAGAAAACGACCAATCAGCGCCTGTCTCCAGCCTGTCCGGGGTTACACCACGCCCCCGCCGCGCTCTCATTGGCCCAATATCGTCTCCAATAATAATCGGTGCGAGCAATGAGGAGCTTCGCGTCTGACCTCATTCCACTCTGCGCGCAGAAACTTAGTTTTAAAGGTACACGATGCTCTCTCTTTATTTATTATTATTAATATGTTTTCCTTTCTTTTCTTCCAAGACCAAGAGCAGGATTTGATTCGTTGATTAATGGAGAGTGATTAATTAGTTTAGAGCCAAAGTTGTGTCAAGCTTTTTTTGTTTGTTTGTTCTGTTTTGTTTTGCTTTTTTAAGCACTTTTTTTTTTCAGTTGGACCATTTAAGGCAAAAGTGAGGTCCAGTAGGAACGATCATGACCTCTCCTACAACTGGCCAGGCTTGGATAGCAACCAAACAAGCAGTGATTATGCAATAGCATATTAATCACATACAGCATAATAAATCATGCTTGATCAACATGATCAAAGAATAATGCTACTCCCAATAATATCATTGGGGGGGGGGCATTTTCCCATTTACCTTTGTGCATATGCATATTGACATTACGCATTAATTACAGTGTAATAAGCAGAGGCTGGGTGTCGCACATGGCACGCGCTTGGCTCTCTGAGGCAGCATGCTTGTGTTTTTGTTTCAGCTCCTGCTGGAGAGAGCGAGAGCGATGGGAGGGAGAGAGAGAAAGACTCTGCCCACCAGACTGGAGACACTGAGGGTGGAGTCGAGGAGGGAGGTTGGTGTCCTTCAGTACGGTTTTTCCCCCTCTCCTGCTCACTGCACATTGTAGTGCTTCTCCTGCTCTAACAAACACATTTAACCTCATGAACGGCTCACTAATGAGCTGGTGAGTCGAGGCAGGTGGGTTAGGGCAGGGTGAGGGACAGTAGATTATTGAAGAGCACTGCTTCAGTGCATCAGCCACACCAGAGAGCCTAATATGCTACTTAGATGGGTATTTATGCATCCAGAGCTTAACAATTAAAGCACATATTCTTAGGCAATGCTAAAATATAGGCCACTCTATGGCATTATATAGCCGTCCCTTTACTGTATGGTAAAGATTTAAGATGCCAGTGCTGTTTTCATTGTCAAAACGATGCTGCCAACCTGGAAGCACAAACACAAGACGCAGTCAGCCATAGGATCTGTAGAGCCTGGAGTCTTTCAGTCTCCTCACTGGCTTTCTGGCACCCTTTGAAAACCATTCATCCACTAGATGGCATAGTAGAGCCAATATAGGGTGGATGGAATTCATTATTTAATTTTACACAAAGGAAGCGACTGGTGAAGAATAACTGTTTAATCTAGTAGAAGCATACATCTGAATATGCATTACGTAATCCGTTTAGCCACACTCACATAGCAAAGTTAAAGCTAATTCAAGGCTGATTTTTGAGCTGGCTTTCTGAGCAGCGGTCCTTTCCAGCATCTCTGACCCGAAGCACTGGCACATATAAGACATATACAGAGCTATAGAGGATTCATATGAAATGATCTCAGTGAATCAGTTGTAACTCATATGCAGCAGCGATCATGCCAGGGTTTGTTTTGTGCTGAAAGGGATGATGAATATTCATGAGAGTTATCTTCAGTGACGGTCTGGTCCCTGTGAAGCGGCTACTCTGCCCCGCGTATCGAGCGCCAGGGCAGCTGGTTGCCCTACAGCACTGTCAACAAACATTTACAACCTTAGCACTTGTACTTCGCTGGGAACGGGCAGGTGGGTTCTGTAGAGAGGAAGGAGTGGAGGTGTGCTAGTGTTCAAAAGTTTGGAACCACAGTTTTAATGTTTTTGATAAAACAAAGAAAAACATTGTAGATTAATGTATGAAATTACTCTATTATGATGCTCTACAACTCACCAAAAATGGTTCTTCTGTTGTTACAAGTTTGACATCAGAACAATAGAAGAACCATTTTTGGTGCTTTACAGAACCCCTTTCAACAAGAGACCATATAGAACAATCTACAGCACATTCTCCATGAATCTGAAGAACCTTTTAATCATGCAGACTGTTCATTGACTCTTCATGGTTCGGCATAGAACCATTTTCTGGACTAAAGAATGACCAATCAATTTTAAGAGTGTATCAAAAACGGTTCTTTGGCTTGTAATAATAGTAGAACCCATTTTGGTGCTATGCAGACAAATTTTCCACAAGGTTCTTGTGGAAAAGAACCATATTCTCCATCAATCTGAAGAACCCTTTAACCATGCAAAGGGGTCTTTGAGTGTTCATGGTTCTATATAGAACTGTTTTCTTTACTAAAGAATCTTGATTTTAAGATTGTACAAAAAAAGCGTAATTTGGCTTATAACAATAGTGGAACTCTGAAGAACCCTTTCATTATGCAAAGAACCCTTTAATTATGCAGAGGGTTCTTTGAGTGTTCATAGTACTATATAGAACCATTTACTTTCCTAAAGAACCCTTGAACAACCATCCTTTTTAAGAGTGCACCAAAAAGTGCCCTTTGGCTTGTAACAGTAGAAGAAACCTTTTTTGAAGGGAACCGTTTTGAAAAAGGGTTCTATATAGAACCATGAACAGCACATTCTCCATCAATCTGAAGAACCCTTTAATCATGCGCAGGGTTCTTTGAGTGTTCTTGTGTCTTTATAGAACTATTTTCTTTACTAAAGAACCTTTAAAGAACCATCTTTTTAAGCGGTTGATGGTTAGAAAAAATTAAAGTAGTGAACAAACCATCCTGAAATACACCGGTCAGGCACAACATTATGACCACTTCCTTGTTTCTGCGCTCACTGTCCATTTTATCAGCTCCACTTACTGTATAGCTGCACTTTGTAGTTCTACAGTTACTGACTGTAGTCCGTCTGTTTCTCTGATACTTTGTTAGCCCCTTTTACCCTGTTCTTCAGTGGTCAGGAGCCCCATGGACCCTCACAGAGCAGGTATTGTTTGGGTAGTGGATCTTTCTCAGCACTGCAGTAACACTGATGTGATGGTGGTGTGTTAGTGCGTGTTGTGCTGGTCTAAGTGGATCAGACACAGCAGCGCTGGAGTTTTTAAACACTGTGTCCACTCACTGTCCACTCTATTAGACACTACTACGGTGTCAGTCCTTGTAGATGTAATATCAGAGATGATAGCTCATCTGCTGCTGCACAGTTTGGGTTGGTCATCCTCTAGACCTTCATCAGTGGTCACAGGACACCGCCCACAGGACACCGCCCACAGGATGCTGTTGGCTGGATATTTTTGGTCAGTGGACGATTCTCAGTCCAGCCATGACGCTGATGTGTTTAAGAACTCCAGCAGCACTGCTGTGTCTGATCCGCTCACACCATGACCAGCGCAACACACACTTATACACCACCACCACATCAGTGTTACTGCAGTGCTGAGAATGATCCACCACCCAAATAGTACCTGCTCTGTGAAGGTCCAGTGGGGTCCTGACCACTGAAGAACTGGGTAAAAGGGGCTAACAAAGTATCAGAGAAACAGATGGACTACAGTCTGTAACTGTAGAACTACAGAGTGCAGCTATACAGTAAGTGGAGCTGATAAAGTGGACAATGAGTGTAGAAACAAGGAGGTGGTCATAATGTTGTGCCTGATCCGTGTACTTTCTGGTGTCTGGCTAGGTTTTCAATATAGATGTTATATACATTTTATTCTGAACAGGTCAGTGGTCCATGATGATTTGTAACCTTGAAAACATCCTCAGTTTGGGAGTTTAATCATTCACTTTGTGTTACCACAGTGCTGTCCGAATAACACTTCTCACATTTTGCTACTGTTGTCATGGCAACCCCCCTAGTATTTGGTCTCCAAATGGTAAGAAGTATAGGTCAGTCTTAGTTCAATTTTGCTTGGCTGCACATGTTATGAAGGCTCTGGCCTGCCCTCGACCTTCTGAGAGGAACCTCTGGGCTGTTTATCTTCAACTTCTACCTTCTCACACAAAGCAGGGTTTTTTTTCTAGATGCTTTTGTGTTCTTTATCAGAAAGAATGACATGCAAAGGATTCATTTGCATAGGACAGTTAGATGTTGGGTAGATTATTTACACCCAGTGTCAATGGTTCACTTAGAGTACGTTCTAGTTGTCAGGTAGATGAATTAGAGCTGGGATCAAGGCAGACAGTGTATGTACTGTGTACACTGTGGATTGGAATGCTAGACCCAGCTGTAATGACACGGTGTGGTGGATTGTGCTTTGGAGTTATTTGTTTTAACCTTCTTGACCCGTCTCCTCAGTGCCTGACTAATTTTACCAACCTCATTGGCTGTGTTGTTATACAATAGGCCTTTTTGTGTGTATGTGTTTCTCCTAGAGAGAGAGATGGCTTATTTCCACTGTGTCTGTTAAACTGAACTGGAAAAGGTCCAGTTACTCTGAGGTCTAAACCGGCTCGGGAAGGTATTTCCCTCCACTTTGCATTTTATGTTCGTGCTATTCAGGACAGTTATTCAAGTTTATGTGGTTTTTCATTCCACAGTACCTGAGTTACAGCAACCTACGGCTGAACGATTCATGACCTAATTATAATTTTTCTGACCAATACTGTGAATGTGGTTTGAATTGAGATTATCTTATGCAAATTAATATCCAGGCCTGTTTTTTGGCCAAGAAAACTGCATTCATTATGCCTGAAATTGAGGCTTGAACACTGAACTTATAATACCAGACTGTCAGTTGGTTGTGTTGTCATGTGCACAGCACAAGGTGGTTTTTCAGTGCTGTTGATTGGTCAGAACACATCTACAGGCAGTTCACTGGTAGCCTTTTAAAATCCAAGGCTTTAATGCAAACTGTTTGAGTTGTTCTTATTTTACAGAAGTATGTGATAAAACTTTGGGAATGTCTGTGAGTCTTGGCCATTTGAAGGGGTAAATGTATCCACTTAAAACTTGCTAAGACGGTGTTGTTGATAATGTAGACAGGGGTTCTCAGTCCTGGTCCTGAAGATCCACCACCCTGAAGAGTTTAGCTGCAACCATAACATTGGTAGGTCATTAACATTAACATTGTTCGGCCTGTAAGATGATCACACATGGAAAGTCTTGCAGGGTCAGACGTGCTCTCATAATGAGAATATCTGTAAAATAAAATGTAGAAATTTGTTGACTTTGTAGACTTTTTACAGTTTAAACAAACAGAATCTGAAATTTCTAAGCAGATAACAACCATGTTGTTGGCCTATGAATGTAATGGTAGCATAGCTGAAAAGTCCTCCTGACAAACCTCCAATTAATCGTGAAGATGTGTATCACCTGTGCAGAGAACAAATTATATGCACTAAAAACATGAATTATGTATTGCAAGGGAAAACGAGTTAAGTTAGCTAACTATAGCATATAACTTATTAACTTTAATGTTATCACATGTCCTGCAAACACTGAAAAAGCATGGACAAGAGGAATTTTGCGGTGGGTTTTGAAGAGTGTACCCTGGTTTGCAGTGGATTACGCCACAATCTAGCACTTAAAGTTTGACAGGTTGGACTCATCCCAAGATCATGTCATGCCCCTAAAGACAGACATGGTATATGATGATTACCATCAGTGAAAATGAGTGAAATCCAAAATCAGTTTAAAGTCATTTGTGAAATTTTGAGTTTGCACATGTTTCTGAAGTGTATCAAAGCAGACTCTGGCATTTCTTCTGAAATCTTTCTTTGCTGCAGTAACAGCCTCTACTCTTCTGGGAAGACTTTCACCACATGTTGAACATTGCTTTGAGGATTTAGTAGCATTCAGGCACAAGAGCATTAATGATGTCTGGTACTGATGGGTGATCAGTTCTGTTGGATTATCCGTTTTGGATCACCAATGCCATTCCAAACTCATCCCAAAGGAACTGAATGGAGCTCCATCACTCCAGAGAACATGGTTCCACTGCTCCACAGTCCAGTGCTGGGGGCTTTATTTCCCTCTAGCTGACAATTGGCATTCAGCATAGTGGCCTTAGGCTCATGTGCAGATGCTCCATTGAACACCTGCATCAGCAGCGGGTGCTTCTTAGAGGAGCTGAGTTCACTAATTAAAAAGGGTGTCTGGATATTTTCCTTATTATGGCTATATAATGTAGTTATAGTTATATATCTCTGTTGTCAGAAGAAAACCTTGTATCTCCAAAATGGTAACTTTGCAGGAAAAAGAAAAAACATGACGTTTAATGTAAGTCAATGGAACCAGACTTTTTTCCAAGTCATTTTGGGTCATTTCTCTTAGTCCATTCACCACAAAACCTACATATAATGCAAAGAGCAACAGGCATTTTCAAATTATGTCAGAAACTGAAAAATGAAGATACGAGGTTTTCCTCCGACAACAGCGATATAATTTGCATATATACAAAGAAATGAGGTGTGTATGATGGTCAAATGGTATATAAACAAACTGTGCTTGAGAAAGGGTTCCACGTTTGGTCTTTGTAAACTAAAGGTGGTCGTTCAGAAGGTCATTGAAATCTCCCTCTCCTACTGTGCACAAGCACCGCACAGTGGACACACAGATTAACTAGCTGGAGGGGGCCGGGACGGTCACAGCCATTTGTCCAGCTCAGCAGTTTGCTTCCCCTGTGAGCAAAGGACAGATGTAAGGACAGAAGTTCAGGAGCGAATGGCTGATCGCTTATCTCTCCCCGAGGTGCACTTCCCACCTCCGCGATAAATCAACCACAATGCTCACAGGCAATCCTGTTTCCCTACTTTTTCATCTCTGTTTTACTTTCAGTAGTCTGACAAACCTGTGAGCTGACTGCCTTCATAGAGACAACACTTTATTACCAACACCTGGCAAATGGGATCATTTCACACAATGTACTGATGAAAGTGCTGGTATCTCAAACGTCTTTCACTCTAACTTGAGTCTTTTAAAGTCACAGTGAACAGAAAATTGTAAGTGAATTCAAGTGAAATGCTTTGGAGGTGAAATATGACATTATCAGTGTACCTTATTTTTCTCCACTGGTTGTGGTGACATTTTGATTTTAATGGAAGATTACATGAAAACTAGAAAACTGTCTTTTAAATCTCAGGCTTATTACATAATAAACATACATTTCTTCTTCCGCCTTCAAAGCTCTTCATGGTTTCACCCCTATATACCTTAGTGAACTTCATCAATACTGTCCCCATAGCTCCCCTAGATCTTCTGGCGCTGGACTTCTTGCTGTCAACTCAAGGACGCTTTACAAAGACAAAACTCTCAAACAGTGGGTGGCAGTTTTTTCAGTGCTACTGCTCCCAAACTTTGGAACTCACTCAATAACTTTTAAAGTTCAACTTAAAACCTTCCTCTTTAGTGCTCACTACACTTCTTCAAAGTGTTAAGTCTTTTTTCCTCCCTCCTCTTTGTAAAGGTTGTGAAAGGTGCTATATAAATTAAACTGATTGAACCTATTTACTTTAGTAACTACAAGGACTTCAAAGCAAACTGGCTGAGCTATTCTTAGGTTACGGAAGTGTGTAATAAAACTTTAGGCCTGCTGGTCAGCTCTGGACATTTAGGGGTGAAATGATGTTATATGATAAATTGCATTTAATGAACAGAGAAATTATCGCAAGTAATTTTTCATTCATATTTCATTGACACAAGTGGACAAACTCTGGAAAGTGTGGATTCTAAACTTTCAATCCATACCACATCTCTGATAGAGAAGAGATGGTTTACTATATTTACTAAGTTCAGGTGTTGTAGCTACACTCATTGGAAACAGGTGGACAGAATCAAGCGCACAGCCATATAATCTCCACAGACAAAAATACTAAAACGGGTCCCACTGCAGAGCTCAGTGATTGTCATAGGATGCCACCTTTGTCACAAGTGAGTTCATGAAATTTCTACCCTGCCTGTCTAAGAACAACAACACCTCAACCATGAAGCTCTAGACAAGCTCTAGGCCAAGTGCTGAAGCATGTAGTGTGTAAAAACCACCTGTCCTCTGCTGTATCACTCACAACAGAGTTCCAACCATGTTTTTAAGTTTCTATGGCTAAGCAGCTGTACACAAGTCTAAGATCACTATGTGCAATGCAAAGTATCGGCTGCACATTGGTGTAAAGCACACTGGCAGTGAAAGAGTACCCTCTGTAGTAATGAATCACACTTTACTATCTGGTAGCCTGATGGATGACTCTGAGTTTGGTCAATGCCAAAATAACCCTGCCTAATGGAAAACACAGTAAAGTTTGGTGGAGGAGGGATAATGGCCTGGGGCTGTTTTTCAGGGTTTGAGCTCAGCACCTTAGTTCCAGTACAGGGTAAAGGGTAATGTTAATGTTACAGCATAGTTTTACAGTCAATGTTTCAGCAGCATTCAAGACATCTATATGCTTTCAACACTGTTGGAACAGTTTGTGGAATGCCCTTTTCTGTTTTAGCATGACAAAGCGAAGTCTATAAATACATGGTTTGAGGAGTTTGGCATGGAGAAACTCCAGTGGCCTGCACACAGAGTCCCGGCCTCAACCCTACTGAACATCTTTGGGTTAAACTGCAACATCAATTACGAGCTAAGCCTTCTCGTCCAAAATCGGTGTCAGCTCTGGTCTTTTTTACTGAATGGACACAAATTCCCACAGACACATTCCAATTTTTTGTGGAAAACCTTCCCAGAAGAGGCTGTTATAGCCACAAAAGGGGGACTTACTGCATATTAATGTCTATGGTTTGGGAATGGGATCTCCAACAAGCTTACATAGATGTAATGGTCAAGTGTCTACATACTTTTGGCCATATAGTGTATATTAATTTGAGTTTAGATGAAACGTTATTAATCTGTGTACAGTCTTTTATACTGAAACAAACAGAACTCAAATCTGCCCTTACATATTTTAAATTGAACATTAATGAAATGAATTATTAATTATTATGTTATTTTTAAATAGTGTAGCAAAAAGTCAAGTAACTACATTTCTAATGGTTATTTCATTTTTCACTGTAGGTATTTTGGTGAAGGCTCTTTGTTTTGTAAGTACAATTTCTCTTATGATTCTCATTTAAGCTGTTTTTGAAATACAACTGCAATTTTATGATCATGGCTGTTTTAATCTGCCTCTTCTGCTTTGTTTCTTTGTTCTTGAAGTTCAGGAAAGAATGTAAAGCATAGTACCATTTCAGTGCTTTGGAACTTTGGGACAGGCTGCTGACTTCACCCAGGACAGCTGCAGTAATGTGATGGTTAAGCACCATGTATTTAGAAAATGGGCTTGGCATCAAGACGACACAGAACTTAAGTAAGTGTCCATTTCATGTCAGCTAGAATCAACATGTGACTGGAATAGTGAGGAATTGGTTAATTGAGAATGTGTCCAGACTGGACTGAAAGAAAGATTGTTGCAGGAGTTTAATTTTACACAAGATAAGCCATCAGTGTTGCTCCACAGATTGCGTCTGTCACTGAACAAGCTACAGCGAGTAATCACAGAAAGACCTATCTTACCAATCCATGTGGAGGAAAAGAGACAAAACTGTCCATTTTCCCAGAATTAGCCATCACAGTGGACAGTTTTTTTAACAGATCCCCTGCTTTAGGGTCTAAGGTAGATTTAATGATAACTGATTGGCTGCACTGCAGAAACTATTAAAAGCAGCAGTTTCACTAGGGTATATGTAGGGCGGTTCTACTCACCTATAAAGAATCAAGAACCCTTTCCATGACTAAATTGATCTTTACGTCATAAGAGGGTCCTTAAGAATGTGCTGTATAACAGCCCTTTTGGGTGCTATATAGAAGATTTTTGTGATGGGTTCTATATAGCACGCAAAAGGGTACTTCTATTGTCACGATGTCAAGCTTGTAATACTAGAAGACCCCTTTTTGGTGCTATGTAGAACCCTTTTGAAAAACCATCTATAGCATATTCATCAATCTGAAGAATGATGCATAGAACCCTTTAATCCTGCAAATGGTTCTTGAGTGTTCATGGTTCTATATAGAACCATTTTCTTTACTAAAGAACCCTTGAACAAACATCAACCATATACAGTATTTTGCCAAAAGTATTCACTCACTTCCACTGTACAGGTGTATAAAGCCGAGCCCCTAGGCCTGCAGACTGCTTCTACAGACACTAGTGAAAGAATGGGTCGCTCTCAGGAGCTCAGTGAAGTCCAGCATGGTACTGTGATAGGATTCCACCTATGCGACAAGTCCAGTCGTGAAATTTCCTCACTACTAAATATTCCACAGTCAACTGTCAGTGGGATTATAACAAAGTGGAAGCGATTGGGAACGACAGCAACTCAGTCACGAAATGGTCAGCCAAGTAAAATGACAGAGCGGTCAGCGGATGCTGAGGCACATAGTACGCAAGAGGTCGCCAACTTTCTGCAGAGTCAATCACTACAGACCTCCAAACTTCATGTGGCCTTCAGATCAGCTCAAGGACAGCATATAGAGCTTCATGGAATGGGTTTCCATGGCCGAGCAGCTGCATCCAAGCCTTACATCACCAAGCGCAGTGCAAAGCGTGGAATGCAGTGGAGTAAAGCGCCGCCACTGGACTCTAGAGCAGTGGAGACGAGTTCTCTGGAGTGACCAATCACGCTTCTCCGTCTGGCAATCCAAAGGGCGAGTCTGGCTTTGGCAGTTGCCAGGAGACGGTACTTGTCTGACTGCACTGTGCCAAGTGCAACGTTTGGTGGAGGGGGGATCATGGTGTGGGGGTGTTTTCAGGAGTTGGGCTCGGCCCCTTAGTTCCAGTAAAAGGAACTCTTAAAGCTTCAGCACCAGGAGATTTTGGACAATTTCATGCTCCCAACTTTGTGGGAACAGTTTTCTTGTTCCAACATGACTGCGCAATGAAAATAGGTTTTGTGTTTGAGAGCTGCCAATATCTTATTTCAGCCCTAGACAATAGTGCACCTAATGTAAAAACAAGATTGCATTTTCTTGCAAGTCATAAAAGCCCTTGCAAACCAAATCTAATATAGCTCAATGTATTCCTTGAAAGATCTTATTTTCACCAAAAATATAGTAATCAAATCAGCATTGTGTCTGTAATACCAGTAAGGATGCCAGTGAGTTCACTAAAGCTGTAATCATATAGTGATTTCAACTCCTACACATGGATGAGCTTCACAGGACACGTTTGTCTTTCATATATCTGATATTTTGAGCACTTATCATGACTTTATTAAAGGGAAGTTTTTACGGTCTTATTGTGCTCCTCTCACTGTCACAACAGATAAGAGATGATGAAAATCAGCCGGAGCCTTTTTACCTTTGTCCTGCATGCACCCCTGCTTTACATCTTCTGCCTACTTTATTTTTCCTCCCAACTTTTATTACCTAAACCATTTTTAAACTGGCTTGCTGCAGTCATTCATGTTGTTGCAGTGAGGTCCTTTGAGGTCTACTATTACAAATATGCAATATGTAAATCCAAACTGTAAACTTTGGGATGTTGATTAAGGACATAACACATTTGTTGAAGTGAAATTAAAACTTTATTTCAAATTCAGCTATATTTTTAAAATTGTTTCATCAGTGATGTGATCATTTTGTCAGGATACAGCCAGATATCATTGGGGCTACAGTCAAGGTCAGACATAACTGGGCCTTATTACAGTTGGGTTTGGACAGAATTTTGTCAGAATACAGTTGGATTCAAACATAATTCTGCCAGGCTTCAGTCAAGTTTAGACCTAACCGTGTTGAGTTATAGTCAGATTTAGACATAACTGTGTTGGGTTACAGTCATATTGAGACATAACTGTGTTGGGTTACAGTTGGGTTTGGACAGAGTTTTATCAGGCCACAGCTGGATTCAAACACAATTCCACTGGGCTACAGTTAAGTTTAGACATAACTGTTTTGGGATACAATTGAGTTTTGATATAACTGTGTTGGTGTACAGTCAGTTTTAGACTTAACTGTGTTGAGTTACAGGTGAGTTTGGACAGAATGTTTTCAGGCCACAGCTGGATTCAAACACAATTCTGCTGTGCTAGATACGTTTGACCTAACAAACAAAATTCCTTCCTTTCTGTAGCCAAACAGAATTCTGCCTAAACCGGACTCATTCTGTTGGGCTAGTCATTTTTAGACAGAACTTTTTTTTAGGGTTACAGTCGGATATTGAAGGAATTTTTGACTTAGCGTTTTTGGATACAATCAGGTTTAGACAAATTTCCCCAGGTTACAATTGTACTTAGACAGAATTAAATTGGGCTACTGTTGGGTTGGTACTGAAATTTGACAAGCTACATTTAGGTTCAGACCGAATTTTGTTGGCAGGCACACAAGCATGGATTGAAAACTTATACAAGTCCAGAACAACCCACAGGAATATGTTATCAGGGTATATTTTAATTGGATCATAATTTCAGGCCCATTTTAAATTCTATGCCTGATCACTTAGATTTTTGGGGTCTTGGACCACTGTTCTTTTGAACACTAAAGGCAAGTTAAATGCAATCAGTAGTGTCAGCTATTGTCATTTCATGGAGAATTATAAGGCTATTTTATAAATATTGCTCTGACTTTATTGAGCACTGCAAGTAATTATGGAACATGTTTCACTTTTTCCAGTAATAAGGGTCACTGTGTCTGAGTAGGTATGCTTAATATGTAGCTGTGCATCACCTCAGTCAACTTGCAGCAGAACTCTTTTGCCTGGTCTAGTAAGTCTAGAGGGTCACAGATAGAGAGTGAGAGATTTAATAGTCTGAAAGCAGAGCTAAAGAGTCAAAATGGGTGAAAATCAAAGAGATTGAGATGGTGAAGAATGGGGTTATTTCACAGCAATGCAGCCTTGTGTATGAATTATATAGACAGGGCAGAGGGGGCAGAAGAGCTTAAAGCGAAGGGGCTTTTCTGCATATCTGAATAGATTTAGATAAAAAATGGAATGGAAAGGTTTTTTTTTTATTCATCAGATTAAACAGCTCACCTTCATCCCTTTTTTCTCCATTGAACAGAATTCTCTCACCGCCAGCATAAGTGCACCATTTGACTAGATTAGATTTTTTGTGCCATAATAGACAATTTAATGTCATGCACTTCAGTTTTATGTGGGCATTCTGGCTGCATAAAGAGAAAGAATTGGACATCTCGTCTACAGTATGTGAGTGAGTGAATGAATGAAGGCTTGAATGCCATAGATACAGATGTGGAGAGCCAGATGTGACATTGTTGTCATTGAAATTTGGAGGATGTACCTGTCCTACAGTAAGAATTCAGAGATTTTTAGCAATGGCTCAACCAAATATTTGTCAGCGCACTCTGTAAGGGCTGTCAGAAAGATAGAAGCAGAGATGCTAGCGAGGGAGTGAAAATGAGAGGAACTTTGTGGAGAGGCAGAGTGAGAGAGAGTGAGAGCGAGTAAGTAGAAGGAAAGGGCAAATGAAAATGAGGCAGAGAGCTGAGAGAGAGAGAGAGAGAGAGAGAGAGAGAGAGAGAGAGAGAGAGAGAGAGAGAGAGAGAGAGAGAGAGAGAGAGCGAAGCACAATGCAGGGGAAAAAACAAAGAGACGTGTGGGTTATCAGCCCGTCTTCTGTTCGCTCATCAGGATCGCCGCTGGCAAATGGGGACGGAACACTCCAGAAAAGGCGAGAGGGCGTTGTCGGGTGGCGCCACGCCCCGAAAAGTTGCCAGCATCCCTGCGTCTGCGTTTGGGGTGGACAGCGGAGGATGACACTGCAGGTCAGCTGATTGCTGTGTCACGAAGCTGCTGCTGGCTTTCGCAAGTGCCAGTGCTCTGGCTAGACGCTGTGGAGTTTTTATTTTTTTTCCCCCTTCCCTTTCCTCCCAGACGCAGTGCGGCACAGCCAGACGGCTGCAGACGGAGGCAGAGGAGCGCACAGCTGCATTCTCCGGACTCCGTCCTGTGCTTGCCCTGGTACCAAAAACACAAGAACATGCCAGATCGTTTTCTCCAGGTGGAATGGTGGAGATCGGATGAGGAGGAAAGGAAAAACGGCAAATTGCACCAAATTTGGGATTACGCTGACATCTCGGAGGAAAAATAAAGAATTTGTGGTGTGGAATTTTCGGCTGATACTGCTGTGGTGGCTCAGTGGCTCGCCGCTGCACTGCCTGCAAGAAGAGAGAGGTAGAAGGAGAGCTCCCTTCGCCATCAGGTTCTATGGCAAAGCCGATGATGCTGGAGCAAGTAATAGAACTCTATACGCCTTTATGTTCCAAATGCAGTCAGACTGTGGTCTCGCCAGGCCTGTTTGCGTGGGCCGGTCCTGCTTCTCCTTCTTGTTCTGTTTCTAGATCTTGTGGCTTCTTTCCATACGATTCGGTGCTCCCTGAATGCCGAAAAGACCGAAAAGCCAGTGTGCGCACGGCGAACAGAGACAGAGTGCACAGCGCTGAGCCAGACATGCTGACCTAAATCAGTCCCAGCCATGTCTGGACTCGGCTGTAGTGAGTGAGGGAGGAGAGGGGTGTAGCCAGAGCATGAGCGTGCAAGAGAGAGTGAGTGCAAGTGAGATAGAGAGAGGGAGAGAGAGACATCGCTCGCTTTGCACAGCTGTAATATCAGCCTGCGAAAGGTTAAAAATGTGCCCTTTCGTTCCAAACTTCTCCCCTTCCTTGCATTTTCTCGTTTGTCCTCAGTTGCCCGTCTGTAGCTGCGCTCTTATCTGTCTGCCGGTAGGGATGGAAAGGGAAGAGAGCGAGCGAGGGAGTATGTGAGGGAAGGGAGGGGGTGCTTATGCTGATGCTTTCTGTTCCATTCTCTTTCTATCTCTCTCTTTCTCTCTCTCTCGCTGTGCTTATTCCCATCAGTCGCTTTTTTCACAGTCGCTGCAGTGTCTGGGTTGTGCGGGTGCATCAGTGTCACATAGGAGGAAATGCATCATCCCTACAACAAAGAGTGCACACACAAACACAGCGCTGCACCTCTAGAGAAAGGTAAGATGCTCAGGATTGAGTCTGCTGCAGGCAAAATGTGCTGACTCCCCTGTGAATGCATGCAAGTGTGCATATGTGTTTACAGTAACCTCATACCCCTCCTGGCTTTCTCCCTGATCAGCTGTATACAAATACACTCACGCATTAGAGAGAAGGGCACATGCCTTTGGAAGGGGAATAGGAACTCGCCGAACGGGGATATTAATCCTGTTAGTATGGCAGTTTGTGGTGACTGTGCATATTAAGTGTGTTTTCCTCAGATAAGGCTCATGCTATAGAACAGCTCCAGTGCTGAGAGTAGCTCTGATGTTCTTCGGGTACTTTCTCACCCCATAGGCGTATTGTTGATTAACTGCTATTCAGTAATTACAGTGTCTCTGAAACTTACAGTAGATAATGTACATTGTCAGTGCTGTAGGGGTACAACCACAGTCTTGATCTGGAATTCTCAAAATTTCTGTGTAATTACATCATGAAACACCCTTACATCATGAAAAATCATCATTCCGACTGGTTTGATTTGGAAGGTCAATTTTAGACAAACTTCCCAAGTCACAATTTTTCACGTTGGTGTTAATGAGAACCACATGTCTCAATGCTTCTAAAAGCTACATCATAGAAAGTTATTACATGAAAAGGTAAAATGTCAAATCCATCATGGCGAATAGAGGTATGCAGGGCAATCTGAGGCGAAATTATTTCTTTTTCAGATTTATCACCATGTTGTCATTATCAGCTTTACCAATGAAGAGGCACACACACTGAAATAAAGGCATGAAACGGTCACTGGGGCAATATTTAACCCACCCGTGCAGTGAAACCTCCACATACATGCACACTAGTGAACACACACACTAGGAGGCAGTGATCACACTTGCCTGGAGCAGTGGTCAGCCCTATCCACTGCGCCTGGGGAGCAATTGGGGGTTAGGTGCCTTGCTCAAGGGCACTTCAGGTCATGGACTGTCAGTCAAGGGGATCAAACCGGCCACCTTCCAGTCACAGGGCTGGTTTCCTAACCTCCAGCCCCCATATTGTATTTTCTAAGATGTATTAACTCCACACACCCTGTCTCGCCTCCAGGCTTTTTATTGTATTATTCTGTTTTTAAGGATTTGGTCATGAAAAGGTACAAATATGTACTTTCCCAGTAGGAAAACTAATTTAAAGTACACAATTGGACCTTAAAACCACCGTTGTACTCTTGAGGGTACACTTACATTATTTGTACCTTCATGAACAAAAATATACCTGCACAGCATCTTTATTTCTAACAGTGCAGGAGACGTATATGTTTACTGGTGGCTTTGGATAGTAAATAAAATGGCTATATTTGTGTTGTACACTGTTTCTACCATGGACCATTTTAAATGAAACCACTCTGAATGACTGTGTCTACATTTCAATGATCGAATCATGCAGAAATTTGAATGAATTGTGCAAAAATGGGCAGTTTCCCATGAGAAAAGTGCATATTTTTCTAACTTATTGAAACAGAAAAACTTAAACATTGTGTCCAAATATGTTGCCTCACTAAAAACACTGAAGACATACCTGTGAGGGTACCACCCCAGTGATTTGAGGGCAACACCAAGGTGTTTTGTTTTCTTGAGAGTGAGGAATTGATGCTCATTTCAAGCAGTAATCAAGTCATAATTGTAACACATCCCCTTTTAAGTAATATTCAGTCATGAGTAGTTTTACAAAAGAGGGTGTAATAATGCAATTAACATCTTTCTGAATCTGCGATGCCAGCTATATAAATCCTCTGCAAATTGCCACAATTTGATGCCTATCCTGTGTCAAAGAGTTTTGCATGTATTTAGGCACTTGTGAAAACATTTATTTTATTCTCTGAGACCCAAATCAAAGCAATAAGGAAGAGCCCACCTCAACAGTGTGATGGCAAACATAAAAACCTGTAACTGACAAAAGAAAAAAGCCCTTTAGTTTGAGCATATATGGTGAATTCATGATTGGCTAGTTAGGGGTGTAATGATACCTTTGGCACAAATTGCAGTTCACAATACTGGGTTCATGATCAATATTCTCACAAACCTTTCAACAAATTGTAATGAAGAAAAATGACACTATCTCAGGAGTAAAAGTCTGAAGCTGTCACTGGGACGGTCCCCTCAAGGGTACATCTCAATACCTTTACTCAGGGAACATATCTGTACCATAATGCATTGAAATTATATTTTCTAAGTTTTGTCTTTCTAAGTATTGACTCCACACACCCAGTCTCATCTCTGGGCTTTTATTTTATTGTTCTGTTTCTAAGGATTTTGTTGTGAAAAAGGTACAAATATGTACTTTTCACCAGGGTAAAAAATAATTTAAGGTACACAATTGGACCCTAAAACAACTGTCGTACCTTTGAGGACACATTTACTTTGTTTGTACTTGCACAGAACCTTCATTTCCAGCAGTGCAGCTGTATCTACATTGTTGTAAAATGAGATTAGAGCAGGGATGCAGGAGTATTGGTGCATGTTAGATGAGCATGCTGGGTTGCTGTTTGGTGCTGGTTATTGTGGGGTTCAGGCAATGCACTTGCATGGGAGCGGACTAATTACTAGAACGCTTAATCTCCATCATCACATTTTTGGATTATGATATCACAATGACATGATGCACCGCAACACCTCTACAAGACTCAACTAAGGCAATCTTGTATGATTGAAAGCCTGCTCTTCAGTAACCTCAATTGCCTTAATGGTAAAGACATTTGCGTGAAAAGTCTGATTTTTACCAGTGATTTGAAATGTTTTTGAACTTTTTCTAAACATTTTCAAGTCTCTCCCCATTCAAAGAGATAGCCGCTTGATCTTATATGACCAGGCTCCTATCTCAGGATCATTGCTAAGGTTGCTGCAATGTGAATAGACTTAAGAAGTACTTTGACTGTGTTCAGTAACACAGTTAGCTTGCTCCATAGGCAGAGTGAGAGAAACTGTGAGAAATGTCAGAACGTGTTTAATACTCACTCTTTTTGTGTTTTTCTTCTTATGCAGTGTAACTTTATGGACATATGTCCAGAAAGCATAATTTACACATTACTTAGATTGGTACTTTGTATGTAGATACTGGCTTTCATTCATTTAAGAATCTGAGATCGTATCCTGAACACGTACAAACATACACTCGGCTGGGATACAGCGTGCGTATCTTTTTAGACAGACATCCATCACCAGGGGGCTGATTTCTAAAATATTCCCTCCTCTAGCCTCCTGCTGCTTACAAAGCCAAGGCTTACACATTAATCATATGAAATGTAGCAATCTGCCTTTTGACAATCACTTCCACCTGCTCAGTGATCCTTTACCAAAGAGTTTGTAGTACAGGCTGCTGACAAAAGAAGAAAAAAAATCTCTGGAGCTCCTCTCAAACATCTGCTATTGCTCTATAGCAGGTTCTTAGTAGCAACCTTGAGCTGTGTTTCCATTTAAACATTTCACAAATTTGAAGTAAAGAAAGAATGAAAATTATACAGTGTTTCCATCCACTACTGTGATACTCCTCAACACGATGCGCCACACACGCAACATACAGCACAAGACAAGAGCATCACTCACTCGTGTATGGAGGGATTTGAGCCTTTGTTAGCTCTTGGTTTCATTTTGACAGCTCTCTGTCAGCTGTAGCCCTAACAGCTCAGAGATACTGGACAAAGTGGGCAGTGGTCGACTTAGAGAGTTGAAGTCTCCATCCCACTTCGCAGATGCTCACCAAATCCTGGCATATGCCACCGCAAGATTAAGATTAAGAGACCCTTATTAGTCCCACAATGGGGAAATTTCACCTCCGCATTTAACCCCTCCATGCAGTGAAACACCACATACACACTAGTAAGCACACACACACACTAGGGGGCAGTGAGCACACTTGCCCAGAGTGGTGGGCAGCCCAATCCGCAGCGCCCGGGGAGCAGTTGGGGGTTAGGTGTCTTGCTAGAGGTTAGGTTGCGAACCGGCAACCTTCCGGTCACAAGGCTGGTTCCCTAACCTCCAGCCCACGACTGCCCCCAAAGCACCAAAGCCACTGCACTCAAAAAAGATCATTCTTACAAGTAAATGTTTTTTGTTTGTTTGTTTTTTTTTCCAAAATAAGTCAATTTTTGCCAATGATTTTCTAAAATTGGATAAACCTCACCTGTAGTCACATTTCCAACTCAGGTTTGGTGAACTTGATCTAATAGTGTGGATTTGACTTACATCCATTATTTTTTTTCTTACTAATGTTGGCCTAAGTAATATCTAGTCAGTTTGCTCAGATGTGAGACTAAGTGATGAACCAAAATATGCCATTTAAGCATATGTCCTAGGGAAGATAACCAAGAGAAAGACAGAAAGACATCACAGAGATGGTGAGCAAAAGAAGAGGAAAGACACAACCAGTATGGAAATAGGTGGAGCCAGGAGTCAATAAGCCTTCCTGTGCCAATTTCTCCAGCCATTAATGACAAAAGACTAAACTACATTTCACAAAAGATCCCATTTGAATACATAAAATAATCAAATAAATAGTAATAATCAAAATAGTTGAGTAATGTGGGATATTTACTATGTAGGTACAACATACGTTTTTGGGGTATATGCATCTCATGATAACCGGTGGAAATCCTTGAGAAAAACACAATTCATTCTTTTTTATTTGATTGACTAAAAACGTTTATGAAACGCTTCAGTTACACATACTTTAATTTCAATTTAACATGTCTGTTTAATTAATATCAACTTCATTTGTTTTCTTAGCATGCACATGTGCCAGTTTCCATCACCATTTTCTGCATTTCTTAGCTTTTTTCCCAACATGCAGGCTTTTTTTTTTGTTTTTTTGTTCAAGTTTCTGGCTTTTCCCTTTTGGTCTTTATGCACATTTTCAAAGATCTGCAAGAAAAGAGGTGGAAGGGAAAACCTGCCATGGAGACCTTGTGGACAACACTTTTTTGCATGCTCTAACATGACATGAAGGACTTTATGCTTAACTGATGGTAATCTAGGTACTAAGGGGGTCCAATCACTTTGGCTTAGAAAACTATAGGAGTTTACACTACATGCTGTATTAAAGCTGCATTATGTAATGTGGTGTATAGTGTGTGGTTAATTTTTGTGCTTTTATTATCACACAACTGTGTATCCCTGGCTTGTGGTGTAGGTGTTATTACTCATCTAGGAGTCAAGTGCGGAAATATTCAGGACCCAGCAACTGAGGCATGATACAGCAAAGTTCTCCTTAATCAAACTGAGTCCATTCCTTCTACTTATTGCTATAAATGTAGGCCAGCTGTTCCTGGCTCAGTCCAGACAATGCTGTTGGCCTCTAGCATCTTCCCTTCCGCTTTGCGATTATGAAATATGAATTTCTGAATTAATGTGATGTTTCTTCCTCTGTGCCATCTCTCATCTCACAGCCAGTGAGCCATGACATCACTTCAATCGTGCTGTTGTAGAAACCACCCATTGAGAGACGCCTGGCGGTGCCAAGCTGCCGCAGTGTTATTATGTGGGAGTTGTTACAAATTGTCGCTGTAATGACAGATCCATCAAAATGAAACATTTTCACTTGTACATAAGCATTTTGCAACCTCTCTTCATCCTTTAGATTTAAAGAGGTTTTATTGAAACACACCTTAGAACTTCAGCTTAAATGGGTGGAGCTAAACTGCTGATGTAAAAGCAGGCATTTTAACAGTTGATTTGCCTTATATGGTCTGAATCAACTGGGGACTGAATGGTACAATCTAACTTATAATTTCAGAACATTATATTCCTATGAATCTTGGACCATTTCTATTGGTCTATTTATTATAACATTTTCACATGAAGAGTAGCTGGAATTTTCAAATGGCATAATAACGAATGGAAATAGTGATAAAATGATTTTTTTTATCCTTAATTACCTTAATTTACTTACTTGCATCCATGGTGTATATGAACCTTATATAAACCATATACTCACCTGATTTACCACATACCCACCGACAAACAGCAACTTATGTTTGTGTTTCTGAGTATGTGCTCGATTGTGTCTACTTAGAGCAAAGACTCCACAGTAGGAACAACCAGTTGGCTCCATGTGCTGCACTGTTTTCATGTTTTTATCTCAGTATTGTCTTCTTGCTTTACGGTCACCAATATACTTCGATATTATAGCTCAGGGCAGGGCAGTGGGGCAGGAATGATGCAAATGAATCTGAGCAAAGTTGGCTCTGGTGACTGTAGCAGTGCCAACTGCCCCAATCCAGTCTACCAAATTAGTATTCAGCTTCATTATGCGATTAGATCCTCTCATCACTTCATCCTTTTCATGAATATTAAAATCACCCTTGACACACGACAAAATGCACTTAATAGGTCATTCTCACTATATATACACCTCAAACTATGTCCATTAAAATTTAAGCATTACAACCGTCATCCAGATAAAGAGCATTGATATAGTTTAATAGATCAATTTGAGCCTTATGTGGTCAAGTAAATAAATTATTTTAAAGGGATTTTTATTTATAGGGCATTTATTTACTCTAATTCTTATTATGGCAATGTACACAACATCATTTATCTGCTTTTTTATTCAGATGAAAGTGTTTGTATAACTTTTAACCGTCAAATCTTCTTACTTTGTAGTCTAAAAAGTGAACCAAACAACAAAAATGTTGTACCGTTGGGGAGTGATGACGAGATGGATGCATATGCATAGAAAAGCGAAGTTTATTATGGGCAAATCCATACTCAGAGTCAATACAGTCCAGGTTCAGATAGCCAACACGGAGAGATTAGGGAAAAGACATGACAAACACAGGAATACAGACTAAACAAAAACAGAGACTAGGACAAATAACGGAGACCAGAGGACCAGCAAACTCACAAAGGAAAAGACAGGTCTTAAATACAACAGGGATAACGAGGGACAGGTAGATAACAGGTGGCTACAATCAGGGGCGGAATCAGAAAACAAGGGGGCAGGACCAGGAGGTAAACACAAGCACATGTAGGACTGGAAGGCAAACAAGGGCACATGGACAGGACTGGGAGGAGCCAATCATGACATCAGTGTTAATATTTTGCTGTAATGATAGAAGTTTAATAAATAGATAAGAAATATTTTGTAAAAAAATAGTTAATCTGACAACAGTATGCAGATCATGAAAAAAATATTTGCAGATATATCTTCAAAATTGAGTGTCATGAAGAAAAATAGGACTTACATGGGATATTACTAAAGGTTACTACAAATTTTAACTAATTCTTAACTAATTCAGGTTTACTTTTAATCATTCAACTAGACACCATTGTTTCTACAACAACAATTAAATAAATAAATAAATATCCCAGTTCGGGTTCCAGCATTTGTTATGTTCGTGAAAATAACCCTTATGTAAATATGTCATATTAATCCTATTCTAAGTCCCGGTTTGACCAGCTCTGAGTTGGGATCCCTTACGCAGTACACCCACCTGTCAAGGCAGCACTACAGCACCACTTGCTCCACTGGTTTTGTATGAAAATAATACTGAATTAATATTTCTGATACAGGCCCCTATAATGGCTGAAGCTATTCACAGCAAAAAGTGGGTCACCCTGTCCAGACTGTGCCAAACCCCACTCTTCTCCATATGTTCACTCAATGCACACAGGGCTTTCATTTGCCCATTTTCCAGCCCCGTACAGCAGCTATTGTATATCTTTTTTGCCTTATACAGCACTATACTTTGATGTTTGGTCATTTTCCAGAAACCTCATTTGTTCCCAACCCTACTGTTCTCAATCATTCTTGAACGACTTCAAAAGTAGTAGCAAACTTAAGACTCCTCGACCCTTCTAGGCTGCATGTGCACCATGCCATTACAAACAGCACACATCTGATTGCACTTGAGGTTGGGTCCATGGACTGTAATTGAGAGTTTACAGGCAAACAAGTCTTAAATAGCTTAACCCACTTCTTCTTCTGTTTCCAAAAGGATTCCTTATGTTGTGGATTACTTATAAAACTAGGAACGCGAGGTTCAATAAACAGACAGCACTGGGTTTAAAACATTTATTAGAGGTTGTTGAGTTTCTCCACGGTTCAAGCACTCCGTCTGAAATCCCTCTAGATCTAATTTGGCCTTCTTCAAACAAAGCAGTGCTCCGTTGACCAAATACCATCCACAGTCCATGTCTGATTGTGTGAATGTTGTGTTGTAAACAGTTTTGAATCTGCTCTGAATCTTGTTAGAAAGTCATTGAAATCCTATCCGTTTTCAGCCCAGTGTACATCTACATCTTTTCTACTTGGGGCTTGACATTAATGTGGCCCTGAAAATGTTTTGTGACAACAGCTAGCTCTACTGAGAATGTAGGTCAGTGGCATTTGAACTAAGAAATGATAGCAGAATATGCATATTCACTCCTCCTACCCTGAAGATATGCAAGCAATCATATGCAGCCAAGGGTCAAGTACGTTTGGAATGAATGTATTGTTAATAGGTTTCTTGTCAAAATGTCAAAAGATGCTGTTCCTTGATATTGATTTACATTTTATATGTACATAATTTATATAAATGAATGTTTTGCCCATATCTAATATTTTATTAGTCTAGTACAGGACTCATGAATGTGTAATGTGTTGTAAGCAGTGAGGCTGCATCTAACAGGCTTCATTATAGTCTTCATTAGTGGGTAAATGTGTAGAATGTGCTTCAGGCCTGTTTTTGTGGCTTCTTCATTTCAGTCTAATTCCGCGGCAAGTGCTGAGATGCAGTGTCTTCTGGTCATTGCTGCCTTTATTTCCCAGAGGTTTACAGTCTTATAACCACCTGAAGTAGCAAAACATCATCATCCCAGCAACTCTGATATGAATATTAGGCCCAGTTTTATTGGGAAATGTCATTACTTCTTCCATTTTGAACATTTCATTAAGCACATTCTATTTATTTACATTAACCAATCACTTTATTAGAAGCCCATTCCTTATAACTTGTGTAATGTAATCCATCTGATGATGCACAGTTTGTGTTAGCCATCCTCTAGCCCTTCATCAATGGTTTTTTTTTTGTTTTGTTTTGTTTTTTTGGGGGTGATGGATCTGTCTCAGCCTGAAAAAGATCCAGAACAGTTAAAAATACATTAAAGCTAAAACATTATTTCCATTCTTTTCTAGAAATTTAGGAAATCATAACATTTACAAAAGTGTCAATTTTCCTTTCGTGTAGTTTTAAGAGAAGCAGAACAGAATGAATACAAGCTATGTCACATTCGTAAGACGTCCTCTTGGCATACAGCACCTGATTTGATTTTTTTAACCCCTTAAATTCACAGACTTATTACATACTAAGGCTTATTATTCAGTAACTAGAAGGACTCCAATACAAACAGTTTGAGCTGTTTGTAGGTTATAGAAGTGCGTAATGAAACTTAAGGCACACCGTTGGGCCTATGGCCTTTCAAGGGGGTTAACTTTTTCCTATCCAATTCCACCCTCTAGTTAGGACTCCCCTATCACGACACCACCAGCGCTAGGAGGGCGAAAGCAAAGACAGCCTTCCTGCCGCTAACACATCATTGAAAAGCTGAATGTGTTCGAAGGAAAGTGTCAACCACCAGTTCTATTACAGATGCCTCAGCTGATTAGCATTGTGCTGAGTGATGGGGTGGATATGGAGAGGCCATCCTACCCAAAGGAGGTCAGTTGTGCTCCTGGATTTCCAGCCACAGATGGCTGGAGCATCACCAGGGATTGAACTCACAATCTCCTGATAATAGGGCTAAGAATTAGACATTTTTTAAAGGGTTCTTTAACTAAGAGGAACCATTTATGTAACATGCATAGAACCATTCATGTATTCAAATCGTTTTTTGAGCTCATGGCTCTATGTAGAACCGTTACCTTTACTAAAGAATGCTTGAAGTACCATTACCATAGTGAACAAAGAGTGTACATCCTAGTTCTAGGTTCTGCTCACAGGAAGCCTGCAGAGTTTCTCTGTGGAGGTCATACCAGCCATCTCCCCAGAAGCTCAGCTTCACCAGGCCTGAGCCGCTGTGAGCTTCTGTAAACAGAAGCATGAAAGGCAAGCTGATGTGAGTGGTACAGACAGGCCTTGCCAAACCCACGGGCTGCTTCTGCTCCTGCTGCTGCTGCATTAGGCCGCTCACCACTACAATCAAGTAAGCTTAGACCTCACCAAAGGACCACTGTGCAACAGAGTGGGCTGTAGACAGAAAGCAGGACAGGGAATGTAGTAGCTGTGGCTGGATATGAGATATCTTAAGGGTGTGGTTTAAACCCTCGTTGCCCTGTGATGTGGTTACTAACGCAGAAGCTTGTGGCACAATCGCAGTGGCTCAGCCAACATCATTTTTGGAGTTTGAAGCAAGGATTTGACTGTGCCAGCTAATGCCCTTCTGCAACAAGGCAATGTCAGCCAAGTACTCCTCACACAACCGAGACAGTAACTAGGAGGGAGAGAGAGAGAGAGAGAGAGAGAGAGAGAGAGAGAGAGAGAGAGAGAGAGAGAGAGAGAGAGAGAGAGAGAGAGAGAGAGAGAGAGAAAACATGAAGAAGCTGTCATGTGGTGTGTGTCTCATTAGTTGTTTGCGTGTTATGACTAAATGCACTCGTGGCAGGTGAATACTCTATTGAAGCAGTTCACGAAGCACTCAAATGCCACATTAATGTTTACCTGTTAACAATTACATAATGAAATGGAGATGTCACTAATAGAGTTGCAAGGACACCGCTTTTTCCTCTTTCACTTTGTCTGATGCCTGATGTCTTGTACTCTGGAATGAGCCTGGCAATCAAATGAATTAGCATGCCATGTACAAACCTGCAGAGACCCTGTTTACAATTGCATGCTTTATGTGTTACATAAGAATTATACCTGGCCTGGGATTATCCACATATTGCATGTGGGACACATCAGGTGTGGATGTCTATGTCACTACACACATGAAAATTTTATTATCAGCTACTGTGCATTGCAGTAACTATTAGAGCTAGGCCTTCGGTTCAGGCCATAAATGTCAAAGCTAGGTCAAAATATCACCTCTACGGTAATGCTAGTTTTTATTATACTTACACTGGACAAAAGTTTGATGAAAGCAAAGACTCAAAACAGATACCGAGGTCACCAGCTGAGGCAGCAAAATGTGTGCATGGTACCATGAACTCAAGAATGAGCGGTGAGCAGCATGCGAGCGCCCCTTAAGTAGGGTAACCAAAGCTGTTACCAATCAGCACTGATTACTCAGTCCTGGCTCTCCAGCCCCTCCTAGAGACCGGAAGTAGCCTAGCAGGTTGCCTGGATGTCACAGCTAGTTTGCTAGCACTCCAAGTCATGTAGATTCTAGTAGAATGTTAAAAACTTTTTGCCCATTATAGATTAAACAGGTACATTTAAAGCTTGTCAAAGTTGTTCCATGTGGTTTATTTGAAGCTTGTAACAAATATTTACATATATATTTACCTTGTTTTGTTATGCAGTTTTACATTGACTATTTCAGTATTTTCAGTCCTGACATAGAGCTCTTCCATTTCTAACAACTGACCACAGCTAGTGACATCTGTAAGACGTTCAGAAGGCCTACAATGACATTTGTTCACAAAATTGGTCCCACACATTGAAAATTAAAATGTGGTTGGTTCCATTCTTATTTTCTTAATTATGATAGTTTATAATGTGTAGGTCTACATAAGGATGCTATATTAATCTACATATGTCTGTCTCTCCAAAACCTATTCATTACCAGAATGACTAAAATCTCTTGTAAACACTGATTGCCATAGTTGTCACCTTCCTGTAAGTTTAAAGTAATGACCAATGTCATGTAATGTCACATTTTTTATGACTGTCCTTTGCAATAAAACAGGAAAAGATCTGTTTTTCAATTCATTATACTTTTGCTTCTACACACTTATATTTGTGAGTAAAGAAATATGCTTCTTACTGAATTATTCATTAACATTCAGTCACAATTCCTTTTTTTGGTTTAATTTCACTCTGTTACATCGGTGATAGCATTTGTACTACTTTGTGGACGTTCACAGGTCTCACTTTGAAGTGTAATCATTTTGTTTTAGACAAGCGCATTTAAAAAGAGAAGAACAGAACCTAACAAACTTCAGTTCCTATGCTGATGTTGGATGTTGTAATATATGTTAATAGGTTTCTAAGCAATTAAGTGTTTTTGTGCTGTTACAAGGAGCACCACTAAACCCAACGTACCCCAGCAAAATGTCCCACTATAATCACAAGGAAAAAAAATCAATAAAGTTTCCTGTTTTTCCTGTTGCTGGTCTAAACTGCACAACACAAACATTATGACCACGCAAATTCACTACAGACACCACATTTCCCACATCTCTTTTGCTTTTTTAGCTTCTATGAAGTCAGGCTGTAGAGCAACTGCTCTCACTACAGAACTGCCAAACTATTTGATTTCTACTACTAGTTGAAATCAAGCACAACTTTACTGGGGAATTCAAAGAGTCATAAAAAGAGACTGTTACAGCTTCACACAGAACAAAGCAAACAGTCCAAAACCACAATCCAGGAATCAATAAAATAATCATTGAGTTAGGGGTCATAACCAGAGAACACAGGCAAGGCATACACTGCTCAGAATTGCTTAGATACCATAACAAGACTTTGCACTGAGCTTAGTTCAGGGTACTGTTTAAGTAGTCCACTAAATGGCTTCTGATTTGAGACAGGTGTCAGCATGATTAACATTCAGGTGAGTAAGACCTATGTTGGCATGGAGGTTAACCAGCAACAGATGTGACACCTACCACCAACACATTACGGACTGCTAAATGAAAGGCATTCGTTAAGTTAGCAATATAAATTAATTTAATATACCAATAATTTTGTAACATAATTTTACATAAAAGGGGCGTTGCACAGTTGATAACTTTTTTTGCAAGCCTGTTAGAAACCTAACATGAACTCATGATGCAAATACGGAATCACATGTAGTTTCTTACTTTAAATGACTTTTATTCCCATTTATTTCATTGAAAGAATGAGTAGAATAGTGAGCAGCCTTAAGGAAAGAAACTAATAAGACCATCTCGGTACTCATATCTTGTACTTTGGCACCAAAGAGAGCTGTTAATTGAGCTGCTTGGACAACCTTTCCTGATTATTCAGTAAAAAAGATGCAGTATTAATTTTAATGCAGACTGTTTTCATGAGCAAAGAGGATGTGCCCCCCTTAACTTAGAGAGAGCCCCAGAACATCTGGCAGTCTAGAAACATCCCAGGCTGTTACTTTTGTTTCCCTCAAGGTGTTTTTGGAAAGCTGCTTTTATTTTTACAAGAGTCATTATTTAATTGAAATAAGCTTATTTTTACTTGACTACGTGTTTAGGCTACTTTAGGCTTTTTCATGGTATCAAAATAAATACTGTATCAACTATACTATAGAAGATATCACTCGCATTAAACACAATAGATCTAGTATGTACAGTTGCATTATAGAGACATACAGTATCTCACAGTTCTGCAAATATTTTATTATATCTTTTCAGGGGACAAAACTGTAGAAATGAAACTTGAATATAACTTAAAGTAGTCAGTGTACAGCCTGTATAGCTGTATAAATTACCGTCCTCTTAAAATAAGTCAACACACAGCCATTAATGTCTAAATAGCTGGCAAGACAAGTGAGTCCACCTCACAGTGAGCAGTTCAAATTGTTCCCAATTGTGTCGTTGTCCCTCCCTGGTATCATGTGACTCATAAGAATTACAAGATTCCAGGTGTGAATGGGGAGCAGGGCTCTTAAATTAGGTGTTTTGGGTACAATTCTCTTATACTGGCCACAGGATATTCAACATGGCACCTAATGGCAAAGAACTCTCTGATTATGTGAGAAATACACTCACTGGCCACTTTATTAGGTAGTAAAAGGTTGGACCCTCTTTTGCCTTTAGAACTGCCTTAATTCTTCGTGCCATACTTTTTTCAACAAGGTGTTGGAAATGTTCCTCAGAGATTCTGGTTGGTTATTTGAGCTCCTGTTGCCTTTCTATCATCTGGAACCAGTCTGCCCGTTCTCCTCTGACCTCTCACATCAACAAGGCATTTTCATCTACACAACTGACCGCTCACTGGATGTTTCCTCTTTTTCGGACCGTTCTCTGTAAACCCTAGAGATGGTTGTGTGTGAAAATCCCAGCAGATCAGCAGTTTCTGAAATACTCAGACCAGCCCGTCTGGCACCAACAACCACGCCACGTTCAAAGCCCCTTAAATCCCCTTTCTTCCCCGTTCTGATGCTCGGTCTGCACTTCAGCAAGTCGTCTTGACCACCTCTACATGCCTAAAGGCATTGAGTTGCGGCCCTGTGATTGGATGATTAGCTATTGATTAGTTAACAAGCAATTGAACTGGTGAGTGTACAATTGTTGCTCTACACAAAGACAGCCTAGGCTATAAGAAGATTACTAACATCCTGAAACTGAACTATAGCACATTGGCCAAGGTCATACAGCAGTTTTCCAGAACAGGTTCCACTCGGAACAGGGTCGACCAAAGAAGTTGAGCTGCATATTCAGCATCATATCCAGAGGTTGGCTTCAAAAAAGACCAGGACAAACTCAGATGGTGTCCAGCATGTGTGGCGGCACCCTGGTGAGGAGTACCAAGACAACTGTCTCTTGCCTAAAGTCAATCATGGTGGAGGTAGCATCATGGTCTGGAGCTGCATTAGTGCTGCCGGCACTGGGGTGCAATGGTTCATTGAGGGAAACATGAATTCCAACTACATGTGCTGTGACATTCTGAAGCAGAGCATGATCCCCTCCCTTCGGAAACTGTGCCACATGGCAGTTTCCAACTCAATAACGACCCCAAACGCACCTCCAAGATGACAACTGCCTTGCTGAAGGTAAAGGTGATGGACTGGCCAAGTATGTCATCCTCAAGCAGAAGGAGGAGGAGCGCAAGGTGTCTAACATCCACCAGCTTCATGATGCCATCATGGAGTAGTGGAAGAGGATTCCAGTACTAACCTTTGTGGCTTTGGTGAATTACATGCCCAAGGACAGTAAATCTATACTGCTATACAAGCTGTACACTGACTACTTTAAGTTATATCCAAGCTTCATTTCTATAGTGTTGTCCCATGAAAGATCTAATAAAATACTTGCAGAAACATGAGGGGTGTACTCTGTATTTTGTGAGATACTGTACATGTACATATGGGAATGAATGTAATGCTTAGTGTAAATTTAATTAGAATGTGCTTGGACTGGTATATACGTATTCACAACTGAAGGTGCAGAGATTGGAACACATGTTCTTTTAACTTTGTTATTCTTTTCACACCTCTCTGTTTTCCATTTCCAATAGTGGAGCGTTTTAGCATAGCTCACAGCACCTCACTTACAGCCTCCTAGGAGAGTGAGACAGTTACCTAACCAGAGACAGAGGGAGGGTGAGAGAGAGACAGAGAGAAGGCCATGTGAGGATCTCTCAATGTCTGCTGTTTATGTGTTGATTTGCCTGGAGGTTCTGTGTGTCCAGACCAATTGGGAATGCGTCCATTCCATGCAGCATATCCAGCGCTACGCTTTATTGGGGCATAATGTACCCTGCTGCGGGCTGACACTGGGCTGTCTGCACTAGACTGGAGAAAAGATGACATATATAAAATGCAATGTTTTTACACCAGGGTGCCTTTGTTTTTGCCTATGTAAGCTAATATATACTTATACATAGCACTATGCAGTATATACTTGTACATACTATCATCAAGGGAACAGGACGTAACCTGGATTTACGGTATATTTATAGATATTATGGTAATAATATTTTTGTTGGTAAACACTTGTGACCTACATTTATATGTTTATTAATACTCGTAGGGGCATTGTATGTTGTTCGACGACACTAGGCTGAATGAAGAATGAAAATGCAATGTTTTTACACCTGGGTGCCTTTGATTTTGTATATTTAAGGCAGTGGCAAACCCTCAGGGGTTTTATGCAATGAGAGAAGGGCTAATTATTTCTGGGAACTAAAAAATACCTCTCTGTATATTTTTCATATATTTTTATTGAATGGACTCATCATGCTTGTTATAGTTAAACTTAAGATGCACCAATACCCAAGTTTTGGATGGAGATAAATGGGTTAAAATCTTGAAACACTTTTCCTCACATAGTAACTAGATCGATACAGCTGAGCTCTCCTATTGGTTAGGCCTTCAGGAGCTGGACAGAAGACTTAATGTTGGATTAACAACCAACATAACTAGAAAATGACATCACGTTTTGATTTCCGATGGGTGTAACTGTAGACCTGGAAGTTCTAGATCACCGACTGGGACTAACAGTGGCAGCAACTCTGTGCCAGAGCTCTTTAATAAAAGAGTTACTGTAAAACCATGGTGTACAAGGTAAAATATATGTTAATGTTTCTAAGCTTGAAATAAAATATGTGGAATAATTTACAGGCTTCAGATGTCTGCATTTAACATATATAACATATATAAGCTTAACACCATTAGAAATCCCAAGGGTGCTAGCTGAAATTAGCATTATAATAGAGATAGACCTTTTCTTGTTTATGTATTTATTTGCTCATTCATCCATTTATTGAGTGACAGAGCGAGTGAGTGAGAAGATTTGACATTTATTGGCCAAACTGAAGACGTAGCTTATCCAGTCATGTTTTGCCACTGATGTAAGGAAATTGAAGGCACTATTCACGAAAACGTGTGTACTATATCTGTAAAATATATCATTTTAATATTTATCTAATATTACATGTAAAGTTGTGACCTACATATGTATGCTTATTTATTCTCCTAAGACTGTCACGTGGCTTTCCAGCTGAGGGTATCTGGTTAACTGTTCATTTGGGATAAGAGCTTATGGATGACATGCATTAATGCTTTTGACTGATAGTACTGAAATGTCTCTCCCTGTGGTTTGTCATGGCTGGCTGATTGGCACATCCAGTCTTTAAAGTCATGTTTTTTTATGATCAGATATTTCTCTCATTTCAGCTCAAGAGAGGTCTTCTCTCTTTCTCTCTTCAGATCTAAGTGAAGGCCAGTGATTCTCTCTCATCCAGTGAGAAATACATGAATAGAGACACCCAGCAACCTGCTACTCACTGTTCTATTGGTCCTGAGACAGGGAAGTGTACACAGTTGAGTGCAGCGTGTCTGTAAAGAAGCCTAACAAGCCTAATATTATATTCCAATATTTGAAAAAAAAGCATGATGTTTATGCATAGTGAGCTTGTGTATGAAACATGTTATATGGTGGCTTTATAAATTCTACTGTAGGCATGAGAAGGATCAAGAGTACTAGAAACTATTATTATTATTACTACTACTACTACTTATTATTAAGTTAAGTTAAGCGATACTTTTTTTGATCCCACAAATGGGGAAATTCCACCTCTGCATTTAACCCATCCGTGAAGTGAAACACCACATACACACTAGTGAACACACACACTAGGGGGCAGTGAGCACACTTGCCCGGAGCGGTGGGCCGCCCTATCCACGGCGCCCGGGGAGCAGTTGGGGGTTAGGTGTCTTGCTCAAGGACACCTCAGTCATGGACTGTTGGCCCTGGGGATCGAACCGGCAACCTTCCGGTCACAGGGCCAGATCCCTAACCTCCAGCCCACGACTGCCCCTATTACTAGACTTCAATTCTTTTTTCTTGTAACTACATACCGTACTGTGCAAAAGTCAGAGACCACTCTTCACAAATTAATCATTCTTCAGCATAAGGGGACAAATGAGAGAAAAATGTTAGACTTGGTCGTTTATTTATCAAGGAAAATGATCCAATATTACAGACTTGTGAGTAGCAAAAGTATGTGAATATTTAGGATTAGCAGATAATTTGAAGATGAAATTAGAGTCAGAAAAACTGCATTGAAGACATTATCCCAACTGTGAAACACGGTGGTGGTAGTACCTTGGTTTGGGCCTGTTTTGCTGCATTTGGGCCAGGATGGCTTGCCATCAATGATGAATTTGAGCTTTGGGTCATGCAGCAAAGCAATGACCCTAAGCACACAAGTTGTTCTACCTAAAATGGGTAGAGAATAATAAAGTTAATATTTTGGAAATGGCCAAGTCAAAGTCCTGACTCTAATCTATATAGAAATGCTGTGGAAGGACCTGAAGCAGCAGTTCATGGGAGGAAACCCACCAACATAACAGAGTTGCAGCTGTATAAGATTGAATGGCCGAAAATTCCACCAAGCCAATGTGCAGAACTAATCAACAGTTACTGGAAACATTTAGTTGCAGTAATTGCTGCACAAGAGGGTCAAACCAGATACTGAAAGCAAAGGTTCACATAGTTTTGCCACTCACAGACATGTAACATTGCATCATTTTCCACATAAATAAATGACCAAGTCTAATATTTTTGGGTCATTTGTTTAACTTAGTTCCCCCTGTCTACTATCAGGACTTGTGTGAAAGTCTGATGAAGTTTTAGGTTAAATTTATGCAGAAGTGAAGAAAATTCTAAAGGGTTTGTAAACTTTTGAGCACCACTGTCTACTACTATTGCATTTAGTAGTTAGTAGCAACTGAATAATAAGGCTGCAGTTTATAGGGGTTAAACCATATTATGACCACTAAGACTGAATATAAGGTCAATCGATCCACTCTTCACTGACTACTAATGCATGCGCATACACACGCATCAGCATTGTGGTTAAGCCTACTTTAACTTTTACTTTTCTACATCCTTCACACATATGCAACTTCCTATAATGCTCTATATGCGCTTCACATGCAAAAAAAAAGCCCAAGAGCTCAATAACTCTGAGTCTATTGAGGCCAATGCATCAGCATTTCAAAGCGGCCCTGCTTTCCACAAAGATCTTTTGAAAGGAAATAGAAAAGTTTCTTCTCTGGCCTTATCGGCTCAACTCCGCCTGACCTCACTCACCCTGTGTTTCTCAATCATAAAGAAGCAGCAGAAAATGAGGCTGATTTAATGGAGCCAAGGGGCCGCAGCCAAACCACAGTGCAACAAGGAGGGAGGGAGAGAGAGAGAGATTGTATCCCAGAGGGAGTGGAATGAGTCTGGGCCGCCTGAGGAGATTCCCAGCTCTAATTGGATGGCTGCCTCCGTCTCCCATAATGCTTTGCATCAGAGTGACTTTTTCTAAACTCTCGATAGACTCGTCAAGGTTACCGTCACTCTCGGCTGTTATCGCGGGCCTTTAAGTCACTGTAGCAAATCTGCCAGTCTACTGAGGATCATAGAGGGAAAATTCAAAGTTGGGCTATTGGCTGCATGCTTAACCTTACTCTCTCTCTCTCTCTCTCTCTCTCTCTCTCTTTCTCTGTCTCTCTGTCTCTCTCTCTCTCTCTCTCTCTCTCTCTCTCTCTCTCTCTCTCTCTCTCTCTCTTTCTCTGTCTCTCTCTCTCTCTCTCTCTCTGTCTCTCTGTCTCTCTCTCTCTCTCTCTCTCTCTCTCTCTCTCTCTCTCTCTGTCTCTCTGTCTCTCTCTCTCTCTCTCTCTCTCTCTCTCTCTCTCTTTCTCTTTCTCTCTCTCTCTCTCTCTCTCTCTCTCTCTCTCTCTCTCTCTCTCTCTCTCTCTGTCTCTCTCTCTCTCTCTCCCTCTCTCTCTCTCTGTATTTTAAAATCAAGGATTTTTTATTATCATGACAAATAATGCTACGTTGGGCTGGGTTACAAGGTTTGGAAATATTAAAAGAATAAAGATTATTGATGCGCTCAATAAAACATACAAAGTAAATTACTGAAGGTGCAAAAAGCAAAAAATCTGAGTAGAAATAAATGAATATTTTTTTTTATTTATTTACTTTTTTGCAATACTCCAATATTAAAAGAATATAAATGTTTAAAATATGAAATATTTTTTAAATCTGGAAAAACATAAGCAAATAAATGCAACATGAAGCTTAACTCTACACTATGTATGTTCTGGGAATTTGAAGACCTCTCTGGTGGAAATGAAACATGTGGAAGAACATTTTGTGACAAGGGTTGTGCTTCTGACCCATCTGCCCTAGTCGGCAACATGTGGCTCAGGAGCTGCATGTGCCTCTTTTACTGCCCTGTTGTGGCTCCACAGCAGTTCTAACACAGTTTTAACAATAAGTGGTCTTACATACTCAGGTTAAGGTAGCCTATATCTGCCAAATCACCAACCTTTAACCTTGAAGATCAGCACGCAGACTGCTGGTCACCATAGCAATGCATACAACAATCTCCACCAGCTAGCAGCTAACAAAACAGAACATAGATATTTTGGAGATGAATGGACTTATATAATCACCCCAGCTGGTTTCCTGATATGTTTAATCTGCAACAAGAAACTGTCAAAAACTAAAAAAGTTACAGAGCTGAAATTAGCTTCAAATTTTTCCGCTCGAATGTTTCAGTTCCACCTTAAATGGCGCAGCAGTTACATTACATTTAAGATGGAACTGAAAAATTCGAACAAGAGGCTGAAAAACAAGAAGCTGACTTCAACCTCGTAAAATTTCAAATGATGCAAGAAAAGCTTAACTAAAGCTCGAAGCAGAGCAAAGCAAAGTTGAAAGGCTGTTCTTAACATTCAGTTGCCAACCCCTGGCCTAGTGGGTGTATCTGGTGATTGTGATGGTGCTGGTGCTGAAAGAGAATTCAATAAGTTTTCAGCCAAAACTTGGTGATTATGTCTTCTGAGGATGTAAGTCAATTATCTACTGTTGTTATAATGTCTCTTTATTAGTTCAATGGTGATTTTGCATTTCAGATCAACACATGATGACAGACCTAATCTGTAAAGACGAATAACGTGGTCCGAAAACCTCCTGCGAAATCTGACCCGACACCTCTGACTTTTAAATGATTATTTCAAGCTTTTCAGGGTGTTTTGCAGCACACACACACACATACACACACACACACACACACACACACACACACACACACACAAACACACACACACACACCATTTTTAGCATTTTTTTTATTCAGTAATGCTACTTCTTTCAATTTTACAATTTTAATAAAAAAGTTTACATCAACAGCTTTAAACGTTAAAGTGTACGAGCCTCTATGTCTCTATGTCTCAGTCAAGATCAGATCACTCCAAAAATATTTGTGAAAATGTAGACCCTGTTTCTCTTATGTGCTGTATTTTTCATTTGAACAAATGAATGAAGTGTAAACTCCATAGAGATCCATTAAAATTACACTTCCACTTTCCACCTGTAGCACTGTAAATGTACACTCATTGGTCACTAAATTAGGCATGTCTACTCATTGTCCATTTTATCGGTCCACTTTGTTGTTCTGCAATTATAGATTGAGGTCCATCTGTTTGCACCTATCTACATAATTTGTTAGCTCCCCTTTACCCTGTTAATCAATGGACAGGTCCCCACAAGACCACCAATGAGCAGGTATTATTTGGGTGATGGATCAAGGGCTTAATTTGTAAATGATGAGGTCCCAGAACACTGAGGTGTGATGGATCCAGAAGGTCAATAGATTGGGTAAATGTCCAGGAAAGAAAAAAGGTTTCCCCTTAAAGTTGCATCTTATACGTAAGATATGTGTTAATGAGGGTCTTAAGTATTGAATGATGTGTAAGTAGGCAATATATACTGTAGATGTGTGGAATAAATAAGCCAAACCTGCAAAAAGGAACTCCAACAATAACAGTAACTATGTATAATCAGTTGTATAATAACAAGTCCAGTTTTTCTCTGGTATGGGTTCAGCATTTTGTGTTCCTCAATTTCAGTTTTTTTATGCATATCAGATGCCTAATGTGAAAAGTTTGTTATGATTGTTATAGTATATACTTCATTACAGCCACCAGCTGCCAGAATAAAATTCAAGTTTCTTGCCAGCCCACAAATTCGTCACGTCTATCCAAAACTGCAGTCCAAGGCCCAATCCCGTTTCTTCCTTTTATTTCTACCCCTACCCCATGTTTGCCACTTTGCTCCTTGGAACTGAGTTACAAGGGGTAGCGGTTGAAATCTTTGCCTATGAAATGGGACTCAAATAAAAAAGAACATTACTTCATTAACAGCTACTAGTGCTGCTCTGTATGCGACCCAGTCTGCAGTGATAGCAGAGGAGGATAAAGTTCAGCAAACTCGCTGCCACACTACCAACTTCCAGCGCCGCTGTGAGTGGCAGCCTTTCCAGTAGCTCCGGGTTTTGTGTATTGTTTTTGCACTTTTTTCTTACTTTTTCTTTTTTCTGTTTGCTTTAAAGTGACAGTTTTTGTATGTACAAAAGGACATGGAGCCTGTTTTCATGCATATGGGCAGAAATAACCGTTTGCTTGCTAAATTTCCTTCGGGATCAATAAAGTATCTATCTATCTATCTATCTATCTATCTATCTATCTATCTATCTATCTATCTATCTATCTATCTATCTAATTACATTTAGGGCATCATATGCCTTCAAAGAGGTGGGATGGGACAGTTATTGCCCACTCATAATTTTTTGGCGATATGAAGCTGAAGTCAGATATTTGTCTCTTGTTGGAATTTTCCTCTTCCACCTAAAATGGAGCAGGTGTCGGAACTGCTGGACTATTTAAGGTGGAATGGGAAAGTTAGCTAGCTAACTACCAAGACATACAAGCAGCAAGTTTTTATGCTTGTTATGAAGAAATGGACCATATAACACTGAAACACCATTAAACTAAGAGAACAGCTTACACAGCCATGTTGCCAGTTTTTCTTTTTTTTCTCATAACACTCTGCTTGGCCTCTGAAAAATCTCGATCTAGAGGGCGATGTAGGCCTAACGCTTCGCCCTACCTCTCTATCTCAACAAAAATCAGGACACCCTACCCCTAGATGTGGACATGCAAAACAAGGTCTAAGGGCTAAGTAGTAGGGGGAAGGGGTGAAATTGGATTGGACCTAAGTCTACGGGCTTATAGGCCAGTGGTTTAGCTTAGTGCTCATGAAATCTTTTGAGGGATGAACAATCACGAGCTGCACTCGCGAGTGATAAACAGCGTTGTTGTAGGTTTTCTCTCCACACGCCCAACAGGAGTTGATCTGGCTTAGTCTGGATGAAATTAAGCCCTAGATGGATCATTCTCAGCACTCTAGGGACACTGACTTTGGTAGCAACTTGGTCGTGGGTGTTGGGCTAGTACGAGTGGACCACAAACAGAAGTATCCAGTGGTCAATAACTGGCAACAGATGAGCTATCTGTAACTGTACATCAGCAAGGTGGACCAACAAGGCATGTGTGTCTAACAGACTGGACAGTGAGTGAATTTCTCTCTAAAGCAGTTACAGGACAGAACCGAGCGAGAAGCAGTGCCTATTAGACGGACGCTGTGCTTACGTTTCGCGTCTGGTGCAAATGTCAGATTCACACAGACACCAAAAACATTTTCATTGACGTGAGTGCTCAAATAAATCCGTCCATCTAAATCAGATAAACTCGAGACAAACACACAACAACAGCTCATGGATTAATCCTGTCAGATAATTGTTCAGATCATTTATGGCCAACAAAATACTGATGTTAAAAAAAAAATAAGCAGCTTTGCTGTCATATTGGTTGTGTCGTTGTTTACAGGGGTTGTTCTGATTGAATTCTCTCTGTGTTAATCTTGTCCTGCGCCCCTCAAAAGGACAGCTATTTCTAAGCAATAAAGGGCCTGTAATGAAAAGCGCGTCCTTCACTCTGAGGTGAGCCCTTTTTCTCTTTTTCAGATTTCCATGGAGAGAATCAGCTCTGGCGACTGTATGGCCTATGCTGTCAGTGTTAACCATGCTACCTCTTGTGTATTGAAGTGAAATAAAATAAAAACTCACCACCATCTTCAATTCCCTGTGTGTTTTGTTATAAATGATATGAAGACGGTTCAATATGCTAGCTGGAAATATATCAATTCTGTTTTTCTAATCACACCTATAATTGCTTTCCTGCTACTGTATTACATTGTGTGCGGTGTTTGCTTATCTAAGCCGGTATAGATCCGCCGAAAGCATGGGCGCACATGAAGTAATAAATGCAGCTCCTTGACCCGACCCCATGACTTGATCCCCACGGTATCTTGAAGGCTGAAATGCACACATCCTCCAAATCCCTGCGATACGCCACAAAAACCAAGCAGGACAGCCGCATGATTAACCAGCAAGGTAATTTCTTGGAAACATATGAAAGGAGCTGCATTATTAAAACATGAATGCTGAGAGGCAGCACACAAGGTTATTAAGACTGCAGCGGAAACATTTTCCCTCACGTTGACAATTTTCCATAACAATATTTAGCTAGAAGCCTCTTCTCTTTCATTCCTGAGTCTTTCTTTTGGTCATCTTCTTGATCAGATATGCACTGATATGCACTGTATGCTCAGGATTCACTGAGAGATCAATAGGAGATCTCCTATGTCCAGCAGCAACACTGTTATATATGAGCAAGCTTGGCTGAAACAGCAGGCAAAATAACATCAAAGGAATTATGGGATAATACGGTTATTATATCAGAAAATTCCATTTTGTCATGATGTTGCCCAAATGATGCTACATATACTTCTGTTGGGAAGTGATTAGATCATGTATTAAACATGTATAGCCACTAAACGAGAGCCTCGGAGCATGTAATCGCAGGCTGACAGAAGTATTAGGAAGAAGAGGGAAGCAAATAAATTCATAAATATATTTATATTACCTTGTAGACCCTAAAGGGCACAAGCTAATGATGCTGATGGAGGAATGAGAGCTTAACGGAATCAAAATCACCAAAACTGATGAATGAGGAATATCAGAGTAAGCGAATAAAGGCAGCGCTGTGAACATTAATTGCACTTCTTTGTATGAAACAGAGCACATATAGGCTGCATGTGTAGCTCATTCGTGCCGTGGTGGTTTTAGTGTTGCTCTGTGCTTGTAGAGCTGAAAGGTCCTGAAATACAGTCTGGCTATACAAGCAGTCCAGATACAGCAATGACCACCAAAATACACTCATATGTGATAGTATTGCTAAATTTCCTTCAGGATCAATAAAGTATCTATCTATCTATCTATCTATCTATCTAGTAGCCACTGGGCAAACAGTGACCCCCCCCCCCTCTCTCTCTCTGTCTCTCTCAGTTTTGTTCTCTCTCTTTCATTCTCTCTCTCTGCTCTGTTTCTCTGTCTCTTCTTTCTTTCTTTCTTTCTTTCTTTCTTTCTTTCTTTCTTTCTTTCTTTCTTTCTCTTTAGGCCTCTCACTTTCTATTTTTCTTTCTTTCTTTTTCTTTTCTACTTTCTTTCTTTCTTTCTAGGCCTCTGCTTCTTTCTTTCTTTCTTTGTTCTCTCTTTTTCACTCTGCTCTCTCTTCTATCTTTCTTTCTAGGCCTCTCTGCTTCTTTCTTTTTTTCTCTCTTTTTCACTCTACTCTCTCATCTTTCTTCTTATCTTTCTTTCTAGGCCTCTCTGCTTGCTTCTTTCTGTCTTTCTTTCTTTTCTCTTTTTCACTCTACTCTCTCATCTAGCTTTCTTTCTTTCTTTCTAGGCCTCTCCCTTTCTTTCTTTCTTTTCTTTTCTTTTTCTTTCTTTCTTTCTATCTCTGTTCTACTCTCCTTTTCACTCTACTCTCTCTTCCTTTCTAAGCCTTTCTTTCTTTATTTCTTCCTTTCTATGTCCTTCTCTTTCACTTTACTCCCTCTCTCTAGGCGTCTGAGTTTCTATTTTTCTCTTTCGTTTTCCTTTCCACTTTTGCTCTTTCTTTCTTTCTTTCTTTCTTTCTTTCTTTCTTTCTTCATTCTACTCTCTCTTAGTTTCTAGGCTTCTGTCTTTCTTTCTTTCTTTCTTTCTTTCTCTGTTCTCTCTTCTTCATTCTACTCTCTCTCAGTTTCTAGGCTTCCGTCTTTCTTTCTTTCTTTCTCTGTTCTCTCTTCTTCATTCTACTCTCTCTCAGTTTCTAGGCTTCGGTCTTTCTTTCTTTCTTTCTTTCTTTCTTTCTTTCTTTCTTTCTTTCTTTCTTTCTTTCTTTCTTTCTCTGGTCTCTCTTCTTCATTCTACTCTCTCTTAGTTTCTAGGCTTCTGTCTTTCTTTCTTTCTTTCTTTCTTTCTTTCTCTGTTCTCTCTTCTTCATTCTACTCTCTCTCATTTTCTAGGCTTCTTTCTTTCTTTCTTTCTTTCTTTCTTTCTTTCTTTCTTTCTTTCTTTCTTTCTTTCTCTGGTCTCTCTTCTTCATTCTACTCTCTCTTAGTTTCTAGGCTTC
Organism: Pygocentrus nattereri; assembly: GCF_015220715.1. NCBI lineage: Eukaryota > Metazoa > Chordata > Actinopteri > Characiformes > Serrasalmidae > Pygocentrus > Pygocentrus nattereri. The sequence goes on from NC_051237.1 coordinate 598,069, forward strand.
TGTCTTTCTTTCTTTCTTTCTTTCTTTCTTTCTCTGTTCTCTCTTCTTCATTCTACTCTCTCTCAGTTTCTAGGCTTCCGTCTTTCTTTCTTTCTTTCTTTCTTTCTTTCTTTCTCTGTTCTCTCTTCTTCATTCTACTCTCTCTCAGTTTCTAGGCTTGTCTTTCTTTCTTTCTTTCTTTCTTTCTTTCTTTCTCTGTTCTCTCTTCTTCATTCTACTCTCTCTCAGTTTCTAGGCTTCGGTCTTTCTTTCTTTCTTTCTTTCTTTCTTTCTTTCTTTCTTTCTTTCTTTCTTTCTCTGTTCTCTCTTCTTCATTCTACTCTCTCTCAGTTTCTAGGCTTCTGTCTTTCTTTCTTTCTTTCTTTCTTTCTTTCTCTGTTCTCTCTTCTTCATTCTACTCTCTCTCAGTTTCTAGGCTTCCGTCTTTCTTTCTTTCTTTCTTTCTTTCTTTCTTTCTCTGTTCTCTCTTCTTCATTCTACTCTCTCTCAGTTTCTAGGCTTGTCTTTCTTTCTTTCTTTCTTTCTTTCTTTCTTTCTCTGTTCTCTCTTCTTCATTCTACTCTCTCTCAGTTTCTAGGCTTCGGTCTTTCTTTCTTTCTTTCTTTCTTTCTTTCTTTCTTTCTTTCTTTCTCTGTTCTCTCTTCTTCATTCTACTCTCTCTCAGTTTCTAGGCTTCTGTCTTTCTTTCTTTCTTTCTTTCTTTCTTTCTTTCTCTGTTCTCTCTTCTTCATTCTACTCTCTCTCAGTTTCTAGGCTTCTGTCTTTCTTTCTTTCTTTCTTTCTTTCTTTCTCTGTTCTCTCTTCTTCATTCTACTCTCTCTCAGTTTCTAGGCTTCTGTCTTTCTTTCTTTCTTTCTCTGTTCTCTCTTCTTCATTCTACTCTCTCTCATTTTCTAGGCTTCTTTCTTTCTTTCTTTCTTTCTTTCTTTCTTTCTTTCTTTCTTTCTTTCTTTCTAAACAGTCTCTGTTTAAACTGAATGCATTAATTCACTCTGGTTGAATATATTGGCCTTTAAGGATCCCGGTTGTCAGTTCTGTTGTATTTACAGTAGCCCTGGAGCTTACGTCATCCAAATGACGTTACCGTTCTGCCTCCTATTCACAGCGATGAAGAATGCATTGACATTTGAAGCACACATACCAGGAAATACCCACTGCATCTGCACATGGTGTAATTGATTTTAGACATCAACACTTGAGAGGACATTTAAGGACATATGAAGCATCAGCAATCCAGGTAAAGGATTAAATATCAATACTGAGCTATTAATGTGATTTTCACATCACACTGTTGCTCTCAAACACAGTGTCAGTGAGTACATACACACAATCTCATCTAATCTGATGTGAACGCTCAACCGCTTTAAGCACAACTGTTCTCATGCGTAAGCTGCTTTGAGCACAACTGCATTATCAGAGCCCCTGAACCATTCACAGATGTTAGGAAGTAGGGAAAAGAGGGGATAAACATTTCATTAAGCAAATATAAGAATGTGTTTTGACTATGGTAAACAGTGTGTGTGTGTGTGTGTGTGTGTGTGTGTGTGTGTGTGTGTGTGTGTGTGTGTGTGGCTAAAGAAGAATTCCTGTAAAATGTCTGCACAGTCAATGTAAAGAAATGTAAACAAAGCCAGTCAAATTGGTTTGATGTGAAATGGTTAACTGTAGGAAAACTTAACTGCCCACAGATTTATTTACAGTGATGGTGATAGTGTGATAGGAACCAAGGATCTCAATGTCTATAGTGTTAATAAAGCCGCTTTATTTACAATTCAACATGACCACTGACCCTTATGAGAGGACAAGAAGTCACAGCAGTAGCAGAAAAGGCAGCAGTTTAAGTTCAATAAACTTTGACTTTATGTCACAAAAATGACTTATTTACTCATATTATTGATTTTCTATATATAAGTATCAACATAGTATCTTGTAATAATAACTTATCTTCTCAAATTATTGACTTAGTATGTAGAAATACTGATTTTATCTCATAATGATTACTTGTTTTGTCAAAATAGTGACTTATATTAGATATTGGAGCTAATTCTTCTTCTTCTTCTTCTTCTTCTTCTTCTTCTTCTTCTTCTTCTTCTTCTTCTTTCGGCTGCTCCCTTTAGGGGTCGCCACAGCGGATCATCTGCCTCCATCTTGCCCTATCCACTGCCTCCTCTACTTTCACACCAACCATCTCCATGTCCACCTTCACTACATCCATAAACCTTCTCTGAGTTCTACCTCTTCTCCTTCTACCCAGCAGCTCCATCTCCAACATTCTTTGCCCAATATATCCACTATTCCTCCTCAACACATGTCCAAACCATCTCAACCTGGCCTCTCTGGCTTTATCTCCAAACTGCTCCACCTTCACCGTCCCTCTGATCTGCTCATTTCTAATCTTGTCCAGCCTGGTCACTCCCAATGAAAATCTCAGCATCTTCATCTCCGCCACCTCCAGCTCAGCCTCCTGTCTTTTAGACAGAGCCACAGTCTCCACACCAAACATCATAGCAGGACGCACTGCTGTCTTGTAGACCTTCCCTTTCACTCTTGCTGCTGTCCTTCTGTCACACATCAGCCCTGACACCCGTCTCCACCCACTCCATCCTGCCTGCACCCTCTTCTTCACCTCTTTTCTACACTCTCTATGTCAAAATAATGACTTGGTGTCTCATTATAATGACATATAAACTCAAAGTAATGATTTGCTTTCTGAAATCTTTATAACTCATGATTTCAACATAGTAACTTCAAACAGTCATTTATTTAGAGATATTAAGACATACTAAGTCAATATTTCAAGAACATGAATAATTATTTAAAGATATTTAGTGAATTTGAATAGTTGAATAGATGAATAGTGAATTTTTCAATATTTCTTAAGACAAACACTCAGAAGTAAAAAATATTCTAGAAAAATATTCCAATATTATATCATATTAATTTATGATAATCTCAATTATTAATTTTTTTTCAAGAAAATCTTAATTCTTTTCTTATGTAGACCATGTTGCCATTTACCATGTAGTATAAACGATGTGACATACAATGTAATTTTATCCACTCACAAGATAGCAAAATGGAGAAAAAACATCAAATTAAGTTTATAAAAATTTTTACCAAATAAGAACTAGAGATGGTGGTAGAAGAAATAGCCAACAAGAACAAAGTCCTCATTAGAAAATGTGATAGTGATACATGATATATGACAGAATGAGGATTAGGATGGGCAGGAGTAGCAGAAGCAGCATGTATAATACATTTAAATGCTCACCTTGTCAACTCTTATAAGACATGAGAGGCTATTGTAAGGTTAAGAATACAATTAAGAGCATAATTTTGTCAAGAATATGATTCATTCTTAGAATTATTCTTAAGAAAATAATTAAGAAAAGAAATGAAGATAATTCTTAAGAAGTCATTTGAAGAATACCAATTTTTTCAAAACTTTTTTTTCTTAAAAATGAAGATTAGCACATTTAAGAAGACGCTTTCATGAATCCGGCAGCCAACAGTTCTGACTCTAGAGCAGCATTTCACATCAAACCATCTGAATGACTTTGTTTACATCTTAATGTCATGTATTCAGTGAGCTCCTGCAAAGAGACGGACTTCATCTCCCAAACTCCTCTGGAACATCACATGACGGAGCAACTTCCCTCAGACTCAGACACGGACTCCATTGCCCACAATACAGGGGGAGCTCATGTGACTTCTTGACTCTCGACTTTGCCTTTTCACCTGATCCCTTTTGTACCTTAGCCTGAATTGGCTGACCTGTGTTTTGAACTTCCTCACTTGTTTTTGTTGTAACGCTAGGGAGCGATGATGAGGCAGACGCACATACTGAGAGAAGCGAGATTTATTAGGGGCAAATCCATAATCAGGGTCTAAACAGTCCAGTATCAAATAGCCAACATGTAGAGAACAAGGGATAGACATGACAAAAAGACACAGACTAAACAAAAAAAACAGAGCCTAGGTAAGATAACGGAGGCCAGAAGATACAACACCAAACAAAACAATACAAAGACCAGCAAACTAACAGGGGAAAACACAGTGCTTAATTACAGGAACAACAAAGGTTAACAAGACACAGGTGAAAACAATCAAGGGCAGAGTCTGGAAACAAGGGGGCAGGACAGGGAAGAATCAAAACAAGGAAGCACATGGACAAGGCCAGAAGCAAACTAAAGCACATGTAGCACTGGGAGGGGCCAGTCGTGACATTAATGACTTCGTTTTCTGCTCTGCCCTTTTACCTTGTTTGCCCAATCCTATTAAGATGTGTTGTTTTATCCATCTGTGAGCGTCTGTATTCAGCTGTCTCATCACACTTAACCATTTATTCTTCACCATAATTAGGTTAGGAGAGCAGCTGTTATGTATGTCAGCATCCCTTTATGTTTGTGAAGTTTCCTCGGAAAATGGGCCTATAAAATGGTCTAAAATGATGTGGAGCAAAACCTTCTTACATTAACGTCAAGAACGTGTTTTTCTCCTCCTGTGAAGTTACTGTTTCCAGGAAACCAGGTTCTGTTACGACAGCGGCGATATTCTTGACAGAATCTCAGAATTCCTTTCTACCTAAACTAATAATCTGGTGTGAAGTTGTGTCTGTTAGCAGGCAGCTAACAGGTAGTTAGGGATGACAGCGTCAGTGTAGTCGTCCTGCAGGTCCGCCTCCGCCTTCACTGCTAGTCTTATTACCTCATTACACATCCTCACAGGCCCATTACCACGGCAACAGGCTGCAGGAAGAGTGGGGAGCCTGGCGTCGTCTGCTGTGCCGAAGACAGGCGTCATGGGATATCACAGGCAGGGTCTCGGCGGGCCCTGGGGGTGAGCCTCCTCATTCTTTGGTGTGTGTGGCAGTCAGGACTAATTGGCCTTGTTTGTTTCTGGGTGTCTGTGGAGAACTGTGCTTTATTCACCCTAAATACAGGCTTCCTCTCACAAGGGCACACACACACACACGCACACACACACACTCACACATATCTAACACGGAGGGTCCTCATTAAAAAAAAGAGCAATATGTGGGGTTTCACTTATATAAGAGGTATATTATGTAGGGAGTGCAGTGTAGGCTGGATAATAAGTGGAATATATAGGGTTATGTACGTTGTTAGTGGTTAGATTTGGATTTTCACACATCATCACTGGAGCCGTAACAGAATATAAGTAGAGGCGACACTGGGTGGGAAAAAGGAACTTTTAGGGGGTTAGGAACATGATGTAATGGAGATGAAGGTTCTATTCCTAGCCGAGTGCCTATTCACCAGCTTCTTATTCAAATTTAATATCCCACCTTAAATGGTGTAGCAGTTATACTCTGGAACAGCACTGTAAAGGCACCATTTAAGGTGGAACTGAAAACTATTAAGAATAAGAAGCTTCTAACTTAGGATATTACTAACTTAAGAATTACTTCATATAATTTCCATGTAATAACTGAATAATAAGCCTTATTCTGCATTCTAATCAAATAAAATCCATTAATTGTCACATCACATTTACACAGGTAGGAAGATGAGTGAAATGTTAGGTGCGTAGCCCCTTGTAGTACATAAATACACAAAAAAAGAGAAACGGAAAAATATCTGTATACACATTCTCTTGTTAGTGTTAGTAAATCTGCATTACTTAGCATAATTGGCCACAATACTCGGCATTCGTATGTTGCCACAATTATATTAGCATTCAGTGTCCGGTTTATTTATTTAGATAGCTGTGGCCAAAACAAAGTTGGGAAAATTGAAATCTTTGTGGTAGAAGTTTCCATCGCAGCTTTACTGAAAACAATGTAATATCCAGTTTACCATCATCTCTATGCATACACAGCATTAATATATGCTAAGCCTGAGATTTTTGCAGTAAGCTATTAAAGGCCACATGTTACAATAATTTCAAAGGTGTTGTTAGGCCCACCACAAAGCAAACTACCATCACTTTAACAGACCACCCAAAAACACCTTAAAATAGAACAATACACATGATATCCATCTGCTCAACTGTTTACATCTTAACCATTTAAAGATGCAGAATTTTAGAGACATTTGTGTAATGGAAAGTGTTCAGCACTTCTGAGCCTCTAGATTATGGCTCAACTTAGAATTCCTATCACATAATCAGGGATTTGCAGTGGAAGTAATCACAAACCTGCTGTTAAATACATTTAAATACATCAGCATTAATGAAGCATCAAGGACGACTTTCTTTTAATCAATTTCCTTTCATTTCAGAAAGAGATCAACCTATACACTAATTAGGATTTAACAATGAAACAAATCTTTACAGAACTTTACATCTTCTCCCTGGCATGTTTACATTACACACCCTTTCCAGAGACATCATTACCTTTGATTAATGTCTGTTCGGCAGTGCAGGCCAAGTCATTAGATACGCTGAGATTTTTCATATAGGGCAAGATTAAAGGATATGTGTGGAATAAGTGAGTCACACAGAACTGCATCTAATCTCCATATCCTTCACACACACACACACACACACACACACACACACACACACACAGACACACACACACTCACACACAAACACACACACATCAAACCTGTCCCATCACTTTGCTTTTGATATTCATTATCTGTCCCCAGTTTAATGATACCACCTGGAGAGATACACGCTTCAGCCCCAGCATGAGAAACAGTATTTCAGCATTCGCTCCATATGTCCATCCATACATAAAAACACCAACACATAATAATAATAATAACATTAATAAAGCTATATTCAGAGATTTTGCCACCTCTGGTCAAAGTATGTGTTTTGTTGGATTTTAAGCGAAAATTAAGTAAACATCCTCTACAGGATACGTAGTGTTGTATATTTCATAATATATTACATTACCAGCATTTGGCTGACGCTCTTATCCAGAGTGACTTACAATTTGATCATTTTACACAATTGGCCTGACTGCATGTCTTTTGGACTGTGGGAGGAAACCGGAGAACCCGGAGGAAACCCACACAGACACGGGGAGAACATGCAAACTCCACACAGAGAGGACCCCGGTCACCCGGTCGGGGAATTGAACCCAGGCCCTCCTTGCTGTGAGGCGACAGCGCTACCCACCACGCCACCATGCCGCCCATACATACATAATATATATGTAATATGTAATATATTTTATAATTAAGGGTAGTCTCTGACTTTCACACAGCACTGAATAGATCTATCTATCTATCTATCTATCTATCTATCTATCTATCTATACGCTGTATATACACTATATTTCGAAAGGTATTCGCTCGTCTGCCTTCACATGCATATGAACTTGAGTGATATCCATTCTTAATCCATAGGGTTCAATATGATGTTGGCCCACCCTTTGCAGCTATAACAGCTTCAACTTTTCTGGGAGGGCTTTCCACAAGGGTTAGGAGTGTTTATGGGAATTTTTGGCCGTTCTTCCAGAAGCGCATTTGTGAGGTCAGACACTGATGTTGGACGAGAAGGCCTGGCTCACAGTCTCCACTCTAATTCATCCCAAGGTGTTCTATGGGGTTGAGGTCAGGACTTTGTGCACTGGTGTGCAGTCATATTGGAACAGGAAGGGGCCGTCCTCAAACTGTTCCCACAAAGTTGGGAGCAGGAAATTGTCCAAAGTCTCTTGGTGCTGAAGCTTTAAGAGTTCCTTTCACTGGAACTAAGGGGCCGAGCCCAACACATGAAAAACAGCCCCACACCATGATCCCCCCTCCACCAAACTTTACACTTGGCACAATGCAGTCAGACAAGTATCGTTCTCCTGGCAACCGCCAAACCCAGACTCATCCATCGGATTGCCAGACGGAGAAGCGTGATTCATCACTCCAGAGAACATGTCTCCACTGCTCTATAACGAAGGGGGAGATGAAGGAAATTCTGAAGTTTCAAAAGTAAAACGCAAAAATGGGAGAATATGTAAAAGCTTGAGATACAACTGGATCCCTAACAACCATGCAAGACCTGATAGACACCATCACTGTCCTCATCAGATAAACATCACTTAAAGCTTTCCTCTTTGAGAGAGAGGAGAAAATCAAGCTGCTTCTGATCTGAAAACATCCACAGGGGTTTCTGTCCATCCTTCCACTGTGAGAAGATGACTCAGCGCTGTGGGTCTGAAAGGACGTGTAGCTGTTCAAGAAGAATCTCACAGAGAAAAGGAGACAGACACAAAACGACTGACCTCAACATATCCGAATGTGTTTGGGATGATTTAAATCATGAAAAGCAGAAAATGCAACAAACATCTCAGACAGAAAAATATCTCTGTTCTTTGAAAAACTGAAAGCAAGTCTCTAGAAAGGAATGGAAGCTGTATTAAAGGTAAAGGTTCAGTACAGTAAATGCTGTGATAATAGATGGTATATTGAGTTGTTGAGGTGTTTGCATCATTTTCCTGTTCCTGCTTTTGAAAAATAAAAAAACCTTTACTTATTGACTAGAAATTAAATGAATGGCATTCTCTGACTTGTGATAAAATGTTCTTTTTGTAGTATATGTAAAGGCCTTTATACCTAACCTTAACCGCAGGAATAATAATAATACAAAAAAACAATTAAAGCTTCTGTACATCAATTCAAAGTTTGTCTTAGAACCATACATCCAGTTTGAGAACAATTTAGGAATCTTTCATTTTATAAATGTAAGTTAGCCCTGTTTTTCTGTTTTTCCTACACGCACACACACACACACACACACACACACACACACACACACACACACACACACACACACACACATATATATATCACACTGGTACTCATTGCACACTTGCCCTCAGATGCTTTTAAGTGGAAGAATCTCTTTTCAATCTAATAGCTCTTGAAAAGGTCAAGGCTGCCTTGTTGTTGGGCAACCTAACTCACCCTTTGCCCTTTGCCATCCGTGGCTTTAGCGCAATACCTCAGGACACATCAGCTATTTCAGTGAAAAGCAGCCAAGCCAAAGCACGCACACATACATCCACCTCATGCAGAGCCATGAGAACAAACAAAGGGACCAGGCAACATTCAAGGTCACAGCCAAGCTTCTGTACGGTCGTGTGAGCCCATTAAAGACGGCTATTCTCAGGTGAGACCCTGCAAGCTTTGGTCTCCGGCCCAATCTGCTGCCCGCCAAAGCGCCTATAGCTGAGCTCCCTGGGTGCGGATCCTGTGTGAGTATGACTGCTAGCCTCCCAGCGGCGGAGATGATGGCAGCAGATGGTGTATCGCTCCCCTGGCACGTGCGCACATGATGAGCAGGCCTGTTCACACTGATGTGAGAGGACAAGCTAATCACACCTGCTGGCGCCATGCCCGTCCCATACATCCAGCGCCAGGCACCCAAGGACGAGCATCACGGCCCGTCTGCCAAGTTGCACATCAGACGTGGCTCGAACGAAAGCAGCAGCTCTGGCAAGGGCCCTGGAGAGGAGTTCTAATGCTAACGCTAATGCTAACAAACAAAGCTAATCAGTCCCTTCAGGTTTGTGTAATGGCTACGAGGTAGGAAGGCTAACCACACACCGTAGTGAACGGACAACAGCCGCCTGCCTGAGTTAATCACATAACTTCTCCATATCTGCTTCAGGTTACATCCATCCATTTTTACTATTGTGTACATTCACTGCTAAGCAAGAAAGCCTAGACCTAGTCATAAACAAGTATTTTGATACTTAATATCCAAAAGCAGCAGACAATCCACTCAATTAGTGAATTCAGCTACTTTAGTTTGCACCTCTTCGTCATCTGCCACAAACAGTGTTGGGGTAGTTACCAAAAAAATTAATTCATTAAAGATTAGTCATTAAGTTAAAAAGGTTTGTGCATTTTAATAAAAACATTTTTATTCTGACAATTACAGAGGTGGACAAAGTACACAAATCATGTACTTGAGTTAAAGTAGAGATACCCAAGGTAAAATATTACTCCAGTGAGAGTAGAAGTCCTTACTCTAGACCTCAACTAGAGTAAAAGTACTAAAGTATTTCCCTTCAAATGTACTTAAGTATAAAGTAAAAGTACTAAAAGAGGAATTCTGGCTCTGATGTCCTGTTATCATTTTTATAACCAGACTGGCTTCATGAACTCATTTCAGGTGAAAGTCCTCCAGCGTCTCTCTTGGTAAACCAGTCTTTTAATAGAACGTCATTAATTAGTGACGCTGACGTCTATTAAAATGATCAGAAGCACAAAACACTGAAGGTAAACAGTTTCCATCAGGGAGAACCGAGTGGCTCTGAAATCACTTTTTACACACAAGCAAAGTTTCAGTTTCAGATTTATTTACAACTTAGTTCCAAGTTTAAGTTGAATAAAAACTGGCTTTAAACTCAGGATCACAGATGAGCTCCTTTACTATGTTGATCTGTAGGCGTCTGTTCATAAACATAAACCAGCCCAAACTCATTTACTATAAAATGAAATGGTGTTTGTAGAAATTCAGAAAAAAGCCGCGTCAGTCTCGACTGCATATGTGGACATATTTCTATACTGAGCTCTATTTACACAAAGTTAGGATAGTTCATCATTTATGTTGAACAGACTCTCCCAAAGTTTTACGCTGCTGCGCTGACGTTGAACCGCGTGCTGCACTGGGTCGGTCTGACCAACAGGTCAAAACCAGCTCTAAACAAAGTGACCGCTGGGCCCTGATTGGTGCTCTGGCTTTGCGCTTCTTTCGTTTTGACATGTTACGTTTTTATACACACAGAAACCAAAAAGAACCACAGATTTCTCAAAATGTTGTGGAGTAAAAAGTAAGAAATATGACTCTGAATTGTAGTGGAGTGAAAGTAAAAATTCACCCAAAATGTAAATACTTAAGTACAGATACAGAAAAAACTACTTAAGTACAGTAACCAATTACATTTACTTAGTTACTGTCCATCTCTGGACAATTCACATTTTGATCTTTTAAAGAGTTTTGTAGTTTTAAACGGGATGCTTTGTTATTATTATTATTATTATTATTATTATTATTATTATTATTATTATTGCAGTAGTTGATGTTGTTGTTGTTTAAAGACTGGACCACAGGTGCTATTGTTTGCTGGTATTGTCAGATATATGTTTTTGGTCATGTTTGTGCATCATGTTTATATGTCTGCTTACATGTCTGTATTTTTTTTTTTTTTAATATTTCAGATATTCTGAGCAAACACAGTTACAAACATGAAAAAATAAATAGGCATATTGATTTTTCTATATTAATAAAACTCTTACATGGCCAGAGGGCCCAAAGTTTTATGACACATTTCTGTAACATAATATTAGCTCAAACAGTTTGAACTGATGTCCCTGTAGTTACTGAATAATAAGCCTGAATATGTAATGTAATAAGCCTGGGATTTTAAGGGCTTAACATGTTTATATGGCTAGTAAAATTAAAAATCAATTGTTTAGTATATAAATTTAATGCAACATTACAGGCTCCTGTTACTTTTCTGATTTACTGTTATGAACTGTTGATAAAGTACAGTAAATGACTGAAAATAATGTGAGTAGGTGCTGGTATTTTTACTGTACGCACTTGTAAATTCAAAATGGAAAATCTCACTCCAGTTACCTGGAAATCTCTCTCCAGTCACTCACCAAAGCTGGCAACCCTGGGTTCAGACCACTCAGGAGGCTGCTGTGCCACCACTGTAAGAGGCATGTAGGCATATTTACAACAAATGTACCCATGGTTGCATTTTATTTTGCCGTGCTGTATAAAATCCAGACAGGTGAAGGAAAGAGTAGCTAATCCCATTATATTTACTGGCATTGCATCAAAGGCCTTTACTGTTTCCTGAATTCTTATCCTCTCACATACAAGTACCGCACCCACTCATCTATAGGAAATCAACAGTAACAACTGAACAATGATTCAGACGTCAAACAGAGGTCTGAAAAGTCACTGACGAAACAAGTGAACAGGAAGGCAGAAGCATAATAGTGATGCAGTAATTAAATGAGCTCTTTCCCTACCAACACTGCCCTCCTCCGCTTTTACAGACACTGTATGTTAGCAGCCTATTCAGAGACAATTAGGGAAACTCATGACCATATGGTTGATCATGCAATGGTTCAACATATGGATCGCAAAAATTCAAAGGGCTCGATTCAAATTTAAATGAAAACTGCCACTCATTTCCTGGCAACCAGCTGAAGAGACTAACACCTCTGCACATGATGCAATTACATCCAGTAACAGTGAAAATTAAAAATAGTTTCCTTTTATGAAATGATGTTCTCAACAATAATCACAAATGACTCTCGGCAAGCAGTAAACTATAGATTTAAGCAAACGATGTAGGTGTGTAGGTGGGTGTCCACATGGGACATCATTTCCATCATGTTTTTATAGTACATATGCAGAATAATCTACTAATCATTTTCATATGACAAAAATAAACATGTTAAACATTATTGCCATGAAGACAGCAACAAAATATGAGGAAGATAATTGTTTTGTTCACAACGCCATAACAGTAAGTCAGATAACCAGGCTGTATAAAACCTAGCTGTATCGTTTGATGGGTCAAGCGTAAATCTCAGCCTTTAGAAATCAGATGATTTGACTTCTAAGAGCTCATAAAACTCCCCTCATGCTTAATTGAGAGAAGGTGACATACGCTTGTCACTTCAACCCTGTAACTTATTTCTACAACTCATTACGCTCAGAGCTCCACAGCTACAGTCAAACTACTGACAGTTCAGATTTTGGCGGAAATGACCAAAATGGGGATGGTGAAAACTAAACTAAAGACCACCACAGTGCCCAGTGGGAATCATTATCCACACAAATGAAGAAAATGAGCAGAAACAATCCGCATACCGAAGTGGAAGCTTTAGCAAAAGTTCTGCCAGGAAGACTCTAAAGCTACGTCAGTCATTCATTCATTACTCCTGACCAATCACAGGCCTACACATGTCTTTCACTGACTCGGGTACCTATTCTGCTGCTTTCAGGTGATGTTTCCCTCCTTCTTCCCCACCACCACCAGTGGGGTCCCTGTCTGGTCGGGGCCAACGCCAAAGACTCTTTCATTTTTAATGAATTGTTATCTTTCATCTTGTAAAATTCCATTGAGGATATAAAAACTTGTCCTCCTCAAAGAGAGGATTTGCAAGAAAAGTGAACAGCGTGGCCTAAAAACCAAACTCTACAAGGGGAGCACATTATTGGCCACTTAGCATTAAAATGGTGGTGGTCTTCAGTTCCTGCAGGACAGGTCAACATTTCATCAAAACACAAGGGGAAAAAAGTACCTCTGCAATGATGCCCATCACCAAAGTGGCCATTGTTAAAAAACAACAGTTAATCGTTCAGTTTGCATTCGCTGTGCCTTGCTGAAGCTCAGACAGCAGCTCATTGAGTTTTACATCGATCTTGTATTGAAATATGAAGACATAGTGTCGCTTCTCAAATTCAAACAGGATTACTGAGCGCACCTGAAACTGAGACCGAGTGTCTTCATACAGTAACAGCTACATTTACAGAGACTGCAGAGATCAATTGCTGACTAAACTCAGCACAGACTGGCGAAACTGGGAAAACAGCTCTCAAAGTTAGCAATGCTAAAAACAAAGCTCTAATCTAGGCAATGTCATTGGGCACCTCTGGTCCTATGTTTGCTTGCTGTCTGACAAGCATATATTTTGCGAAGGAATGCAATCAAAACATTTGCGAGGACACACACGGTCATTAACTTTTTAGTTTTAATAATGGCCCATAAGAAGCTCTGTACATTTCTGCTAGCACCCCTATAGGGTTTCTAGTCAGATGGTAGCACTAGGCTAACAAAGGTGTATATAAAGAATTTTTGTTGTTCTAGACTAACAGACATTAATGCTTATCAACGCTTGTTAAAGACATTTCATATGTTTTATTAGAAGTTTGTAACAGATATTAACAAATATTTACCTTGTATGTAGCAGTTTTATAGCAATTCTTTAGTAAAGAGTCTAGTTTAGAAGTTCTCCAGTAGACCTACACTGTCATATGTCACATTGGAAATCAATTGGAAATCAACATGTTCAAGCATATTCAAGCATAAATCATCCAGTTCAGGTTTTGAAGGCCCAACAAACAGGAGAATTCAGTTAAATCGCCTCAGATAGCACAGAGATAAAATAAATCTGAAAAATTGCTTCCCAACAAAACTTAACAATAAAATAGTGGCACTGCTCTTTCTTGTCTTAGTAGCACTAATACTTGCAGTGTTTATAATACAGTGAGCATCATGATTCTATTAAATGAACAACAACAAAATACAGATATGCACTTTTAAACTTCCCAGAAATCATTAGTCCTTCTCTAAAGGCCTAGAAGGTCCTGAGGAGCCCACTGTAATACAGCAAATAGATAAAAAAAACAAAGAAAAAAAAACTGCAACATTTTCTCAGAAGTTTCAGGTCTCATGATTGGCATGGTGGATTGTATGTAAATGATGTTTAACCCTTAGATGTCAAGATTATTTTGCTATACAATTAAAATCTTTTATATAATACATATATAATAAATCTTTTACATAATACACAGTGAGCTACATTTACATCGACATTCTCAAAAAATTGCTTTTACATTTGTCATTTTTCCATTGAAAGAAATGACAAAAACAGAAATAATTGAAAAAAAAAATTTTTTTTTCGCAAGACAGAATGGTACACACAATGAATTTCAAATAATGAATAATTCACTAATCAAATTTTAGTCATAATAAAATGCCTCTACCTCTACTTACAAACACAAACATAGTATTGAATAAAAGCTTATAATCTGCACTTTCAACAGAATTTCTCCTCTTGTTGCAAAAAGAAACAATTCATAATAAATCACACCATGTTTTTATCACATTCAGTGATAATGAGATTAAACAAAATCCCCTTCATCTTCCCAAATGTATGTATATCGGTGTAAGTAATAAAATCATATAAATTTAGCTGCTCCTTAGAAAATAAACCCAGTGCATATGTATGACAGGCATGGAAATATTACAGACAGAATTCCTGAGCTGATCTGGTCCGCAGTGCTGAGAGCAGTGAGCCTTTTACACACACACACACACACACACACACACACACACACAGATATACAAACACACAGATGTACACACACCTCTCTACGGACATGGACGTTTTTCCGGAGAAGCCATTTCAGCCCCATCCACCCTGATTTAGGTCGCCCTCCCTGAACAAGAAACGAACGTTTCCTGTCACCTCTGCTGTGCTGAATGAATGTAGACATGAAGAGATAGATTCATTTATCCCTCTAATAGAGAGAGACACTGTTTTGCTATGTCAGTGTTCTTCCACTTTGTGTCTAAACTAAATCAGCTGGGATGAGGGGGCTTCTTCGAGATGCTATCTCCTTCACTCCTGTGAAAGCTTGTTTACGCTGGCAGTGAAAGGCATCGTCCTCAGAGACATCAACTTCCACAAATCCCAGAGCATGTGCCAGAAACCCCCAGCAAAGTCAAACACAGCTTTAGAAAGTCTAGCACAACTGCCGTTTAAGGAATAGTTTGGCAAGAAAATCTAATTTACACATTTTTCCTCCTCGGAATTGAGCTACAAGGCCAGTGTAGCTAAGGAGTAAAAGAGGCTTATATCCGACCAATTAGCAACCAATTAAAATACCTGATATCGTACACTTTTCTCAAATCGTGTTGAGTTAACAAGCCATCTCAGCATAATGACACTGCTAGCCTTAAAAATAGGGGAACAATGCATAGCTGATAAGAGCTGCCATCTTTGGACATGTTTATGGATAATGTCAGTATCACAAGCTCCATCCTGACACTGTGCTTTGGCTCCGATGGCTTTCTGGCCATTTGATTTCAATTTTGTTTTTTTGTCCATGATGTGACCATTTTCGTTAAGGATGCATAGCCACAAATTAGAGACACTACATGGCACTACTACAAAAGTATATGGACACCTAATCATCAAACCCATATGAGCTTCCTGGACATCCCATCCCAAAACCATGGGCAATAATATGAAGTTGGTCCCCTTTGTGGCTACAACAGCTTCCCATCTTCTGGAAAGGATTTTGGAATGTGTCTGTGGGAATTTGTGCCCCTTTAGTTAAAAGAGCATTTGTGAGGTCAGGCACTGATTTAGGAAGAGAACGATTTTCCAATTCCTCCCAAAAATGTTCAAATTTGTGCCACATTAACCCATAAGGACCCAGACCCAGTTTATTATGAGGGATATAGAAAAGAGCAATTGGACCACATGGAACACAATTCTGAATTGTTTTTTGAAATTCTACCACGTAGTGTCAAAATTCTGTAACGTTACATATATGGCATATCGGGCATTTATGGTAAATATATGCCGTGTTTAAAAATAAATTTGCTTGAGGGTTTTTTTTTTTTTTGGCTAATAATACAGGTTTACCTTTTCATACAAGATGGCCCCCACCGTGGCAGACGTCTTTGCATGTTCCTCCTGCAACTGATGCTATTTATTACTTATTTTAACTTTAGTATTTATTTCAAGTGTACAGAACATCTACAGTACAGTTAGTTACAGTAGAGAGGCACTCCTGGAGATTGGTGAAGTTCATCATGAACTTACATTTAGCCTCTCAGACTTCAACTTTCTTTAATGCTCGCACTCCACTGGCATCAGCCGGCAAGGCCCAGAATAACAACTCAGTGTGAGATCAGAGAGTGCTGTGCTCTTATCCTCACAGAGACCTGGCTCTCGGACAGCATGCTAGACTCGGCGATCCAGCTGGAAACGCACTCCGTCCACCGTGGGGACTGCACGGCAGCGTCGGGGAAGAACAAAGGCGGTGGTGTCTGCATGTACGTGAACAACAGGTGGTGTACGGACGTAAAGACTGTTGAAAAACATTGTTCAGCTGACTTAGATCTGCTGATGGTGAAATGCGAGACAGTACAGGCTGAAGCTGGAGGGCTACTACACCACCACGGACTCCCGGCGCATGTGGCAAGGAATACAGCACATCACCCACTACCAGCAGACGAGCAGGGCAGTTACAAACAGCCACACCACACTACCTGATGAGCTAAATGAGTTTTATACTCACTTCGAAGTCCTCAACCCTGGCCGACCGAGAGACACTATCACTCACTGTGATATCACTGGATGTGTGCAGGACCTTGAGGAGAATAAACCCACGGAGAGCAGCCGGCCCAGACAACATCCTCGGGCGTGCACTCAGGGTTTGCTCATCAGAACTGGCCGATGTGTTTGTGGACATATTCAATCTGTCCCTTGCGCAAGCTTTTGTGCCATCCTGCTTCAAGTCAACCACCATCGTACCCCTCCCAAAGAAAAGCATTGTGACCAGCCTAAATGACTATCGCCCTGTTGCACTCACCCCAATTGTGATGAAGTTCGAGAGAATAGTCATGACTCACATCCAAGAGACCATTCCAAACACTATAGACCCTCTTCAGTTCGCATACCGACGGAACAGGTCCACAGACGACGCAGTGAACACAGCCCTTCACACAGCCCTCACACACCTGGAGGGCAAGGACATGTATGTCAGGATGCTCTTCATTGACTACAGCTCAGCATTTAACACGGTCATCCCACACAAACTCTCAGAAAAGCTCCTCACCCTCGGACTGACACCTGCCCTCTGCAACTGGGTGCTGAGCTTTCTATCAGATAGACCCCAGTCAGTCAGAGTCGGCAGCCGCACATCCAGCACAAGAACAGTCAGCACAGGGGTCCCACAGGGCTTTGTGCTGAGCCCCCTTCTGTACACACTCTTCACGTATGACTGCGTGTCCTCCCAGAACAACACCAGCATCATCAAGTCCGCTGATGATACTACAGTCATTGGACTGATCACTGGTGGGGACGAGACAGCATACAGGAAGGAGGTGGCTGAGCTGGTGGCCTGGTGTCAAAACAACAATCTCTCAAGACCAAGGAAATGATTGTTGATCCAAGGAGGAAGCGGGAGCTGCACACACCCCTGTATGTTGGTGAGACAGAGGTGGAGAGAGTGAAAACCTTCAAATTCCTCGGCATCCACATCAGTGAGGATCTCACCTGGTCTCACAACACACACCTCATCATCAGGAAGTCCCAGCAGCGACTGTACTTTCTGAGAAGGCTGAGGAAATTTGGCACACCAGCCAAAATTCTCAGCACCTTCTACAGGAGTACAATCGAGAGTGTTCTTACCAGCTCCATCATGGTCTGGTATGGAAACTGCACTGCTCAGGACAGGAAGGCTCTCCAGCGTGTGATCAAAACTGCCCAGTCCATCTCAGGAGCAGCCGTCCCCTCACTACAGGACATTTATCACACCAGGGTCATCAGGAGGGCCCACAACATCATCAGGGACAGTACACACCCCCAGCACTGACTCTTCACACTCCTACCTTCAGGCAGACGTTACAGGAGTGTGAAGTCCAGGACAACAAGACTGACCAACAGCTTCTATTCACAGGCCATCAGGCTGGTGAACACCTCACTAACTACCTCTTCCCCCCTCCCAGTCTGACCTGGTTTAACCTTGCACTCAATAACTGCACCTTACCTACACTGTACAACACTGTTTACATCTATTACTGCACAGAGTAATATTGTTTACTGTTTACATCCACTTGATGCACTTTATGAACAGCTGCTCCACATATTTGCCCATACACATGTGTAACTTTAATTTTATTTCAACTTTGCACACTGTACACTTATTTGCTTTTACTTTTTACTACTGTTTTTAGAGTTATTCTTATATTTTCTTTTTTTATCCTCTTAAGAGTTTATATGGTGAATGGAGGAACAGCAAAATAAGAATTTCATTGTACAGTGCAACTGCCTGTTCTGCTGTGCACATGACAATAAAACTCTTGAATCTTGAATCTTATTAGTGTAACCAGTCAACAGAATCCAAACGTGTGTGGGTAAATGGAATAAGATTGGTTTTATTCTCACCAGATGGAAGCATAGTCAGAATACATGCATGTGTCAATCCAAGAGGTAAATCAAGATCACCAGGTTGATCATAACAACAGGCAACCAAGACAAAAGGAGCAGGCAGAAGATGAAGTCAAAAGTCAGGTGAAAAGGTCTCAAACACAAACAGCAGAAGTCCAAAGCAAATGTACAAAAGGGGCAAGCAAAATCAGAGGTCAAAAAACAGGCACAGGTCATTTAACAGGAGAAATCAAGACAGAGAAACCGCTCAATACTTTACAATGACTGAAACTAAAGCCCGGGCTTATAAACTATCTAAAAGACACTTGAGATACACAAACACAGGTGCAGCATATCAGTAATCTGGAGATTGAGATCTCTGATAGGTCGGCGTGACATCGTCATCAGTCATGGGATCTCCGTCGGGATTGTGGGCATGTAGTCCAACTTGGACTTTGCATAGTCACATGATCTCCCACAGGATTCTGGGTGATGCAGTCCATTGCAGTCTGCAAGTTAGTCCAAGGCATGACAATAAGCATTTCCATAACACTGCTGACTCAGCATAATGCCATTGTAGCCACAAATTATTGCCCATGGTTTTGGAATGGGAAGTCCAACAATCTTATACGGGTGTGACGATCAGGTGTCCATATACTTTTGGCCATGTAGTGTATCTGATTTGTGACAATGGTCAGGTCAGAGGTCATGTGAACCATCAAGTCGGCATATTCAGATCTTATCACACGAGGCCTGTAATGTGAATGTAGCCTTGGCTGTGAAGTCTCGGTTGCACTCTGTTCTGATTTAATGTGTTTAGCTAAACTCTAAGCTTTATTTTCCGTAGGCTCATAGTTTGTGTCCTGGATTCTCCCAGTGTTGATTTTGTTTTGCTTTAGCCTTTGTATTTCCAAGTTTGTCTCAAATATATATTGTTCTTGACTCGGGAATGCTAACAGGAATTCTGATTGGATTCACAATAAACCTCTGCTGCATATGCATCCTGCCTTGCCTCGTTTGTCACAGCCAGCAGTCTATTTGAGAACAACTTGACACAGTTTGATGCTAGTGTGTGATGATTTAGTCATGCAGTTAGGACAGAGATATTTACATTAGCTGCTAGCTCTATTAGCCTTCTAGCTCCACTGAAGCAGCAAACTTTGGGCACAAAACGTCTAAACAACCATGTTCAGGATAGGGCAAAGCGTCAGTTTGATTTTTACTGTCCTCTTCCTTTAAAGTTAAAAACATGAGGTGATGCATACAAATCAGCAGTGAGGGAATGTAATGTCCTTTTCGCTAATGTGGGATAAATATGGCTAGTATTGGCACACGGTGGTCTCCAAACAGATAAGGAGCTGACATTTTGACACAAAGCCCCAGGGCTGCATCCCTAAATGGACATGCATTTGATCAAATGGCAGTGAGGAGACGTTTGGAATAGTAATGTTCAGAT
Source organism: Pygocentrus nattereri (assembly GCF_015220715.1). Classification (NCBI taxonomy): domain Eukaryota; kingdom Metazoa; phylum Chordata; class Actinopteri; order Characiformes; family Serrasalmidae; genus Pygocentrus; species Pygocentrus nattereri. The sequence continues at coordinate 618,415 of NC_051237.1, forward strand.
CAGACTGCCCTTTTGCCCTGGACACAGGCAAAGGTCACAGACCCAAGTGCATTTGGGTGCATGACAGACACCTCTCGTCAAACACTTAGGCATTTAGAGCCTGATGGAGAGAGCAGTAAGAGGCTTCCAGGAAATCTAACAAGATATCATGCTATGCATGACTAGGAAAAAAATCCATTACTTCCAATCTGACTTAACATAAAACATGAAAGTGACAGCATAATCACAGAGTGGGACAGTTTCCCAGACCAACATTAGTCTTAAACCTGAGATAAAAAAGTTTTTCAATGATGAGTTACTGCTCTCTTAAGGAGACAATATTCCATGTCATGTCAAAGCCCTATTAATAAGTCTGACTCTTGGCCACACCACCCACAACGGAGAGTCATACATAAGTTTGCACACCTCTGGTCAAATGACATTTGTTGATTTTCTATGTGATAATAAGTTAAGAATCCTGTACGGAGAACACACTTAAATAAGGCTTGTTTTCTAAATCTTTTAGTGCAATATTTCTATTTATTTGCTGAGTTAAGATAATGAAAAATAAATAAATAAATACAAGTGCCACAAATACAAGTGTCATAACACATTATTTATTTATCAAACAAAATGGAAATAAATGAATAGGAGTGTGTTCTCGGTAGAGGGTGTGTTATGTTATAAAATCAATAAAACGTAAGAAACTGTAAACCAGTAACATGAAACTGGAAAAAAATGAAATAACTGACAAATTGTTCTGATATATGGATATATATATATATATATATATATATATATAGCCTTTAGGGCCTATATATACATAATTGACCTCTGTTCTGATCTATCAAAAGAAATCCATATGTCCCCTACAGAGAAGACACTTCTGTACATTTTAATGCATAACATGTTGAGGGGGAGGGGGGGGTGACTGCACATTTTATACTTCATGTTTTATTATTTTCCAGCAAAATAAGAGCAATGGTGTTCTACAATACCATCTTGAACTATGTTTTCCTAGTTGTGTCAACCCCTTAAAATACCAGCTAACTCTTATTATAAGTGCTAGTATTCACTAACTACATGGGCTACAATGTGAACTGACTGAGTTATTCAGGTTATAGAGTACTGTTAAACTTTGGACCCAACTTGGCCCAACTTGGGTCTTGGTCCTTTAAGAGGTTAATCTTTTTCACTTAGAAGATCAATGAAATAATGTAATTTCACCAGGGGTGCCCAAACGTTTCATACGACTGCATGTAATGACATTGCAAGAACAATGAACTCAAAACGACTGGCGACCTGTCCAGGGTGTATCCTGCCTTCCGCCCAATGATCACTGGGATAGGCTCCAGCACACCCCCACCCCCCGCCCCCCGATCCTGAGGTAGAAGCGGCTTAGAAAATGTGTGTATGTGTGTGTGTGTGTGTGTGTGTGTGTGTGTGTGTGTGTGTGTGTGTGTGTGTGTGTGTGAACTGAAAACAGCCTGTTTTGTGTATATGAACTGTATGAACTGGGGAATGAATTGTGCATTTTGAAAAATGGTTTGTAACATGTTTACATACTACATCAAACTCTTTTATGTAAAAAGTGAGGGATTTTAGGCCCTTTAAATGACATCATGGGAATGGAGCACTTTACCATAACATTTATTGTGATCCAGGGGCTTCACTTGGGCTTGGATTGCTGCTGGTCTTTGACCACAATGGGACAAAGAACAAGTCCACTTAGCTGTTCGCTGCCTCATGCTCCACTCCATTCAGGCCAATTTACCCTTATTTAGCATGACGCTAACTGAATTAGCCTAGCTGACTGCATTACATCAACCTCCATGAAATCCATGAAAAACATTAGCTGAACTGCACGTTATTGTTTTATGAAACTATCGTTTCACTTACGCCTAAACTGTCTACTTAAGAGTGAGGCAGTTTTCTTACATGTACGTTTAAATTCATGCATGGCTTTAGCCTTCTAAGGGAAAAGCTGTGGGTGGGATCAGTGAAGGCAGATAACATGCGCCCTGTTCCCATCATGGAGCACATTACAGATGCCATTTGTGAGCCCTGAGTGATCCTGAAGTTCAGAGAGGGAGGAAGAGACAGAGAGAGCTATAGCCTTCAGGCTCAGAGTCAAGAGGACTTTGATTATTGATTCTCTCTTTCTCTTTGGTGAGAAAGAAAGCAATCGAAGAGGTGCCATTTTGTCAGGAAGGCATATGAGTTGCATAAAAGTGAGACAGAGCCTTTCTCTCTGGGAAAGCATGCAGGAAAGAGCTCAGTGTTGACAGGAGTGGGTAAGACAATTCAGCGTCAAGTGTCTTCATGAGTATGACAGCCACACAGTCCTTTGTATTTTCATCAGTGGGGAGGGGCTTTAAAAGAAAGGAAACCATTGCTGCAGAGAAAGTTGAAGTAACCCTTATAAAGCAATGAGGAAAGGGTAAAAACATCTAATTTACATAATTTTACCCCAAATGTGGTCTTTCAGCCCAGACATGTTCAGTGTTTCGACCTTGCTAGTACATAATGCTACATTATCAATTAGCACCAGGCAAATCGTAGACCTAAAATGTGGTATACTTGCCTCAAATGCAACAACATACTATTATTTGGTTATATGGAAATGGACAAAAGGGTGTCACTAAAACAGCAGTAGCTTAAAGCCAAAATTTGGTCTGTTCTTTTGTACATTTCTAGATAGACAGCAATATAAAGGCCACCACACTGGACACCTTGCGCTGCATCACACAGCATCCTGTTTTCACTTCAGCTAGTATTACTGACCTAGCCATTGCTTTCCATCTGGTACATGTTAACCTGAAAACAGCAGATTGTGAAGTTAGTTAGTTGATACCTGTCACGATTGGCCCCTCCCAGTCCTGTCTATGTGTTCGTGCTTTGGTTTAGTCCATGTGCGTCTGTTTTGGTATCTGTAGTCCTGCCCCTCGTTTTGTAACTCCGCCCCTGATTGTTTTCACCTGTCCCTCGTTTTCCCTGTATACTTAAGCCCTGAGTTTGCCCCTTGTGTTTGCCAGTCTTTGTTCGATGTATCGTTCTGTTTGTTGGCTTCGTTTGAATCTCTGTGTTGTTCATTGTACTCTGGTCTGTCATGTCTGAACCCCGTTTCCTCCGTGTTGGCTCTTTGACCCTGGACCGTTTTGACTATGACCCTGGATTTGCCCATAATAAATCTCGTTTATCTCAACGTGTGTCCGCCTCCTCGCTCCCCATTACAATACCACACCTGATACATTCACTCAATGAATGAAAAGCTTTATTCCATCAAATCTAAAGGATGGAATGCAAAATGTACTTGAGTTTGATGTGTATTGGTGTGCTCACTACTGCATTCCAGTGCTACAGCACTGCAATGATATGACACTACATGATGCAATATTATGTGATGCTATTCTTCACGCCGCTGCATCGTTGATGTGCGGTTGACTTAGAGCAGAATTCCACTGTGTTTTTAGAATTTCTGCAGAATTCCACAATCAAGCTGTGAACAAAGTCATTCAGTGTGAAGAACTGTAAGAAACCTTCACATTAGTGGTGATAGGAACCAGATGTCTGAAACTAGTAAGGCTCCCTCACTGAGTTTTACCTGCAATTGTTACAAATATTTTGCCCTATCATTGAGATGTAGTATCTCGATAGGTTTGAACATCATTTTTAAGAGTCTTTAATGACAGAGAGACAAAATAGCATTCAAAGATAACTTCATTTTTCACATTTGCCACTGTTTTATCATTATTAACATTATTCCAAATCACATTCACTGTGATGAAAAACAGAGTTTCTCTGTAATGAACCATTTCACACATAAATGCTCTGAATGATTTTGTTTACATCTGATGATTCTTTAACTTTATAACATTGTTTTGTGGCATCATAGAGCACTTATAGGTTACATACAGATCAAGTATTATCTTGCAGGTGTGTGAACAATCCAATATATAATTTCTCCCAGATATAAAATAAATACAGTGACACTTTAATCCGAGTGGCCCTTTTAAGTGAAACAAACACTGAGCAGACTCTCAGTAACATGTCAAAAACATATCAGGGTTAGTGTTAAGTTTTGGTTTAAGATTTTAGGATTAGAGTTTAGGATTAGGGCTGGGTAAGGTTAGGTTTTGTGTAAGGGAAGCAACATATTAACAGCACGTCTACTTAATGTAAGTAATGTATCAACAGAACGTCTACAAGATATTCAATTATGTTTACCCCAGTGTATTCAGACGCTTCACTAATGCTACGCCACTGATATGTTGTTGATGTGTTACTGATAATCTGTTAAGAGTTTATTAATCATCTACAGATGACCTGTCATGCTTGGCCCCTCCCAGTCTTGTCCATGTGTTCCTGTTGTGTTTTGGTTTAGCCCAAGTGTTTTCTTTGTTTTGGTTTTTAGACCAGCCCCCTTGTTTAGTGACTCCACCCCTGATTATTTTCACCTGTCCCTTGTCATCCCTGTGTTGCATTTAAGCCCTGTGCTTTGCCTTTTGTTTGGGGGTCTTTGTTTGATATGTTTGATGTTTGTTGGATGTACTGATTGTTTGATGTTTCACTTTCTAGTCTTTGATTGTATCCTGTGTTGTGTTCATCATGTCTGTCCCGCATGTCTCTCCGTTTTGGCTGTATGAACCTGGACTGTTACGACTACGACCCTGGATTTGCCCCGAATAAATCTTGCTCTTCTCAGCATGTGCGTCTCCCTAATGTTACATAACCACTCCAAACAAAGTGTTACCATGAATACATTAAAAATGTAAATACATATTAAAAAACATTTAAAACAAAATACATCACTAAGTTTAATTAAAATAAATGCTCTTATGCTTTATGATTTGGGAGTGTATATTGACAATAAACTGGGCTGGGCTAAGAACGCTGACAGGAAGGGCCAAAGCCGTCTCTATTTTCTGAGGTGCCTGAGGTCCTTCAACATCTGTTGGACTTTGCTCAGGATCTTCTATGAGTCTGTGGTGGTGAGTGCTATCCTCTGTGCTGTTGCATGCTGGGGAAGCAGGCTGAGGGTGGCAGATGCCAACAGACTCAACAAACTGATCCGCAAGGCCGGTGATGTTGTGGGTGTGGAGCTGGACTTGCTGACGGCCGTGTCAGAGAGGAGGACGCTGTCTAAGCTGCAGGTCATTATGGACAATGGCTCCCACCCACTCTATGACACGGTGATGAGACACAGGAGTTCATTCAGTGCAAGACTCATTCTACCAAAATGACCACAGAGCACCACAGGAGGTCATTCTTACCTGTAGCCATTAAACTCTACACTCACCGGCCACTTTATTAGGTACAACTGTTCAGTTGCTTGTTAATGCAAATAGCTGATCAGCCAATCACACGGCCGCAACTCACTGCATTTAGGCGTGTAGAGGTGGTCAAGACGACTTGCTGAAGTGCAGACCGAGCATCAGAACGGGGAAGAAAGGGGATTTAAGGGGCTTTGAACGTGGCGTGGTTGTTGGTGCCAGACGGGCTGGTCTGAGTATTTCAGAAACTGCTGATCTGCTGGGATTTTCACGCACAACCATCTCTAGGGTTTACAGAGAACGGTCCGAAAAAGAGGAGATATCCAGTGAGCGGTCAGTTGTGTGGACGAAAATGCCTTGTTGATGTGAGAGGTCAGAGGAGAATGGGGAGACTGGTTCCAGATGATAGAAAGACAACAGGAACTCAAGTAACCAACCAGAATCTCTGAGGAACGTTTCCAACACCTTGTTGAAAGTCTGCCACGAAGAATTAAGGCAGTTCTGAAGGGAAAAGGGGGTCCGAACTTTTAATAGCAAGGTGTACCTAATAAAGTGGCCAGTGAGTGTATAACTCCTCCCTCAATATACAATAACTCAGAGGTACAATAATTTGAACTGCTTTACACAGTATGTTTCATCACTTTATTTCACTTTAAATGTGTACATATTGCGAATTTCTCTCTTTTGTTTTAAATTATTAAAGTGTTTATTCTTGTACATAAATGGTTGCAACTGTAATGACTGCAATTTCCCATATCTCCAATATCTCCACTTGTGTTGAAATTTAGAATAAACAGTAAACAGTAGCTTCGATTAGTTGTTAGCTACATCAGCCTTGGAGATCCAGTGTAGAACCAAGCCTGTACTGGCTGATTTGGGATAAGGGAAAACTGTGTAAATCTGACTTTCCACCGACAAGCAAACAATAAGAATAAGAACATCACTTCCAGCAGTTCTACCTTCCATGTTAATAAAGGGCAATAACAGTGCAGTCTGATGACCGCTGACATAAAGAGAGCACTGTGTGTCTCTGAGTGGATGAGTAGCCGCGGTGGAGGTAGAGGAGGATTAGGCCAGGCTGAACTGGCTTACTGTAACACGGCCTCTGGCAGCTTTCACTCTAATGGTGCATGTTTACGTAATTTCTGCCAGCTTATGAAGAGCGGGCAGCGGGTGTTGTTTTTAATTGATGGAGGATGTTGCAATGCTCCAGCAACCCCTGCTGTTGCTGGGGATTAGAGCGACTCTGGGAGATGATCTGAAAAGGGGTGTCCTGTTATGACAGAGAAATAATAAATCACAAACCAACAATGCGGCGGAGCGCTCTTCTTCCAATCCATCTCTCCACCCTCGCACAAGAGAGACCTGAACTATTTTCCTGCCCCATTAAAGGAGATGTAATTCTGTTTCACAATAACAAATCCTTGCTTCTGGCTTTTTATCAAATGAAGAAAGCGTGGCTTGGAAATCGGCGGCGCGCAGCATCATTCAGCCCAGACAAACGTGCATTCACAGTGGCCTTGGCACAGTCTCATTGGCCGATTCCCCCCTATTCACACTCCCCCGTCTCTTTTGTGTGACCTCATATTTGTATTTGGCTTTGACATCCGCAATTGCCATGTTTACAAATGTGCAAGGAGGCTGAAATGATTTTTTTTCCTTCTCTTTTGCTCCCTCTCTCTCTCTCTCTCTCTCTCTCTCTCTCTCACTAACACACACTCTCTCTCGCCCTCTCTCTCTCTATGCCTGCCACTGCCTATTAATTGGTCTTATTTCTAGGAGCTGGTGATGGGTAAAAATGCAAAAAGGAGCAGGTCAGGGAGGAAGCGAACACACGTAAAAACACAAAAGGCTAATAGGAGGGGTGAGGAGTGAATGGTGGGGGTTGTTAGCAGGGTGGAAAAGAGTGAAAGAGTGCAGCGGAGGTACAGAGATGGAGACGGCCTGTGTAATGTCACCAGGACAAATGCTTCTTCACCCTCCTCCTCTCCCTCCTCTTCCTCCTCCCCAGCCAGCCTGCACAAAACCTATTAGTGCACCTAAGCCTGCATCTCCCCATCTCGTTACCCAGACTGATGCAATAGCAATGCAATCCAACACTGCTCAGTACCTCAGTCGCCCTATAACTCTCTCTCTCTCTCTCTCTCTCTCTCTCTCTGTCTTTTTTTTTCACTTTTATCTAAAGTCGAAAGTTCACCTTCCTCTAGCTCAGTGGTCAGTGCAATGTTTTTTGTTTTTTTTTACAACGGGCACAACCTTAACCTTCTCTTGCTCACCTGGCGTCATTAATTCATCATTAACTGATGAATTAATGAGTTGTTTTTAATAGCCTGTGAGACATACTTTTACATTTTAAATATTAGGTATAATCAGCCTTGACTGCTTTTAGACATAATCATTGAACAATATGTTTTAGCACAGTTTGCTATCAACTTTTGGCCTATACTGTTTTAATGCACTATATAGAAAGACAAGGCATGTTAGTTAAGGTTAATATAACCAACTAGACTAACTCAGTGGCTGGTTTCTACTTAATGCTGACACCTCATCCTCAAAGAATGGTTCATTGAAAAATCCAATAATCCGTTGATTCCTCCCTTTATCCCAAAGAGAGCCTTTGTGCTCCGCATGTATTTTATACATTGGTTTTTCAGTGATCTGTTTTCTTTAAGGAATCCGTGTATAAAAGGATGCGTTACCTTGTCATGACTAGACTAGTGTTTTGCCATATTTTGGGTTAGTATTTCATACTGGGCTCTCTCTCTAAGTCTAGAGCTTCATTTAGCTACACATTCGGGGCAGTCGTGGGCTGGAGGTTAGGGATCTGGCCCTGTGACCGGAAGGTTGCCGGTTCGATCCCCAGGGCCGACAGTCCATGACTGAGGTGTCCTTGAGCAAGACACTTAACCCCCAATTGCTCCCCGGGCGCCGTGGATAGGGCTGCCCACCGCTCCGGGCAAGTGTGCTCACTGCCCCCTAGTGTGCGTGTGGTGTTTCACTTGCATGGATGGGTTAAATGCGGAGATGGAATTTCCCCGGTTGTGGGATCAAAAACAGTATCACTTAATCACATAACAGGAATATATAACTGTGGATCTAAGATGGACCTGGCATAAACCTACTCTCATCTGCATTCCATGCAACACCTCTGTACCTCAGCTGAGCATTCTGTGAGAGATACACATTTATTATTTTGACAATTTAAACCAAATGAAAAATGTTATGTAAAACACATCCTTCTTAGATGCAGCATCTAGATATCTACCTTCTTACCTTCTTCATATTTGACTATAACTGGTCCAGAGTACTTCACTAGAGTGTTATATACAGTATGTTGTGTCTCAGTGTTTAGGATGCAGCCGAGGAAGATTGCATTTCTCAACTGTTACGTTACTACAGGCTACCTGTTTTCATATGGTCCTTCAAATGTGGCTGAGAAACACATCCTTCATTTGTGAGAAACTGAAGGACACTGCTAGTGGATCTTTCAGTTTCCCACAGTCTTTCACACATAATGCAAAACAACTGAAAAACAGCAGAAGCAGCCGTGAGTGGCAAGACGCTGTTGCGCTAGAGTTCGTATATAATTCAATTTGTACATTTTAAGTTCATATTTTTTTCATACAAGACTTAAAGGTGACACTTTATTTTGAGTGGTCCTTTTAGATGAAGTAAACACTCAACAGCCACTCAGCAACATGTCAACAACGTATCGATGATGTAGCAGCACTGAACACATTCAGTAGATTATATAGAGACGTTTAATTAGCTATGTAAATAAATTTCAATTCAGTTGTTTTTCACTTTATTTGGAGTCCAAGTTCATATCTGTAGACGTTAAACCTGAGAAGTCACTGAACACATAACAGGTTTAATACAGACCATCTCAACATCCTCAACAAGCTGTTAAAGACGCAGACACCATGCTGTACCTGGAGTACAACTGGATTAGATGTTAAGGTTAGGCCCAAGATTAGGGCCAGGATGAGTGTTAGGAGTAGGTTTGGGGTTGAGTTTAGGGTTAGGATTAGCGCCAAGGTGAGGGATAGGATTGGGTTTTGGGTTGAGTTTAAGGGTATGGTTAGGCTTAGGGTCAGGGTGAGAGTTAGGATAAGGTTTTGGGTTGAGGTTAAGGGTAGGGTTAGGATTAGGTTTTGGGTTTAGGTTAAGGTTCAAGTTAGGATTGGGGCCAGGATGAGGTGTAGCATTAGGTTTTGGGTTGAGGTTAAGTTTAGGATTAGGGCCAAGGTGTGGGTTAGGATTAAGTTTTGGGTTGAGGTTAAGATTAAGGTTAGGATTAGGGCCAGTGTGAGGTGTAGGATTAGATCTTGGGTTGAGGTTAAGATTAGGGTTAGGATTAGAGCCAGTGTGAGGGTTAGGATTATGTTTTTGGGTTTAGGTTAAGGTTCGAGTTAGGATTAGGGCCAGGATGAGGGTTACATTTAGGTTTTGGGTTGAGGTTAAGAGTAGGGTTAGGATTAGGGCCAGTGTGAGGTGTAGGATTAGGTTTTGGGTTGAGGTTAAGAGTAGGGTTAGGATTAGGGCCAGTGTGAGGTGTAGGATTAGGTTTTGGGTTGAGGTTTAAGTTTAGGATTAGGGCCTGGGTGAGGGTTTAGGAGTAGATTGTGGGTAAGGTTAGATTATGTGTAATGGAAATAGCATATTAAGTCTATTTTATGTGACATATCAAAAATACATCTACTTAAAGTAAGTAATATATCAGTCCATCAGTGGTCCATCACTCCTTCACTGATATGTTGTTGGGGTGTTACTGATTGTCTGTTAAGAGTTTATTAATCATCTACAAAGAATCACTTCAAATAGTGTTTTCAATTCAAATGTGTCACACTGTCCATGTCAGTAAGCTGTGTCATGTCTGTACAGCCTACTCAGACCATCTCTAATGTGCGTGAGCGAACACCAACAAGAAGTCTATACAGACGTACAGTATAGACTGTATCCTTACCTTTGAGGCACGGCTCTGTTTTTGTTGTACCCTGACTGCTATAAAATAAGTCAACATGATGCTCTAAGGTTTTTGAGTTTGCTGCTTTTGTAATCATCCTTACTAAGGGTCATTTATTTAACCAATTTAGATGGTTTATTCATCCAACATTAGGCTGCCAGTAAAACAGGAAATGTCCTATACATTTACAGCCATTGGCAGACACTATCATCCAGAATTACTGACAATCTAAGCCCTTTACTGAAGTAACTACTGTTGCATTAGGAGCCTTGCCCAAGGACTTTTGAATCTGTCCAGAGCAGAGAATCAAATCTCAGTCTACTGAGAGGAGGGCAGCCGTGTTACTGACAATGCCATACCAACTGTAAGCTAAAGACTAGAATTTATGTAATGAATATGTGTGTATTCAGAAGAAGTTGCAGTGAAATTATGACCATTCTGGTTTTTAGGGTCCAGTTTGTATAGCACTTTGGGTAAAAGCTTTGCCCTCCACCCACCAGACTGGGGTTTGAGTTGCTGTCCATGTAATTGTCCCTGGGACAGATTCCTAACACTACATTAGCTCACTTCTAACACGATTAGACTGGAAAAAACGTTCTGGATAAAAGTGCCTGGCAAATGTTGAAAATGTAATGTGGGCTAAGCTTTTTTTTTCCCCTAAAAAAGCAAAAAAATGATTTTATTGCTAGGCTAAGATTACATAAACAAACAATCAAAGTGGTCAAAACTAACAAATCTTAGTAAGGAGTAAGGATGTTTCCAAAAGCTGCTGTTGAGAAAACTCAAAAGTCTCACTGTTGTGTTAACATTTTGAGTTGTCTCAAGGGGTTTTTTCCAAGGCTGTGGAAGATTTTGAGATATCCCACATGACCAGTTTGCATCTGTGTTCATAAAAGTGAAGCAGCTGAAAAGAAACTCTTCACTGAACAGCATTGAAAGTACACACTACTGCGAAGATGATCATGATGTCAGACAGAAAATATCTGATTTCTCCAGGCTCTGTGAAGTGCTATGGAGAGTTTTCTCATGGAAAATGCCTCGCTATTACACTGTCTTGGGGAAAATCCACTTGCCTGCTCCTTGGCTCCTAAGGTTATTTGAGTGGATATAGTTTCTTTAGTGCTGGGAAAGTGTATCGCTACATTACATAAAGTAGAAGAGGAATTTCCCTTCACCTCTCATGGCACTCATAGCCACTAAACACTGCAGACATCCATGTAAGAACTGGGCAGAATCAGGAGGAGATTGTGGTGGAAAGGAATAACCTGCTCAAACAATAACTTCAACAGTAACAGGCTTGCTGGTACACCAATATCCACCCCTATAAGCCAGATAGAGAATAAATAAATGCTAATGCATTATATAAGAGCTCCTGGTCCATATATGTGGCCCACTAGTTGTGAATTATTTCATATTTTAGCTTGGTGAAAATCTCATCCTATGGCCCATGAATAGAGGGGAGTGAAAAACACTCACATCTATCAAATCAAATGTATATATAATGCTGGGAGAATGTTCCAGAGACATTATCCTAACACTATCATATAGTGCAATAACAAGCTGTCTTACCATTGACTGCTCAGCAAAATGTGACAAAAACAAAGATGAGTCTGCTAATATGATGGCAGGCCTGCTGTGATCATACATGAGGATGTTATTTATGTTCCTCATAAAAGAAGGAAATTATGACAACTTATAACAATGCAATATGCAAAAGCACTGAATGCATATCACAGTCAATAGACATCATACAATACAACAAAGAGATAACAAACAAAGGGGGGCACTTATACACTCCTGTTCATGGCTTGGAAGTACGGTTCGAAGAAAAAGAGGTTCTTTAAAGCAGCTCAAAAATAGCAATTTATGCTGTTTATCATGTTATGCAGTATTCTATAGTGTGCAGCTTTGTATCTCTCAACCTCATCAGTTTGACATATTCACTTAAAAAATATATATATTGTATACACATCTTTGTCCATTAGTGTTCTCTCACTACAATACCCAGCATGCACATACGTCATATAACCATTGGGAATCTCTGTGGTGCAGAGGTGTCAAATCCAGGTTCAGAAAGAAAAAGTCCTTCCCAGGATTTTGTTCCAACAGGCTGGACAGCTCTGCTGGTGGTGTGATCTAACTAGAGACGCCAGCCTGTTGGAACAAAATCCTGGGAAGGACTTTTACTTTCTGGACCTGAATTTGACTCCTCTGCTGTGGTGTTAATCAACCCTGACTGCTAACCTATCCCTGATCTATAGGCTAACGAAACCAACCGAGCTAGCTCTAGTATAACTGTTACCTCAGTTGTTGTTTCTTTTACATTCATTTCTGTCTTTTGCTTAAAATGGACACCAGGGACAATCAGAGAAGGTATCAAGATCAAGAAGTAGCTGCCTTGCTAAGTTTAGCTTTACCTTGTTATCTTCCTCACAAGCTGCCTCTGTCGCTTGAGTAATCAATTCATTCCATTGTAATGATGATTTGAAGACAGTTACTACAGTTTAACTGCAATAAGATACTTGGCTTCCTTGCTGTAACGCTACAGTGGTAACATTATTGTTATGATAGAAGAACCCTGTTTGGTGCTATATAGGACAACCTTTTCAAAGAGGTTTCTATGTAGAACCACAGAAAAACACACTCTACATCAATCTGAAGAACCCTTTCATTATGCAAGAAAGCCTTTAATTATGCAAAATGTTGTTTGAGTGTTCATGGTTCTATATAGAACCATATAGAACCAGGGTTCTATGATGAATACAATTGTTCTATGTTGAACCATGTGCACTGAAATAACTTTTTTCTATTTTCTATCATGAAATAGTTCTTCAGATTGATGGGGAAATGTGCTATAGATGGTTCTATATAGCACCAAAAGGTTCTTCTATTATTACAATAGAAGAACCCTGTTTGGTGCAATATAGGACCGTGTTCAAAGAGGTTTCTATATAGAACCACAGAAAAACACACTCTACATCAATCTGAAGAACCCTTTCATTATGCAAGAAAGCCTTTAATTATGCAAAAGGTTGTTTGAGTGTTCATGGTTCTATATAGAACCTTTTTCTTAACTGGAAAACCCTTGAAGAACCATCTGTTTAAAGTGTGTAGGATGTGAGTACGCATGTCTGTAACAGACGTAACTGAGGTAAGATTTAAGGAACCAAAGCTGGCTCTTTTAAGGCCTTTGCACAAATATTAGAGCCCTTTTGGCACCTTCATTTTTAAGAGCACCCTGTCAATAATGCAGTAAATTCCTCAAAAAATACATAATTCAATCTCTAAGGATTAATAATGTTTACGTTCATGGTACATGGCTGTTATTTTCCTTTTGCTTGAAGCTGATGTTTGTCTCAAGGAAACAGGACAAATCATCATGACTTTTGTTGAGAGGAACCAGAACGGCAAGATAAGGTAATGCTTTAGGTAAAGATGCTGCGTTTTTCTTGATTACCTTTATGCTTTCTTCGGGCTTTCGGCCTTCGCGCAGTCGGGAGACAAATATGTTTTGTGAGAACAACAATAAACAGAGAGTGAAAGGAGGAGAAATGGAAAAAGAAAACCTTATATTTGCCTCAATAAGGTTTCCACTTACCGACGAACTATCTTTCAGAAAACGGCTGATGAAAAAGCGGCCCGACTGACCACTTTATGAGTGCAATATTTCAAGGCTGCAATTACAGTCAACACTGCCTCTCTTTACTTACAATCCTATATCAGCACGTCTTGCCCGCTTATGTGTGTGTGACTGCTGCACTTATGCTTTCTGATGCTTTTCAGTTTCCTGCCGTCGCTCACTATTCTCCTGCGCTCGTGAAGGCTTTTCCAGTCAGCACTCTGCAGCCCCATCACCTCTCCACCATTTCTGTCTTTTTTGTTCTGTTTTCCTGCTGCTTTTCACTCATCGTCGCCCCCCCCCCACCCCCCCCCCCCCCCCACACCCTTCCACTCTTTCATGTTTGATACCTTTCATCCTTACGAGTCACCCACCCACCCCCTCCAAGAGCCCCAAGCTGCAGCGCTAGTGTTCATTTCTATATCCCAGCGCACCCCTTTCAGATTGGGTCCCATCAGCCCAGCAGCCTCATGGGTAATAGGTGTTGCACTCCCCCTCCACACAAACCCCCACCCACTTCTCATGTTGGTGAAACCTGTCGGAATGGAAATGCCAGTCTTGATCACCCCTATCAAAGGCAGCCTCGTTTGTTCACTGTGCCTTGGGGTGATGGAGAGAGGAAAGAGAAGATATGTCAAACAGGCTTACATGAACAGAAGGTAGACAAGGACAGAAAAGGTATGCTAGATGCCTCCAGGCTACAAATATAAATCCAATCATGCCCGTAAAACTAGTGCTAGTTTAAAAATAGTGGTGAAAATGTTTGGGATTGGTTCTCCAAGTGCTGCTGAACTTGGCTGGACTGGGGCTAAACAAAAATACCAGACATCGTTACTGTACATCAGCAACTGCTCCTATAAACTTCATACGCTGTAGGCCAAGGCCAACACTGTTTTATTTGAAGTATCTCATCATTAAAATTCACATTATAGCAAAAAGGCATCTCGAAAAAACAAGCAGTGATGTAAACGAGGTGATATATTTACAGTGGCTGCAAAAAAAGGGTGGAGATGTTACCTTTGCATGACCCAATGCACTAAAAAAAGAAATCCACCCACAAAATATGGTTTTGTGGAACTCTCTCAGCTGCTGGAATATACATATCACAGACAAGGGGATTGGGGAAAGGAATGACTTCACTTTTCTAATTAAATTTAAGGCCTTTCTCAGTAACACCCTTGTATTTTATATGTGGAACATACTGTGATGGCACTAAAGCAAGCTTAGCTACCCCTGCACACATAGACACAGGCATTTTTTGATTAGCATTTCATAATTAATAGGTCGCAAGAGCTAAAGAAGTCTATTAGTAATGTCAACCGTTCTTAAGAGGAAATTTTATCTGAATACAGTTTTCATCAAGATTCTGACACTGACCAGTATTTTCTTAGTTGGGATTTGTTCTTATGTAAGAACAGAATCTACACACACTCAAAAGCACAAAGATGCAAACGATTCTACAGTTTAAGAATGCAATGAATCCAATGTAAACGTTTTCTTAGGACCTTTCTCAAGAACACATCCAAGAAAAAACTTAGGAAGATATTAGTGAATGAGGCCCAAAGTTATTATTAGAAACACAATGCCATTCAGAGTTTTGTAATATAAAATTTTAAAGCCTTAAAGACATTAAAATGTTTTATAAGCTGATATTACACATTATACAGAGTAGCAGCAGGAATACAAAAGAGGGTCCAGCATAGACCCCTGTGGCACACCATAGTCAAAATCATACATATCATCCTTTAGACATGCTGTCACCGAGACAAACAATTATTATTCATTATAATTAAATATTAGCATTTAATTGCATGTTTATCAAAGCAATGCAGCACAGCACCCCCCTGCCCCCAAACCCCCAAATAAATAATTACAGAAATTGAATGTGCACCATGATTTTCTTGCATGTCACCTCTGATGTATGATGCAGCTGAGTAAATCAAAGACCAAGCAACAGTCAAACATTCAGCTCAAAGCATCCTCTGCATGCCTAATCACTCTGTTTGGCATGAGTGCCTTCTCTCAACCACTTTTCAGTGCATCCCCTTTTCAGAATGGGCACGGACGTTCATTACTTCCACCCAAAGGCTCAAACCCAAAGCCTCTTTTAAAAGCCGCAGCCATAAAACACTCACAGGCCTGTAGTTGCACCTATGCCTCTCAGGACCCCTAAAGTAACAAGCAGTGGATCAGCTCTCCAGACTGCACATTACTGCAGCACTAATACGAGACCGAGAGCATTTAGGGGCATAGCATCATGCTGCGCTTCAGGACATTAGACATTTCTTTGGGTGAAAGTAAAAGGGAAAAAAAGCACTGGAGATACACTTAAGGTAATTTGAAGCACAACTTAGTGAAATGTTATAAACATAATTACTGCATCGTTGGAAGAGCAGGTCAGTAAAATTCAGGAAAGAGAAGAAACAGTGGAGCAGTATTAATTAAATGAGGACTCAGAAGGCTGCTAAATAGAAATAGGCTCTATTAACCCCTTAAACTCCCAGGCTTATTATATATTAAGGCTTATTATTCAGGAACTACAGGGACCTAAATGCATATTGGTTGAATTATTCTTAGGTTAAAGAAGTGTGTAATAAAACTTTGGGCCTGCTGGTGGACACTGGCCATTTAAGGTAGTGGATAGTGATAATAGTTAATTGAGAAATGGTCACAGGTTGACATTTTACACACACACACACACACATGCAAAGACGCACTCAAAAGTTTGGGGACACTAAAACTGCTAATTCTGTTACATGAGCCAATAGTTGTCCATGTGGACTAGAATCGTGCTGAGAGAACCCACTCAAAGACAAAATTGGCAATTTGGACTCCAGTTTATGGATGACTGTGGCATCCCTGAGAACTGAACTTGCACTCTTGTGATGACAAGTTTGTTCTAATGCAAAAAAATGTATATTAAGGAATGACAAGAACAATTTGAAATCACAGCACTATCACTAATGTGGTCACTAATAGTTACATCTGTGATATTGCTTTCCTCTAAATATAGCCTAGCTGCTTAGTTTCTGTGCTAAACATTTCAGACATGTTCCATAACATAGAGATGGCGTTTCACTCATAAGACCCTTCAGTGAAACAGGGCATATGTCAAGTTAAGTCAGGTCAAAGTTTATTTATAAAGCGCTTTTTACAACAGGCGTTGTCAGAAAACAGCTTTACAAAAAAATCCAGGTCTGAGCCCCTAAGAGCAAGAGGAGGAACATTATAATGAACCAAGACTCAAAAGGGGAAACCATCCTCTTCAACACCGGATAGCAAACAGCATTTATAGTAGAATACAAAACCGGGGAAAAACAGGTGGAGCAATGGTTGATTGATTAAATAGTTTGAGTTTATGCAGCAGCAGTATTATAAGAAGGGTCAGTTCATTCCTAAATCCCTAAACACACCTTCCCTCAGTCTCTTATCACATAAGACTTTGCACAAATATTAAAGCTTTTAGTTCGATATTAAGCCATTTTTACTATTCTGGAGCCAGATTAATCTATTAGTGTAATTAGTAATTAGTGTAAAGTGTAAATGATTTCTGTAAATCAAAATCATTATGCCTAATCACTGCCATCAGACCCAGGAGGGTTTAAAAACGCTTGCATTCCAAAAAAAGCTAAAAAGGTCAAATGTCTCTGTGTCCATTTATCACTACCCTAATCATTTGATTGCTGAGTGCAATATGTCGATGATTTATTGAGCAGATCAGTAAAATCAGGGTTCTATATGGAGATATGCATTCCTACATGAATGTGCAGTATAGCATGGCTTGAATATTGAGGAAGAGAAAAATGGCACATGCCACAGGAAAACCCCAGCGGCATCCCCCCCGAGCAGCAGATTAGTGAGAATCGTTGTCCCAGAGGGAGGCGAGGGCTTAGCAGGGTAACCCTGAGATTTCATCTGTCTCAGCACATGCACACTTCCACATCTGAATCCTGATTAGCTGTGGATCCACCGTCGTCTACATGTGCACCAACAGATCAAGGCCCACCCAAAACCAAGGGTCTATCAATGCAGAGCAAAGTGGGAATTTGGATCCATATTTAAACACCTTCTTATTTGAATTCATTTGTTGCATGGAAGTCACACACTGAGAACAGAACTGATGAAAAATAACAGTGCAAAATAGACAAAACCTAAAATCCCAGATGCAGTGTACAGATTATTCATTGCTGGCATTTTACAGAATTTATATGCACATGTACTGCCAGCATGAGCAGAGTAAATATCAGAAGCACAAGCAATCTTGTATCCTAGGTTTGGGACAGCCACCCCCCAACAGAAAGTACCCTATAAACGATGATTTTGCATATGTAGCTCATTACTCTCAATTAATGTCTTCAGTTTAAATAGATTATAACGTAACCCTTGTGAATATCTATGATTTATTGTTTTTTTACCGTTGGACCATTTAAACAAATTTGGTAGAATGGCCCATAAAACCCACATCTCATACAGCGAGGTTGTAAATGTAGTGTCCGTTATGTGACCAGACCATCAATATTTTATCTTTTGAACAGGAGAGAATTGCTAATTAATTTTCCTCCGCTTTTCCAAATATAAAGTCACATGTAAAATGCATTAGAAAATACAAGGCCTCTGAAATAGCGGGAGTAAAGTGTGCGAATCGGCGTGAGGTCCCTGCCAAAGCCTCTTCAAATTCAGATCCATTAGGGCCCTCTCTGAAAGAGCTGTGTGGGGTTTTGTCTAGGGAAAAATAAGGAACCCACAGCGCCGAACTGACAGGCTGCAGCACACGGCCACTCCATATGCACGCACATTTGAATGGAGCCTTCGATTTGAGCCACTTACAAATCAAAAGCAGAGAGCCTAGTCTTCAGCAAGGCCAGGAAAGCTCTATGAATCCAAATTGCTTTGAGAGGAAGGGAGCATCTGGTCCATTGAAATCAACTTAATGTGCGTTTGCCAAAGGGACCGTCTGGCAAAATAGTCCCCCTTTTTTTTTTTTTTTTTGGGAGGGTATGGACCCCTTCGCTCCCCTCCCATCCCGCCAACTCCCCTCTCTTTCAAGGCTTTTGGAAATGATAGATAAAAAGGCAACTAGATAGCAGAAGATGAAGCTTTTATGTCGAGGATAGAGAGAGCTGGACAGAAAAAATAACCAGAGAGACAATGAATTATTCACTAAGCAAAATCTAGGCAATTACAGCACATCAGGATCGCGGACGCAAGCCATGCCCAGAGAGACCATATCTGTCCTGTTGCGTTGGTGTCTGTGAAGTGACCCCAGTAATGATGACTGCTGACCATGGTTTGGGGTCAGATTGGAGGCTGAGAGGTCACGGCTGGACCAAACGTGCTCCCTGAAGGTACAGCGATGCTGTTTGAGTCCCATCATTTATTCCGTTTAGTCAGAGTGACCCCCTCACCAGGACTCGAGATCAATCCCTGCTGTTCCAGAGAGCACGAACATGCCGTTAAAGCCATGATCAATCCCACAAAACCAGCAGGACACGGCCATCGCAGCATGAGGCCACTGAAGCTGTACATATCATCACAGATGTAAACATGACAGAAAATCTATGTCCTTGTTTACATAAAAAATAGGACAAATTGAAATATAGTGTCACTGTTATGCAGGGTTTACTGGTTACTGGTTAAAAAAGTGTCTCCAAAGAATTGCTATATTAAAACAACTTGATAATATGGTTATTTCTCTAAATTTCTTGATTAATTGTCCTTTTAAAGTCATACCATTAGATAAAGACAAGAGAAAAACAATATTTATAGTGCAACCTGTGTCAGATAAGGCATGCGGAGTTTAGAGCACTTGAATATTGTGTCTCCTCAGCTTTACATTCCTGTTTTATCCTGCAAAGGACCCTCAGACTGCACTCACAGAAATGATGTAGACTTCCTAGCTGAATTGGTTAGACCTTTCAGTCCATATTGTCCGTAGGAGCCTATCAGACAAAGCTTTATTCTAACATTCTCAGTCTGGGTCATTTTCAGAGGCATATGGAAATCTTAAAATTTTCAATTGTCCAAAATACACCAATCAATCAATAAAACAGACTTACATCACTGAAAATTGGAAGAAAAAGTGGTTGGTTAGTGTAGTGGTTAACACCTCTGCCTTCTACACTGTAGACTGAGGTTCAATCCCCCACCTGGGCAAACACCCTGCACTATACCAATAAGAGTCCTTGGGCAAGACTCCTAACACCACCTTGGCCTCCCTGTGTAAAATGATCAGATTGTAAGTCGCTCTGGATCAGAGCGTCAGCCAAATGCCATAAATGTAAATGTAAAGAAAAGTCAAATTTAGGTAACACTTGGTGTTTTGGATTGGTCATTTGTAGATGAACAAATTCTTAACAGATTATCAGTAACACATTAACAACATATGAGTGGAGTAGCAGTAGTGAAGCATACATTGAATAAATTGAAGTAAATATCTTTTAGATGTTCTGTTGATACATTACTTACATTAAGTAGATGTGTTGTTACGATGTTAGTTCCATTACACAAAACCCAACCTTACCTAAACCTAACCCTGGCCCTAATCCTAATCCTAATCTTAACCTCAGCACAAACCCAATCCTAACCCTCATATGTTTGTGACATGTTACTGGGAGTCCTTTGAGTGTTTGTTCCATCGACAAAGGACCACTCAAAACAAAGTGTCACCAAACTTAGAGATTTTTTGAGAGATTCTGTGATAATCTTACAAAATTAACAAAATTCGCAAAACCTGCACATAGCAAGTGATGCATATAGCGACAATCACGAGTGATGAGTTGTATTAATATAATCTGACTGGTATCTATCCTGTTGTAATAATGTACCTATGATCTGATTAGTGTCTTTTTTCTGTAACTGTAATACAGCTACCTATATTTTTGTAACCTGTTACGTTGTTTTGTTACACCATTTAAAGAGGCCAGCTGTCTTTGCAGGGTGAATATTATGTGATGAATGGACACATTTCAAGATTTTTAATTTTTGAAGTTGTGTTACAGAATGTTAACAAAACATCATGGTGTCATTTGATATGAATAATTCATGACTTGTTACACTGAAACAAGCAGAGAAATTCTGTTGAAAGTGCAGATTCTGGACTTTTAATATATAATCACACGCATGTTTTAAAATAAGAAGAGGTGATCATAATTTGAATTTGATGATAAGTCCTCATTGTTTCTATCATCTTGTTTTGCAAAAAGATGATTCATTTTTGCTACAATTATGGTTGTTTTCTTAACCACAAAATGGTTAAGAATTGGAATAGCAGACTTCAACCTATCAAAACAAGCATTTTTTAAATTACTATGTAATTACAAAATTAAATTTGAATAGTAGAACTAAACCAAACAAAAGGTTAAGACCTTTTTTTTCTCCTTTGTCCTTTTAAGTTAGCATTTCAGAGATTTGACCTTTTTTTTTTATGACAGTGACGATGGATGTTAACTTGACACTCTCACACCTATAAGACTTACACACACGGCCCTCAGTGGTGAGCGGTGCTGACCTCGTGGCAGGGCAAAGCCCAGCTTGGTGCTGGTTGCTTTTGGCTGAGTGCTCAGTGTGTGCAGGCTGAGGGATTGTGTCCAGCAGCCCTGAGCTACGGCCAACCAGCCAGCCTGCCCGCGCCAAGCTTTCCAACAATAACCGTGTGTGTGTTTGGCTTGGACTGCTCCGATAGGAGCGCCTGCTGAGTAATGGCCTCCCTGCCCCGGGGGCTGATGGAAAATGTAGTCATTCAGGGGTGTTGGGAGACAAACTCCACCAGCTGTGAGCTTATAAAACACCTCGCACTGCCCCGGTGTCCCGGCTCAACCCTGCCAGCGGTCAGGAGATGTATACACGTGTGGATGTGAATGAGAGTTTCTGTGCTTTCACATAGAGGGCCAACCTAAATCTATAGCTTAGAAATGCTTGTAAATTAATACGTCATTTCCAAACAGGTCCAAGGACATATATATTGGGCAGTTGATCAGGCTAAAAAATGACATTTTGTCAAGTCTTGTTTGTGGCTTTACTCACTCTTTTGTCACTCTGGCACGACGTACCTTATGTATTCGTTGCCAAATAATTTATAGTAGCTAGTGAATAATTAATAGAAGTCACTGAATAATATGCATGTAATCACTGAAAAAGCCTAATAAATAAGACTAGAGTATATGAGGTTCTCCTGCAATGGCCTGCATGTAGGCCAAGCTTCTTACACATTAGTAACCTAACATATAAGTTTTATAAGACTTAACAATTAATTTAACGTAGTTACGGAATAATGTATAGAGGTGAGCAGTGGCAAAACATGACTTTCAAAGCCAAGCCCTTAGGCTTGAGCCATAAATCTCAAAACACAGCACAAGAAAACACTCACCAGTAATGCTAAATTCAGCTAGCATCCCTGTGGGATTTGTAGTAGCACATTAAGCTGACTTAAGCTAAATTTAGGGCACATAAAATGTTTGAATCTTTTGAAATTAAACATGAACATAGCAAGTTTATAAAAGACTTTCCATGTGTTTTATTTCAGGCATGTAATAGACATTAACATGTATTTTGTCTTATATGTAGCAGTTTTACAGCGATTCTTTCAGTAAAGAGTCCGGCCACAGAGCTGCTGCTGTTTTCACTTTCTAACAAAGGAATTTTATTTGCTGTGTGTCACTGTCACCAGCAAAGCTGTAGTGTTGCTACACTATTTAATGAGTGTGTAGTTTGTAGCTGTAAGTCTTTTTAAGCTTCACAGAGTCTCATGTAAACCCCTGTTTTACTAATAATGAAAACTTAGTGAATAATGCTATTAACGCTCTTTACATGTTGGATTGTTGTTAAGAATAACTACATTATGTAAAGGGGCACATGAGAGGTATGAATTACTGAGGAGAACTGCAGGCAGTCAGTACTGCACCAGAGGGGGCACCCAAGACACAATCTTGTAGACCCCATACCAACCCAGACGCTCTATTCTCAGTGCAAAAATGAGCCTCAACCACCAAATAGATCTTGAAGAAAGGTGGGGGCAAAAAATACATAATATACAATTATTATACACCAAACAATAGGGCACCTGTGCAGTCTGAGGACAAAAGAGGCAGGATGTCAAGCCCCCTCTGGGGTCTATCTGTGTGTGTGCCTGATCAATGGCACATTTAGAACTTCCAGAATGCTGACAATGTTTCCTCTTCACAAAATTGGTCCTGACTATTGCAAATCAAAATGTACTTGGCTGATTCATACTTTGTTGGTGGTTAATCGGATGGATTAGGCATTCAGTTCAGCTCCTGAAGTCCTAACCATTGGGAAAGAAAGCTTGGCTGCTTTTATCTATATAACAGAGAAAGAAATCCTGATTGGACAATTTTCGATTAGATGCTTCAAGATTAAAATGATGATTCTGTTAAACAGAAATTAATTAATGATGACAGATATGTATTTTTAAGTTCCCAGAAATCATTGCTCCTTTTCTGAAGGCCTAGAAGTACCTCAGTGTTCCCCAATAGGAGTTACTGAACATGTATAAGCTGTATAAGGGATGAACTTTTAGCAGAATTCTGAAGTTTTACTGCGTTTGTGCAGTTTATTGCCAAATCTGCTATTTTACAAGCAAACTTGCAGTTCTAGTAGCTCCAGATTCTGTATCTAAAGAGGCATTTTTACTTCTGAGGTCCTTTTTGTAATTACAGACATATATCCAGTACTTTAACCAGGCACAAGCTTTTGATTTCATGCATTGTCATACATGTTAGGGTGAGATTTCATACACTGGAAATTAAGGTCACTTTAGTTCCACATCCAGTTTGTTTGATGCTACTTTATTTTCCCGTTCTGTTTTTAAAATCATTTTCTCTGTGATGATCTCAGCTATGACTTAAATCTCACGTTGAGCATTGGGTATACTGTAATGCAGAATATACAATAAAATGATATAATGATGACAGAATGTGACAAAGATAACAGTAGAGCTCACAGCATGCAGCACAGCAGCAGCCGAGCCACAGCATTAGCATTAATACAGTATGTGCATGCCTGTGTGAGCTGGACCCCCATCAACACTTTAAACTAACTCGGAGTAATTAAGTCCTGCTAAGAATTTCAAATGAACTACTACTAAGAGGCGATTAAAGCAGATTTCTGAAATTCATTCCAGAGCAGGGGGTGCATTAGAGCAGAATGCTTTCTTGCTCCTCTGTCTCAGAAACACAGCTACCTGCCTTGGCATACAGCGCTGATGTGTGTGTGAGCGTGGCTGCTGACCTTGTGGCCTGGGTGTAATATCCCCAGTGTGTGTTCCCCCTGGGAGAGAGCGAATAGATTAGACAGAGCAGCTCGGCAGCAGGCCTCTAATCGCTCTGCATTAGCATAACAAAAGAGCGGCAGCGCTCGGCCAGCACAGCCCATTACAGACAGGCTTTATCACAATTATCACATCCATCTCTGCCTGCACTGCGCCTGACGGCCAGAGACAGAGAGGGAGAGAGGGAGAGAGGGAGAGAGCATGGAGCTGATGAGCTCTATATGTAAATGTCTGTTGGTTTACTTTGTACGCATAATGTAAACCAAAATTGGGTTGTTTGACTTACAAACTGGAAATGTGTTGACATTTATTTTAATTGCATTTTATGTTGAGGTAACAAAGCCCATGTATCATTGCTGTCACATCAAAGCCTTCTAATTTTTATATATGATTTTATGTTGTTCAATAATGCCAGATGCCCTTTGCATACACCACTGAAGTCGTCACTGTAGTCAGCAACATGCCCCTATAGAGTCTCTGGGTCTGAGCTGTTCTCCTCTATGAGATCGCATCTGTCGTGCACTTCAGTAAACAATAATGTTCCAAAGCCAAGGCGTTTTGTCCTACATACATTTCATCCAGAATGTCACTGGATCCTCTGAACTACCTACAAGGTAATGAAAGAGCCAAAATAACATTTTACTACATGCATGCTAACACTGCTGTGCATTGAACTGAGATTATAAAACTGGCAACTTCACCAAAATACCCCACACAAACGAGCAAGCTTTGTCAAATGTCGTAGGTAAGTGACTGTAGCAGTTTTAGACAACAGTTTGAGTTGCTGTTGTAACAGTGGTGAAGTATATTGCTTTGAAGTGACAGGATTTTAGAAGTTAACCTACTTTAGATTAAGAGAATCTGGAGAAATAGCTGTATGCAAGGGACAAGGCCAAACACCAGTATTTGCTGGCCGTGATTTTTGGGCCCTCAGGCTGCACTGCATTAAAAGCAGACATGATTCTGTATTGGAAATCACTGCACGAGCTCAGAAACACTCCTGAAAACCACTGTCTATGAAAACAGTTCGGTGCTGCATCCAAAAATGCTAATTAAAATGAAAAGAAGAAACAGTACACAAACAGGATCCAGAAATGCTGCCACCTTCTCTGGGCCCGAGCTCATTTAAAATTGACTGTGAAAAAGTATCCTGTGGTCCGACAAATTAAAATTTGAAATCATGGACGCCGTGTCCTTCGGGCTAAAGATCACTTGCTTTCAGTGCGTAGTTCAAAAGCCAGTATTCATGATGGTACGGGGCAGCATTAGTGCCCATGTCATGGGTAATGTGCACATCTGTGAAGGCACCATTAATGCTGCACGGCATAAGCCAAGACAATGTAAAATCACATTCTGCGTGTATTACAACAGCATTGCTCTGTATTAAAAGAGTCAGCATGCTAAACTGACCTGCCTGCAGTCAAGATCTGTCACCCATTGATAACATTTTGCACATTATGAAATGAAAAAAAAAAGATAAAGGAGGCCCTGAACTGTTGAGCAGCTGAAATCCTATATCAAACAAGAATGGTATAGCTTATCACTTTCAAAACTACAGCAATTGGTCTCCTCAGTATATATATATATATATATATATATATATATATATATATATATATATATATATATATATATATATATATATATATAGCCCTGTGATGGACTAGCGACCTGTCCAGGGTGTATCCTGCCTTCCGCCTGGTGACCGCTGGGATAGGCACCAGCACTCCCTGCAACCCAGAAGGAGAAGTGGCTTAGAAGATGTGTGTGTATATATTTAAGACACATGTTTATTTTTAAGAGTGTGGAAAAAAAACTTATTACAATAAGAATGCTTTTCCTGTACAGTTACAGTTCCAGAGAATTTATTTTATTAAAACTTTAATCTGACTAATTATATGGCTGCATACTTAAATTTACATATCAGTCGATTCAATCATCGACAGTCATTTGTTATAGTTTTGCACCCCATTCAAATTTGTTTTGTTGATTTTCTAAGTGAAAATAAGCACTTCCTCTACAGAGAACACACTCCTTTACATGTTAAACTTTAACATATTAGAAAAAAAAATAATTGTAATTGAAGTTATAGAAAATGTTATATTGTATATTTTATTCTAGTTTAAATGACTTTAAAAAAAAACCCAAAACAAAGCAAAACAAAAACAAAAGCAAACTAAACTCTAGTAGGTGTGTGTGTGTGTGTGTGTGTGTGTGTGTGTGTGTGTGTGTGTGTGTGTGTGTGTGTGTGTGTGTGTGTGTGTGTATCTAGGTGTACCCCATGAGCCCTTTCACAGTAAATTATATGCTGCAGCCTTCATGTTAAAGCCTAATTCTACTGCTTCTGTCAGCAGGGATGGAACACATGCATGTAACGACAGCATGCACCTGACAGTGTACACACACACCCCTCACACCTCCTGCACCCCTTCCAGCTTTCTTCCTTCTCCCCACAGCCATGGGCCCCCCAGCCTGTGAGTACATACACCCACACACACACATCCATGTCATCCACCCACCCCCCTCGATCTTAGCCCGAGGATATAGAAACAGGACCACATTAATTATTTTTCCCCACTGGAATAGGAGTAAGCGCTGCTCAGGGATGCAAATAATATGATGATTCAGAAGTCTGAGAATGATAATTAATAATGAACACCGTGACACTCCAAATAGCACACAGCCATCATCCTAATGAGAACATATATCATGTGTGTGTATATGTATTTATTAAGCCTCCAGGCATGCCAATAGCAGTTTATAGTGGGAATCTCAATGAACAAGTGGAAAATGCTCATTCAAATGCCTTTTTAACTTGATTCAAACATGTGCATCATTTCAGCATAAATTAAACATAGTATCAAAACAATTACTGCCCAAAATTGGTCAAATGTGTTGATGCATTACAGTAAGGTGCAAAAATCCAGAGACCATAGCTCTATTTTTTTTTTTATTTATTTCCAATGAAATGACCATTACATTAGTCATTGTTTAGCACCAGGAAACATATATTTAACAAAAATTAAATAAAGATGTCAGCAACCATGTAAAACAATACATTTTACAGTATTTACTGTGTCCACACTTTCTCTTTCTTACAGCTTCCATTCAACGAAAGTTTTTCAACGAAATCTACAGGGATGTTTTTCCACGCCTCCAAAGTTCAGTCTTAGAAGCTGGTTGCATTTTCGGCTTCTTCATTTTTTCTTCTTTTTTGTCTATTTCCTTTACTCTATAACGGCATAAACAACTTTTTTTACATTTGTCCCAAGTTTTTCTGTAACTCTAAATGTTTTCATTTATTTTCATTAGATTTTCTCCTTAGTCAAGTACATTTGATTATATCTAGTCTGCTCAGAAACATCTAACTAATATCTAAATAAATAACTTGTGCTTAATGGCTGTTTTTACTGGAAATACATACATGAAGGGTGGTCTCTGACATCTGCACAGTGCTGTATATTTCATTCATGTGGACATTAGATTGACATCAAGGACATTCCATACACCCCTTTTACAGTGTAGTTAAAAAGAGATGAGCAAAGTATGTTTACATCTGAAGCTCGGTGCCTAGGCAGTAGATGACCTATATACTGCCCAGCTATATGGTGCAAGCTGGACAACATTCAACATCTAATCATGTATGTTAGAGAGCTCTAGAATACAGAAAAAAAGGAAGGAAAAAGCCACATGATGAGCTTAAGGTTTGCTGCATTCCCTCAGAACTAGCTGAAGCTGACCCATGTAACCTTCATAAGCCCTGCCCAGCTGATAAAGTGCCTCCCTAATATCTGGTGACTTTGTGATAACTGCTGTCCCGCGACAGCCGGCCTCAGAGCCCTCAGCCCAGGCGCTAACCTGTGTGTATTTATGATTGCTTGTTAGCAATTGTGTGTCAGATGGTAATGAAGTCCTTTGTGCCTTGTGATTGCTCCATCAATCAAAACACACACCACTGATTGCAGTTGGTGCCCTCTTTTAAAGCCTAAGAGGCAACTAAGTAACACACACAAACTCAACCTAATCACACAGTTAGCGATCGAGGAAAACCATTAAACACTGAAGGGGAAAGCTAGTAGTCAAGGTTAGCTTTCACTGGGAAAAAAATCTAAAAGTCATGGCCTACAAGACCTGGTCCAGGTAAGATATTCCATCTGATTTCTCTGGTGTGTCTGATTTGCACTTTTATTTATTCAGCAGCTCTGCTCACCTTGTACCTGTGACATGTGTGTCACACAGGGGCAGGTCTGGGGGACCTACAAAAGTGTGTAGCCAAGGGACCATCGACCAAGTTAGCCTGCCCCACCCATAGCTCATTGAAACAATCAGAGAAATTCCAAACCTTCAATTGATGCCTTCCCTAAAACTAGAGGTGCCTGTATAAATATAGCATTCTGTGGATGATCTTTGGAGAACGAGTTTTGTAAATGCATTAGAACCTTTGTAAAGTTGAAAGAACGACCACATTATGTAAATTCTCCAAAAAGAATCCAAAATTGCTATAAAATCTATGCATGTGTATATGTACATGTGTTTGCAAGTAGAAGACACTTTATGATTCTAACAATTTGCTATTAAATGTAATTGTTTATGCATTGTGGGCAGCATGGTGGTGCAGTGGAGAGCATAGTCGCCTTTCAGCAAGAAGGTTTGATTCCCTGGCTGGGCGACCAGAATCCTTTGTGTGTGGAGTTTGTATGTTCTCCCCATGTCTGCGTGAGATTTCTCCCACAGTCCAAAGACATGCAGTCAGGCCAACTGGACATGCTTTATTGCCCCTAGGTGTGAGAATGTATTTGGTGTTGTGTAGTGGGTAACATTTCTGCCTTCTACGCTGTAGACTGGTGTTTAATGCCCGCCTGGACAAATACCCTACACTATGCTAATGAGAGTCCTTGGGCAATACTATCTGTGTAAAATTATAAAATTTTAAGTTGCTCTGGATAAGATGCATTATGCAATTATATATCAATTATATGCAAATGTATGCATATATGTTATGGACCTAAGGCAAATGATAATAAAAACTCTAGACTTCTAGAGTTAACCAAGATAAATGTACACATTATTATTATTATTATAAGTATAATAATAATAATAATAATAATAATTATTATTAGTATTATTATTATTATTATTAATGCTTATTTACATAGTAATGTTCATACATGAAAAAGGTAAGTGTAAAAAAATGTAAATATAAGTGATCAAAGTGATTCACAATTCAAAGTAATAACAACAGAGTAAGAATAGAAAACAATATAATCGAAAATAAAATAAACAAATAACAAATAGCTGAAAATGGGGTATATTAATAATAATTATTAAAAAGCACAAGATAAAAGTATAAATACAGTACTATAAAAACTAAAGTAACAAGAAAGTAATAAAACAAAGGAAACAAAAAACTAAATATAAATAAAAAATAAATAAAAAAGAGAGAATCATATGCAAAAGTTTGCCCCTGGTTAAGTGACGTTTAAGTAACCCATCCTCTACGGAGAACACACAACTACACAATTTTATGCACAATTACTGTTTATTTGCTGAATTTAACTACGAATTCTGTGCTAAATCTTGAAGAAAAATGCCATATTTAAGTTCCCTGTAGAAGGCGTGTCGACTTATTTTCACAAATCAATCACATAATTATGGGCAAAGAATTTGACTGATATCAAAAGATAATTATAGGTAAAGAAACTGATTATACGCTTTAAAGCCTTTTGTCGTTGTGATTTCGTACTAGCACTTATAAACACATGAGAGAGTTGATTTAAAGCCTCATTAACTTCGCTGTCAGTCTTCCCCTATTGAGGTCACCACACGTCACGTTTGTTTGGGAAAAGTCCATTCACACATGGTGCCCTGCGATGCCTGGAGTGCTGTATGTGAAGCTGAGTATGGGGCTCTGCGCGGGGGTCTCTGCTGATCCTCTGGGTAAGAGTACACTGAGGGGTATCCGTGAGCTCTGGAGGGTTTTTGCTCCAGTGCTGACAGGGGTCCCATACACCCAGCAGGGTTCAAGGTTTGGAGAGGAGGTATGCAGGAGAGGCTTTTCTCACACTCAGCAGTGAGGATGTTCTCTAGAGGGAGTGGAGACACAATGGCAACTGCACCACAGGACATAGAACAGAATCAGGATGCTTATATTTGCCAAATACAAGGACTTTCTCTTCTAATTCTAAATATATTTTGGGTTGCCAGTTTATTAGGTACCAGGCCATTTTCTCAGGTACAAATACTGTATGCTAAGATGTACAATGTCAGTTTACATATACAGACTGTAGCCCACCTGTTGCTGCACAATATCTGATCGCTTTTGCATATCAATCAATACAATGGGACCACCATAGGGTCACTGCTGACCATGTATTTTTTTGGTGGTGGTCCATTGTCAGCATAGCAGTGACAATGACACTGTAGCGGGTGTTGTGCTAGTATGAGTGCATCAGGTTCAGCAGGTTTGCAGGTGTTTTTACACACCGTGTACACAGTATTAGAAACCACTACAGCCTATTAGACTGAGCATTAAGAGAATCATACCTGTACTTTAGCCTTACGAATTCACTTTGCTGGAGCAGGATTATGAGAAATAGGCCTTGCATCAAGCAATAGATATATACACTCGGAGAATGCATGTAGCCCTTTAAAATCCCAGGCCTAGGAATACTTCAGTCTAATCATTTAGTATCTACATGGATTACAGTGCAAACTGGTTGAGCTATTCTTAGGTCATAGAAGCATGTAATAGCTGGCCTTGGCCTTTTAAGGGGTTAAGGAATGTCCATCTTGGTTCAGACCCTGAAGTTATGTTACTAATTCATAGCTCAAATTTCCAAATGACAGAAAAATCAGTACACTATAGTTAGTTAGCATGACTGCAGCTACCTTTTTGGTTCAGTGTTTGAGAGGCTCCAACCTCTCAAACTCTCAATCAGGCAAGGGGTCCTTCTTGTCTTCTTGATATTTTATGCATGTGTGCAAATCTTTAAACATCCCTGGTCAAATGACTTGATTTGCTATTTTTTTTACATAAAATGTAAAACAAGCCACATTTTCCCAGTATGTTTATATATTTTCTACAGAGAACACTTAAATATATATATTTTTTCCCTGCAAATTATAGTGCGCTTTCTTTTAAATACAGGGTAAGCCAAAAGTCACAAGTCACACCATTTTATTTTGTTTTATTTTTTATGCTGTCACAAGGCTCCACGATGGGGCGCTGAAGGCGGTGTTTGTTGCAGATATTTTCAGCATGCACAGTTTATTTGAGATGACCGCAGAGATAAAAGTTGATAATAAAATAAAAAATATAATATAATGAAATGGTGTCTTGTGACTTTTGACTCACCTTGAATATTGGAAATAAAACAGGCTGCATTTTCCCAATATGTTAAATTCAGCAGTACTTGTGCATTAAAATGTGCAGAAGAGTTAACTTATTAAATCAACAGCTCAAATAATTTGACTAGAGGTACCAATTAATACACACACACACACACACACACAAACACACACACACATATATATATATATATATATATATATATATATATATATATATATATATATATATATACAGCTAGATTCATCTGGTTCTCTGACAATGACTGCAGTTAAAAAGCTTCTAAGATAAGTAATTCTCTCATAAGTTATGTCAATGTTGTCAACTTGATTTCATGCCACAAGCCTTTGGCTCTAAATGTGTTGTACTGTAAAGCTGTTACACCCAATGTTTAAAATAAAAAAGAAACCTCTCCCTGTAGCTCCACCTTGCTGGTGTCCGTTAGATGCACAATCTGGTAGCCCTTCGTCAACGGTCGTGTCTGACCACAGAGCTCCTTTTGGCTGGATATTTTTGGGCAGTCCACTCTTGTCCTAGCATTGACCCTGACATCGGTACAAACCCCAGAAAGGTCACTGTGTCCGATACACTTGTAGCAGCACCACACTGCAATACTGAGAATGATCCGCCCTTTGAGTGAAATATTTTTTTTTAATGCCTGCTTTCTGAGGGAATTGCAAAAGTGTGCAAGGCTGCATCGAGACAGCTTAGTCTTCACTACTGTTGTGAAATGTGGGTACTAGTAAAAGTAAAGAAGACTTTCTGTAAGAAAGTGTGAAACCTTTGAGTGGACAACTGTGCAAAGGTCAGATACCCTTCATTCATATAATTTCCAGTTAAAGTGGCTATTAAGTACAGCATATTCATTTAGCAAGATCAATCTCCAAAATAACTGCTTTATTATACCAGCTTTACTGTTATTCCAAGAATTTCCGTTGGTCCATTCATCAAGTAAATTTCACCCAACAGTCAAGGGCAGACTGTGTGCTTTTAAAACGTTAATGGGTTATGTAGGTTACCACTGGTCAGTGCTCTTCTAGGAATTGTAGGCATAGTCAAACATCAGCAAATATTGCCTCATTGTAGTATCTGGACCAAGAGAGCTGGAAGATGTGAGCTGAGGTGACAAAAGATGAACCCAGCACATCCCACTTCATCACTGATCATACAATGCCACAATACTGCTCCATCATGCATTTTCAGAGAGGAAAACATCAACCACACAGAATGTTCCTGCTTACACATATATACATGCAGTTGACTCCTCAAACCTACAGCAACATCCAGCATATCCATGAAGAATGTCTGCATCAGAGAGTCATCAATGTGACAGGTGGACAGAACAGACTCAGACACAACACCCCGTCAGCACATATCAAACACCACCAGCACAACAACTAGAACAAACTGTCTGCATAATGAACAACAGCTAAATCTGGACTAAAATCATGCACTCCTCCCGGAAGACATGTTTTGTTCTTGAAGCAAAGCATTGGACAAATAAAGAACCATTCCTAATATTAAAAAAATAGGTCAGTAAATCATAAAGCAATGATTAGTACATTCTGTTTGTGTATTACATTGAAATGGTACAAAAACACAATACTTGATGTGTTACCTTACGAACGTCAGTGTCTTCTGTAAGTATATAGCCATTCTCAATGAGATGCTTGCAACATGTTCCAAAAAGGTTGGGACTTTTAATAACAGTCATCGTTTGGAGACTGAAGAAACAAACTGATCCAGTGAAATTTTAGCCATTCTTTGGTTATCCAAGTATTTGGCAGTGCAACCGTGCAGGCCCTGTGTTGTCAATTCCAAATGAAAGAGTTCTGGACTGCAGAAAGGCCAGTTTACCCACATTCTCTGATTACACAGCCATGCTGTTGTTACATGTAGAATATGGCTTGATTTTGTCATGTTAAAACGTTTGTCATGGACGTTCCTGAAAAAGTTGTCATCTAGAAAGCTGCATTATCCATCCATCCATCTATCCATTTTCTAAGCCGCTTCTCCGTCAGGGTCGCGGGGGGATGCTGGAGCCTATCCCAGCAGTCTTCGGGCGAAAGGCAGGATACACCCTGGACAGGTCACCAGTCCATCGCAGGGCAGACAGACAGACACAGACGAAAGCTGCATTATGTTGCTCCAAATTGTGTTCATGGTTAATGGTTTCACAGATGCATGAGTTACCTACTAATACCCCACCCCCTAGATAGTCCTTTTGTTCTTTGTCCCAGAGAACACGACAACTGTTATTTTCTTGAACAATGCACAATGTTGACTCATCAGACCACAGCATGCATTTCCACTGTGCATCAATACATTTCAGATGAGCTTGAGCCCAGAGAAGTCGGCAGTGTTTCTGGATGCTATTCCCATATGATTTTCACTATGCATAGTACGAAGTTCACTACATGTGTAGATACAGTGATGAACAATGTTGATTGACAGTTTGACAAAGTTTTCTTGAGCTCATGTGAAATATCTTTCCCAAAAACATGCTAAGTTTTAATGCAGTAATGCCTGAGGGGCCAAAATTCATGAGGATTCAATTTTGGTTTTTGACCTTGTCCTCCTAGCACAACATTTTTTAGAAAAACTTTTCTAGATTTACTGAATCTTCTGATGAAAAAAAATCCTTGTAGTATCTGGCCAAAGACTATTTTTGGACTGTTTGCTAAAGAATATATGGCAAAGTGGCAAGTATTTATCCATCCTTGCTCATTAAGGATGAGGCCTTTCCTGGATGCTCCTTTTATATGCAAGCATGTTTGTATCACCTGTTTAAGATGTTTTTTGAACATTTCACAAGATTCCTAATATAATTGCCCTTGCCCCAACTTTTTTGGAACATGTTGCAGGCATTATTTTCAAAATTAGTATATATTGTTAGAAAAACAATGACGTTGATGAGTTACCAATGCATGTCTGATCTTTGTACTGTTTTCCTTCAAATGTATCTCAAAGTAGATTTAAAAATCACTGCTTTCTAATTTTATTTGTTACTGTCCCAACATTTGGAATTAGGAAGAAAAAAAAGCATGAGAGGGTGTGCACTTATTACACATGGTTAAAGGGAAAATGCATAATGGTAAATAACCTCAAATGGCTTACTGCTTTTATAAACTGGGAACAAAATACATTACACAAAAATTTTAGATAGCAGCAGTGGCAACATTTTGCAGCTCCATTGAAAACAATGGAATAAAGGTTTGCCTTCATACGTATTCCACCAACATGTTAGTACAGTAAGTGGCATATGATAACATTGTAAAACTACTACTTATTCTTCTTTTTTTACTTGTTTATGCTTGAAACAAGGAAAATGATTTTCCAACAGAAGAAGACAATCCAGATAAACTGACTTGAATCAATTGAAATCATTAAATAACCTGATAAAACATTGATTATATTCTTACAAAATCTCAAAATGAGAAATATTTAAAATACATTCAGGTCTGTTATCTTACAGGTATTGATTTCTAAATAAAACTGCTTAAGCACAAACATACCACATGCATGCCAGATGACTCTTATACAATAGTACATTTAGTAAAATCACACAAAACATAATGCTGATCCAAAAATATTTAATATTTGAACAGTAGACATCGTTCTTAAGCTCGTAAGCTACAAAGAAAGACAAGATATTGTGATTATAATGTTAGAGATTTCAAATTAATATTATACTATTACAGGCTTAGAGTATTTGTTTTGGTTTTTGTTCTCAGCAAAATGTGTTTTTGTTCCTCAATTTGGATTCATGTTGCTTTATCTTTTTGTTGTATTTAAAATTGGCTTATCAAACCCAGTTTTAGGATCAACACCATTAGTTTTGTTTCAGTTCACGTATTTTTATTCCCTCCAGTGTTTGATGTCATACACATCCCAAAAGCAAGGGTGAATGTCAGAGCTGGGTTTGCCTCCAATTGGCCTGGCATGTATTAAATGTCAAGTTCAGGTCAGCCACCAGCCTTTAGGCAGCAGTGAATGCAAAATCTGTTTGGTGCAGTGGATGATCTGTTTGCAGAGTGTATGATATCTGTGGATAAATGAGCCATTGCTTTTAGTGTCTCTCTCTGCATTAATTACAGAGGTGTCCCAGAGGTCAGACTAAATGGCAGCATTGTACTTTCAAAAGCACATTATTTACAACAAATCAAGTCCAAGTGATTTTAGGTGGCAGTATAAAGCATTGTGTGCTTCTGGCTTAATCAGCATGTATCAGCGTGCTATGATTACCTTACAGAAATGAAATAATTCTCTCAGATTAATTGTGTAGAGCCTTGTAAAAGGTGCTGCTGTACCCAGTGGTCATATTGTTTGAAGTCTGTATAGGCGTACAGCATATATTCAATATGTTCAGCTAAGTAAAAGTGGACACGTGCAGAGCAATCTGAATCACGCTGTGCCCCAGAAAGGTACGACAAAAATAAGCGTAGCTACAGTACAGTTAAAGATAATACGTACCATAATTCGTCTATTCACACATTCTGCCCTGACCTCTGAAAAGCACTGCAGGATATAAATCGACATATATAAGCCCTGTATTTGCTCACAGCAGCATGCTATAATGTCAACATACTGAAGGCCCCATCCATCCATCCATTATCTAAGCCGCTTCTCCGTCAGGGTCGCGGGGGGTGCTGGAGCCTATCCCAGCAGTCTTCGGGCAGAAGGCAGGAATACTGAAGGCCAAAGAGGTCAAATTTGGTCACATATAAATACTCCAAATATACCCACATACCTGATGGAACACTAATAAGACAACTAATAGGCTAAATGTGTTTGTACATAGAGGAATACTTACTGTAAAGTTCTAAATTAACCAATTAAGAGCTACTTACACTAATAACATAATAATTGCATAATACTTACATAGTAACATACTGAAATAAGCTTTTCATTAGAATTACATTCTGCTTCAACAGGCTTGAGTCTGCATCCACACAAATGATTTAATCAGATATTAAATCCATAAATTAGCTATCAATTAAAATTATGAATACATTTTCTACAGAATTTATTCTACAGACCCATTCAAATAATTGAATTCAGATGTTCCAATCAAGTCCATGGCCACTGGTGCATAAAACCAAGCACCTAAGCCTGCAGACTGCTTCTACAGACATTAGTGAAAGAATGGGTCGCTCTCAGGAGCTCAGTGAATTCCAGCGTGGTACCGTGATCGGACGCCACCTGTGCAGCAAGTCCAGTCGTGAAATTTCCTCACTACTAAATATTCCACAGTCCACTGTCAGTGGGATTATAACAAAGTGGAAGCGATTGGGAACGACAGCAACTCAGCCACGAAGTGGACGGCCACGTAAAATGACAGAGTGCGGTAAAGCGTCGCCACTTGAGTCTAGAGCAGTGGAGACGTGTTCTCTGGAGTGACGAATCACACTTCTCCGTCTGGCAATCCGATGGAGGAGTCTGGATTTAGCTGTTGCCAGGAGAACAGTACTAGTATCACTGCATTGTGCCAAGTGTAGAGTTTGGTGGAGGGGGCATTATGGTGTGGGGTTGTTTTTCAGGAGTTAGTTCCAGTGAAAGGAACTCTTAACGCTTCAGCACCAAGAGATTTTGGAAAATTTCATGTTCCAAACTTTGTGGGAACAGTTTGGGGACGGCCCCTTCCTGCTCCAACATGACTGCACAACAGAGCACAAAGCCGGGTCCATAAAGACACGGATGAGAGAGTTTGGTGTAGAAGAACTTGACTGGCCTGCGCAGAGTCCTGATCTGTTGAAGCTGTTATAGCTGTAAAGGGTGGGCCGACATCATATTAAACCCTATGGATTAAGAATGGATTTCTCCATTCTCCATTTTTGTTGTTTTTCAGTTTTTGACATAATTTGAAAATGCCTGTTGCCCTTTACATTCATTGTGTGTGGATTTTATGATGAATGGACCAAAAGAAATGTCCCAAAATGACTCGAAAAAAGCCCTGGTTCCATTGATTTACCATGAAAGTAAAGCATGGTTTTTCTTTCTCCTGTAAAGATCACAACAATCATTCATTCGATATAGAACCTATATATATATATATATATATATAGATATAGATATATAGATATATATAGATATATAGATAGATATATATAGATAGATATATTCTATATATCACCTAAAGAGGTCTTCCCTTGTAATAATCTTGACATCACAAGAATAGAAGAACCTTTTTCAAAATATACATATACAATACATATGCAATATTCATATACAACCCACTTTCCAACAATGTAAAGAACCCTTTAATCATGCAAAGGACCATTTCTTTACTAAAGAATCTTTGAAGAACCAATTATTTTGAGTGTAGAAGTGTTAAATACACACACACATTTTCAAAACAACTTATCCTTCTGTGTCTCGAGGAGTGCTCTAGTCTATCCCAGCAGTCATTAGTCAGGAGGCAGATGTGTCAAATTATGCTTTGCCTTTGTCATTTCAGGTAATCTGCACCTTCTATAAATCCCATCCATACACATACTTAAAGTTAAAGAGAGAACAATATTGCAGTGTGAATAAATCTCGGTGTAAACTCAGTGGGCCCCCTTCAGGCCGGCGTGCAGCAGGGCCTGTGTCTACTGCAGTTAGAGAGTAATTGTGTGATGGGGCAGGCTGGAGCACTGGGGGAGCATTGGCAGTCCACCGAGCCCAGGGCAAAAATCCAGGGTTTTGCTTTGAGAGCTTGTGACAGCGCTGGCCCACATAGCAGATCTGAGGCCATCACTCTGGATAATGCTCTGTGGGGGGCATCAGCGGGGGAGGGGAGTCACACCCCTGAGCTGGCTATAGGGGTAGGGGAGTCAGGTCTCTCTAAACTTAGTCTCATTACATTTCAAACTGTGGAAGAGATATGAAGAATG
The DNA here is from genome assembly GCF_015220715.1 of Pygocentrus nattereri. Taxonomy (NCBI): domain Eukaryota; kingdom Metazoa; phylum Chordata; class Actinopteri; order Characiformes; family Serrasalmidae; genus Pygocentrus; species Pygocentrus nattereri. The sequence goes on from NC_051237.1 coordinate 656,760, forward strand.
AAACGTTAAAGGGTGGTGGTGGTTGTGGTGAGCAGGTGGGTAATAAGAGGGCCGTATGAGGGACGTGCTGAAAAGAAGAGATTTGTCCTCCTTTGAAAAATGTAATATATGAGACATTTTGAAAGAAGACAGAGAAAACATTCACTCACACATCATGGGTCTTATGAAAACAACATCAGTTCATCTTCAGTATGAGGCTAAAATATAAATAATGAGAGAAGTGAAAGTGCAACTAACCAGTATATTAACACCTTAAAGGTCCAGCACACAGTAATGTTGGCTTATTTGAGGTTAAACTTGAGTGTGAGCTTCTCTAACTTTGGTATCAAGTGCCAAAGCTCATGTTCTTGAATGTCAGACTTACTTTTTGATTTTTTTGTAATAAAAAAGGTTATGTCATCTATAAACATACATTTATAAACATTTAAATTATTAGTATGTATCAATATGTATAATGTGCTCACAATCCACATCATCACTGTCCAAAGAAACACAAGTATTTCCAAGATAGTAGCTTTACAGGAGAAGACAAAAGCACTCTTAGCTTTCAATGTAAGTCAATGTAAAGAGATTTTATTCCAAGTGATTTTAGAGCATTTCTATTGGTCCATTCATTGAGAAATGCTCACACAACGTAAAGGACGACTGGTGTGTTGGAATGATGTAGAAAAATAAAACTAGACAAAAAAGGAGATGCATGGTTTTCTTTAGACAGTGATGATATATAGAAGCTAAACTGATAAAACAGCCTGGTTTTGACTTCTTGCTTTTTATAATGTCATAAAACCGATACATTTACCTACATGGCCTTAAGCAGTTTGACATCACTCCAGTCACACTAAGTGTGATAAGCTATAACATGTTATAAGTGGACCTCAGAGGAAGAAATAAAATGCAAGAAAACTATAGTAAATGGGGACAAGTGCTCTGCAATGTACATTAGAATAGCATTTCAAGCTCACTATCTTAAGAAGTGTCACTCATTATAAAGAGTTTGTTAAAGTTTAGCCATTTACAGTAATAAGCGAAAGTGAGAATAAACCAACACATCCTCTACAGGAAATAAACTTAAATATGGCATTTTTCTACAGATTTTAGTGTATAATATTCATTTATTTACTAACAAATTGGGGAAAAAAACAAAATATATAGTGTGCCACAATTTTTTCACAGATCACATTTATATTGTCTTATTTTTATCATATATTACATTCAGCAAACAGTCATTGTGCATTAAAATGTGGAGTTCTCTGTAGAGGATATGTTGACTTATTTTCTCTTAATTAGCTTCATACTGTTCATTATACTTTATGGTTGTTTTAGTATTTTAGTATTTAGTATTTTAGTGCCTACAACAATACTTGGTTTGTTCTTTACTGTATTTTGTGCTGCTGTATTAGACGACTTTCCCTCTGGGATTAATAAAGACATCTATCTATCGATCTATCTTAGAAAACGAAGGGGCACCCAAACTTTTGCACACATCTGTAGGAAACTAGTTATGAATGTCTTCTTCTAAGCCGCATCTCCTTCTGGGTCATGGGGGTGCCCGAGACCATCCCAGCTGTCATTAGGCAAAAGGCAGGATAGACCCTGGACAGGTCGCCAGTCCATCGCAGGGCAGTTCTGAATGCACGCTAGTCATATTTCTGTCCTGCCATCATAAAAAAATGTCAATAATTTACTAATGTAAGGTTACCTGGCTAGGAAGTCAATGCTACTGTTATTATGATGTTGCTAACAGCTACAGTCCTAGTTCTTTCCCCATCATAAAAGAACAGTCACATCATTCTTGATTAAGCATATTTGTACATATCTGTGCACAAAGGACCCAAAAGAGCAAATCTAGGACATTGTGCACGTGTAGGGACGAGCCATCAGCCCACCTCTCTAATCCAGCCTCAGACAGGGGGGCTCAGACGCTCCTCCAGCAGGAGAGGTCAAAGGGGGAGGGAGAAGTCCTAATGTCCCTGAGCCATGCTATTCCTCTTTGCACACACAGCGCTGACAAAACCAAGATAAGGCCACGCACAGGGCAGCGGGCACTCCATCATAAAGATGAGCCCCAGCACTGGAGGAGAGGATGAGGTATGGAAGGGGGTTGGGTCAGTATACCCCCAGGTCCTTCTGTGTCCACTAAACCCCTGCCTTTATGAGTATGAGGTGACCAGAGAGGAAGAGGAAGATGAAGGTGATGGTTAGGGGAAGGAGGGGGAAGGGACCAGGGGAAAAATAAGCAGCGGTATCTGGACACATCCAGGAGGGACAGCTCAGAGAGTGGAGGAAAAGTATTGATGAAAGGATTAGCCGCCTCACTGCCCAGTGAGAGACAGCAGAAACAATCCCAGAATTCTCCAGGGGCAGAGAGAGCCCCATGCCCATTCTGCTGGCCATTATACTCCTCTTATCGTTCTTCTTTTCAAGTAGAATCAAAACACCACTTTATGTTGTATACCATAGAAAGGAGACTAATCTGCCAGATTACCTTGGAATGTGCATATATTCTCCTTTCAGTCCCGCTAATCTGCTGGCAATTGCTTTCCATGATGCCCCAAAGAGCAGCTGCGTGATTTCATCACCATGGCTTCCTCCACTTTTTTCCTCAGTAATTGTGTTTTTATTCAGCTAGGTCATCTGAAATGACAAGAAATAAGGAGCTTACATTGGCACCCACAAAATCAGGCTCTAAACTACCTGATTCAATCCATTTATCTAATGGAAATAGGTGGATGGATGAGGTAACTGAAGTGAAACATGGCATAAGCACTTGTTCAGAAAGCCGTGTAGACCTTAGACCCACATTCAAGTGAAGAAAAAAAGTGATCTCCTTAATGGTCTTCACCAGCAGATGGGCTCATTTGTGGACTCAATTGCTGCTAGACTCTAGGCCCGGTAGCATTAGACTTGGCCCGGGCTGCCGATGCGCTGTGCTGATTTAGCTTCCAGGTCGGCTGTGCAGGCTCCGCCGTCCAGCTGCTCCTGGTTCTGCAGTCCAAATCGGGATTAGACTCAGTCAACATCAAATGTCTTATCAAGCAGCCTCAGAAACACCTCATGTTTAGGACAGTTTGTTTCTTTTAAAGAAATGCCAAAAATGAATGAACACAATTATGTTTTTCCTTCTAATGCAGTCAATTAGCCACGTGTTTAAACTGCTTCTTTAGATTTGCACTAGAGCTACGAGGCTAATGTAGCTAGCTGTTATCTGAAAAATGGACTGCTCTATGTTTTGAAGCTAAACAGTGGTAGAAGCTGTTTTTGGCCTGTACTAAGATAACAGTTATACAGTTTTAAAAAAACACATATGCAAGTCTCTTAGATTTTACTTGGGGCAGTTTAAAGTAAATGTATAAAGATTAAAGCCATGGTTACAGCATTTGGCAGACTCTCTTGCCCAGAGCAGCTTTCAATTTGATCGTCAACAATGGGTAGGCAAAGGTAGTTTTAGGAGGCTTGCCTAAGGGCTCTTATTAGTATGGCATAGAGTGCCAGCCAAGGCAGAGAATCAAACTCCAGTCTACAGCATGGGTGGCAAAGGTGTTGTCCACTACACTGTCCCACTGTTTTGGAGAAAATGCAACATTATTTCTTTTGCTATTTATGAAATTTCATCAGTTACATGCACTCACTGACCAGTCTCAGCTGGCACTGGGTAGCTTAGCAACATCCAGACTGATGGCTCAGCTGTGTCCCAGCAACCAGAACTTTTTTGACAAATGTCAAAAAGATTAGAAACTCCAGACGAAGCTCAAATGGAGCTCACACTGGGCTATGAACATCAGAGTTTATCTGCAAAGTCTCCAGCCCCTGAATGAAGCGATTGAAGCACTTCATGCTTCTTTCACTTTCCAAAATGGAGAGTAGATTGCACACTGCCACCATTTGCAAGTCATGTGAGGACCAAAGGATAAGTTGTTCACAAATGAAGACATTTTACCCATTTGTTTTGTGTTTTATCACATGTGGAGCTGCATATCCAAACTCAAATTGAGTTATAGTGATCCCATCTAGAGCGGAAGCTTTAGCTAAAAAGTCCTGAATGTGTCAGATAAATGTTCCATTTGTCTTCTGCTTTCCTAAAGTGGAAATCAAATGATAATGCCGCAAAATTTCAAAAAAGGTGTCTGAAAAATCATGTCCAAACACTTCATGCTAATGGCCTTTAGGCAAACCACTTTCCCAATTTCCCATTACTTGCTAGCTCAGCAGCCATCACAAAACCTCAGACACCAAATATCTGCATGACTACATTTGGGGTAAGTGGAAAACTGTGTAAATTTGATTGAAATGTGTTCCTAGACAGGAATCTGAGAGGAAAGAAAAAGTAAAGTTTTTTGGAGAGTGAAGAGAGCACAGAGTTAAAAGTTGAACTCCTGCTGCGATGTGGTGTATCTGCAGCCGGCAGATTGTTAGCAGAGACTCGGTGTGTCTGTCAGGTTCGCGGTCGTCCCGTTGTCTCTCCAGACCTCGTGTCCTCACACTCCCGGAGGATGACTCATCGCTTGGCTCCCACCACCAGACGAGACTGGCAGGGAAGAGGCCGTCTGCACCCCAGACATGTGCCACCGCGTCTGGCCCTCTCTTCCACACCGCCAGGCAGGGACGAGCTCCACTGAGCAAAGCCTTTTTTCCTCTGCTCCGAGATAAAGGGAGAGAGGACTTTTTTCCTTCTGCACTGATACAGCACTATTCCCACTCTCTCCTGTCCCCACACACAGAAAGAAAAGAGACAATTTTCTCTTTCCAGTATGGTTTTGACACATAGGTCTGTAATGCAGTGCATGCCTAACAAAGCACATGAGGACGCAGTCAGACTCGGTGTGTGTGTAGAGCAGGAGGTCCTGAGAGATAATGACAGAGCGCTTAGATGTGAGGCAGTGGAGAGGAAGAGGGCATCTCTACAGCAGGGAAATGATATTTTCAGATGTTGAGGGAAAGAGGAGTGTACAGCGAGGTCATATTGGACCCAGCGGGGGAGACAAATGCTTCCTTTCACAGCAAGCTGGATCTGCTCTTTCCTGCTCCTTGGGAAAAGTTTTGAGCTGTTCTTACTTCTTTAAGGATGATATATAAATCGTTTCATAAGCACAGAGACAAGCATTCCTTACTGTACCTTCACCTTAATTAGACTCCACCATATACTCCACTATACACTTGTACATCTACTCCGCTTTATGAGGTCTGCTTACATTGTGAGGGACTAAATGACATCTCCCTTTACTGCATTCATCAATGGTCAGTTTCAGACCACAAAACCACGATTATCCATATTATTTGGGCAATGTATCCTTCTCAGCACACATAAGTGTATCAGACACGGTAGTGTTTCTTAAAAGTTGAGAGGGGACCATCACACAAAAATATCCAGCCAAGAGTGGTTCTGTGGTCAGACACTGACGACTGATGGCTAGAGGATGGCTAATACAAGTTGGGCATTAAAAGAAGTTGTGTAGGGCTCCAGAGTGCCACAACTGTCTAAGCACTGGCCCTTTCATCAGGAGATTGCGAGTTTGATCCCTGGTGATGCTACAGCCATCCATAGCCGGGTGTCCAAGAGAGCACAATTGGCCTCGCTCTCTCTGGCTGGGTAGGATGGCTCTCCCTTTACCCTCCATCACTCAACGTGATGCTAGTCAGTGCAGGTGTAACAGATGGTGGTTGGCACTCTCCTCCGAGCGCGTTCGGCTGTCCAATGACGTTGCGTGAGCGGCAGTTCGAGAAGAAGCGCTGGCTGGTTTCACAGGTCTCGGAGGAAGCCTGTTCTAGCCTTCACCCTCCTAGCGTTGATGGCATCATGTGATTGGGGGAGTTGTGCAGCTGTCTGTAACTACACACAAGCTAGGTACAAGGGTTTCTAATAAAGTGGCCAGTGAGCATCTACAGTCTAATGTAACGTTTGGGCACCCTAGTTAAAGTTTTTTTTTCCTCTTTTAGATTTTGTAAGTGACAATAAGTTAATATATCCCCTACAGAGAATAAACTTAAAAATGGCATGTTTATGCAGATTTTAGTGCACAATTTATAAGTATTTGCTATTTTTCACATTAAAAAAATAAATCAGACCTTTGAGACAAGCCTCATCTTATGTTCTATTTTTTTACCAGTCAAATTCAGGCAATGAACTGCAAGTGTGATAAAAGGTGCAGAAAATGCCATATATATGTTTTTCTGTTGAACTTGTTTTCGCTTAGAAAATCTTCAAAATAGTTTATTGCACTGGAGATATTATACATATCACTGTTTTTCAGTTTTTTATATAAGTCGAAAATAAACATCATCCTTTACATTGTGTGTACATTTCCTAAAGTATGGACCAAAAGAAATGGTCCAAAATCACTTGGAAATAAGTCTGGTCCCATTAACTTAAATGAAAAATAAATTAGGTTTTTTCCTTCTCCTGTAAAGTTATCATTTTGGAGATACATATACATGATGCATACTGTTATACAATAACAAAACATCCCACCTGTATATTGTCACCATCCAAAAAAAAATGTAAATAATAAATTAAGTATGCCCATTTATTTTATTTTTCATTTTTGTTCATCATTTGAATATGACAGCTGTACTTTAGATTGTGCGACAATTTCATAATGAACGAACCAACAGAAACGCTCCAAAATTGCTTGGAATAAAATCTCTTCACATTAAGTTATATTAAAAGTTAAACGTATATTAGAATGTCCGTGAGAAATCTAGAACCACAATTCAGTTCTTCAGACTTGCTCACAGAAAATCAACTACATTTATGAAAACATGAAATGCTTATTTCATTCATAGATTTGTTTATTTTAAGATATAACGTGCTTTTACATGCAAAAACACAGTTCCACAGTTGCTCGTTCCATTCTATAAACATTTCATGATGAATAGACCAATAAAAGTGGGCTATGTTTTCCTCCTCCTGTAAAGTTACCATTATTGAGTTACAAGGTTTTGTTCCAACCACAGGGATTTGATGATATATGGCGACTATCCATATGGTAACTATGGTGATGTGGAAATAAACCTGCAAAAGAAGAGCTTTAAAGTTCAGAATGTACACAATCTATAAAATACTAATGTTTCTTTTAAGCAAACAGTAAAAAAAAGCCCAAGCTGGTGTCCGGCCAGCACTAATGTGTTCAGTAAATATAGTGAGTTGCTCCACGCTGTCCATCCACTAATCTGGCCGTGATCCAATCAAAACCTTTTGTTTCTCATCTAAATTCAACATCGCTGTTGATCTATTAATCCCTGGGTACATATTTATAGAGGTCAGCTCAGTATACGCTGACATCAATTATTAGAAAAAGCACACAAATATAATAAAAGCATGAAGTAGACAGATAAATTCACTCGACTCTCCACAATGTGATTCTACTGTGAGAGAACCCAGAACCTCTGTTCTGTGTTAGGTCAGAGTGAGGTAGAGTAGGGGTTAATGGTGGAGTGGGGAAGAGGGCTCTGGCCCAGTGCCACCCAATCTCCTCTGCCGGACTGATTAAGGAGGATGGTGTGTTGGACTAATCCATCAACAATGCCTGGAGCAAACTCAGAGGAAGAGCAGGAGGAGAACAGGGAGGATGAGAGGGAGGAGCAAGGGAGGAGCGGAAAGCGGGGGCTTCAAAAGGAATCAGCTATTGATCTTGCAGATGACACAGAAGTGTGCTGTGTGTGAGTGTGTGTGTGTGTGTGTGTGTGTGTGTGTGTGTGTGTGTGTGTGTGTGTGTGTGTGTGTGTGTTTTGGGGGAGACTGTGTTGGTGTTCATGCATTTTCATGTCAGAAAGTCCTGATTTTGTGGGATAAACAGAGAAAAAAATGGTTCACTTGTAGGAGAAACAAACCACTCTGAACTTCATGAAGTGCTTTATACCAAAGCTCCATTCATACAGTACTGAGCAAAAATCAGACACCACCATTTAGCAGACAAGGCAGAAAACATTTAACCCCTTAAATGACCAGGGCCCACCAGCGGGCCCGAAGTTTTACCACACATGAACAGCGGAGCTGCACACTTGAACCAAAGACCCCAAAAGATGGTTCTTTAAGCATTCTTTAGTAAATAAAATGGTTCCATATAGAACCATGAACACTCAAAGAACTCTTTGCTTAATTATGAGGTTCTTTACTTTGCAAAAGGGTTCTTTCAGGGACTGATGGAGAAACGTTTTGAAAAGACTTCTACATAGCACCAAAAAAGGTTCTTCTATTGTTACAAGTTTGACATCGTGACAATAGAAGAACACTTACATACTACATAAAACCCTAATCAATAGTGTTCCAAATAGAACTGTTCTCCATCAATCTGAAGACCCATTTAACAATGCAAAGAACCCTTTAATCACGCAAAGAGTTGTTTACGTGTTCATGGTTTTATTTAGAACCATTTTCTTTACTGAAGAACCCTTGCAGAACCATCATTTTTAATAGTGTAGTTTGCAGTTACTGAATGATAAGCTGCACTGTGTAATAAGCCTGGGATTTTAAGGGGATTTTAACTCTTCCATCCTTCCGATCTTATAGCTAACCAGCTATAGCTGTCCTCCCAACAAAAGCTGTTCCCAAAGTCACTGACATTGTGTTCCCTTTCAAAGAGACACTAGCATTAACACAAACCTGTACTCACCTCAGCTACCTTCAAACTTCTTCCTCATATGTGTCTAAATGAGACATTTCTGAGGAGATTAACTAAATGATAATCCACTTGTAGTATAAGAGATGGGAAAGTCAATGGAAAATAAGAAAAAAAACAGGAGTTTTCAAAACTGGAGTTCAAAAAAATTATGTAAACATCTAGAGAAAATTGGACTCCTAATAATTGTGCAAGGCCTGTTAGACCACCAAAGCTGACCCCACCAGAAAAACAGTATTTAAAGCTCCACTCGTGCTTCAGATCTGATCCACAAGTATTTCTGTCCATCCTTAAAAAAAGGGGAATATTTGCAAATCAAACAAAGAACATGCTGATGTTCGTAGAACAATGGGTTAACCACTAGGGATATGCATTCTGGCTAATTTTGATGTTCAAGTATCCATAAGAGCTCAGATATCTGGTTAATTGCAGTGAAAGAATAACTAAATGACTGACTAAATAAATAAAAATAAGACCTTTTTGAGTGACAACACTGGTGTTGCACAAGAATATAGCAGCACACAGTGTGATGCACTATCATTTAAAAACAGCTAAGCAACACTGGTAGGTTTTCATTTTGGATGAGTAACAGAAGCTGCTTCTTTGGATGAGCTAAAGAGCCAACACAGCCAACTAGTGTCACGTTGGATGCTGATGAGGACTTGTCTCCTACACAAGGTATTGTCTTTTCAGTGGACGATGTACCAAAGTTATTTGCCAGAGAAATATTTTTTCATTGTTTCTGGATCTAGATAACATAAACTCGAGTAGCTAACCTTGTTAATGATATAGCCCACACTCTCTGCCATCTCAGTCACATCCTTTTCAACACATTCTTGGCAACACGCTTGTGTTCAGCCTCTTGTGTTTCAGAGTAGCAAACATACTTACTCACAAACGAGCAAAACTGTCATGTTTTACTGGAATGTTTATGTGTATATTTTCTCTGTCTTCCTGCAATTGAAAATGTAATGAATACCCAAGTCGTGATTTTAGCATTCCTTGAATGGTTAACCAGATATTCAAGTAAACATGGACAATCCTTCATACAACCCCAAGAGCCTGGACCCTGTATACATACACTCACCTGCCACTATATTAGGTTCAGTTGCTTGTTACAGATACATACAAATATATAATCAGCCAATCACACGGCCGCAACTCACTGCATTTAGGCCTGTAGAGGTGGTCAAGACGACTTGCTGAAGTGCAGACCGAGCATCAGAACGGGGAAGAAAGGGGATTTAAGGGGCTTTGAACGTGGCGTGGTTGTTGGTGCCAGACGGGCTGGTCTGAGTATTTCAGAAACTGCTGATCTGCTGGGATTTTCACACACAACCATCTCTAGGGTTTACAGAGAACGGTCAGAGAAAGAGGAAATATCGTAAATACTTGTGTGGACGAAAATGCCTTGTTGGTGTGAGAGGTCAGAGGAGAACGGGCAGACTGGTTCCAGATGATAGAAAGGCAACAGGAACTCAAATAACCAACCAGAATCTCTGAGGAACGTTTCCAACACCTTGTTGAAAGTCTGCCACAAAGAATTAAGGCAGTTCTGAAGGCAAAAGGGGGTCCAGCCTTTAACTAGCAAGGTGTACCTAATGAAGTGGCCAGTGAGTGTGTATGTATATATATATATACTGTGACTGTGCTTAAACAGTTAGCCCAAAAATGTACACCAGACATGTTTGATGTTTGACACTTCTTTAGTTTTAAATTGAGGCTAAGAGGTTAATGTAGCTAACATTTAATGAAAGCTTGTAATCATCAGCATTGTGATCATTAATGCATGCTGAAATAATCACACTTTCCTTCCATTTGAAGGTAACCTCAAACAAACTTGTTTATGTGGTGCATGGCAGTGTATGACATTCTGTTAACTATAAACAAGCAAAAAATATCAAACTGTTGAAACAGTAAAAGTGGTAATATCTTAAAACCTGAAATGTGTCTGTACTTTGTCCATTTGTTTATTTTGGGGGCAGTGTGAGATGGCTTGGGCATGCAGTTTGCATGATAATTAGCGGAGTATAAGTTTCCATTACTTCACTGTAAACCCCAGTGTTGAAATGAATTCAACGGCTGTGCTGTAGCTAAGACCACAAGAGGTGTGTCAAGACCGAGACTGGAACACACTGAGTCCAAGTCAAGACAAGAATTTGTGGTAGTCGTGCCTGAGTTGAGGCCAAGACCAGATTTTTTTTTTTCAGAATATAAAAATAAAAAGACGAAAGGAGAAAAATTACACAAATTATGCACAAGTTTACAAAGTGTGCATTAAATTATATTTACACGTCTTTGCAACTTCCTATGATAACATAAGAGCAGCTTAGCAGTACCCTAGCAACCACCTGGGATACTATGGCAACTGTTTAACAACATCTTAGCAATCACCCGGGATTTCAGAGCAACAGCCTAGCAACACATTTGCAATCACCTGGGACAGCATATCAATGCCCTAGCAGCACCTTAGCCTTAGCAAGTGCCTGATATCCAATAGCAATGGCTTAGCAAAATCTTAGCAGCTACTGGGGATAGCATAGCAATGGCTCACAGTTCATTCACCAACTTTCTTCTTCTGATTATTACTATATTTGGTTGGACTTCAACTGGAAAATAAATGAATAAACCTTTGCACAGAATTAGAAGTGGACCTCATAAAACAGGCAGTGAATATAATTCATATGAAGCATATGCATGGTCCAAGTTCTGACATTGTAAAGTAAACCTATATGTGTTTATGTTTGTGTGTGTGTGTGTGTGTGTGTGTGTGTGTGTGTGTGTGTGTGTGTGTGTGTGTGTGTGTGTGTGTAAATCTGTGAAAGGTACAGAGTGGATGTGGAAAAATAGCTGTGGATTCTAATGAATAACAAACAGAGTCCATTTACATTACCTAAACTATCCAAAAAGGGAAAGAGAAAAAAAAATAATATGAGCAAACAGTTGTGCTCTGTTTAGTGATGCTATCTGTGTCTGTTCTCTGTTGCCACAGCATTAGCCAAAAAGTTCTCAACACGATTAATACTTAACACAAATAAACACAGCATTTACAGCGACGTTGTGAATTAACCTAAAAAGACTTGTTTGTTTAGTCACAGTCGGCCTGTACGGGTGCTTCTTTTCAGATTACTAATCATTCGGCCATTTAGCAAGTGGCTTTTAGCCTGCTTCATTCAGGCAAAAGAGAGAGGCCAAAACTGTGAGTTCCAAATCCCATTAAATTAGAGCCATATCTCAGCTGCAGAAACACACACAGACACACACACACACACACACACACACACACACATACACACACACACACTTCATCTATGCACGCACATTCAGTCTGTTTTGAAGTAATGAAGAAATCCAAGCCAAGCACGTAGAAGGATGAAAGAGGAAATGGAACACAATATAAAGGAGCTATCCTTGTCTGTGGTGCTCTTCAATAGCAGGACACATTTGGCCTCTCCTTGCTTTTATCCCAGTGTGAAGGCCATCATCTCTGTACACATCTCCAAACTCGCTATTCACCACCTCCTCACAACCACCACATAATCAAACCAGACATGCCTCTCCACAACACAGCTCTCGCTCGGCCTTGGCGCTGAGTTCGTTTCTGGGTACGTGTATGTGTGAGTGTAGGCAGGTTACATCTAAAGGACTCCACAGCACTTTTTCATCCTTCTAAATCCCTTCTGCTGAGACTGCAGTCATCATTAAAGCAAACAGTTCCTCTGATTCTGCTCCACCACCAAGGCCTGCTTAGCCTGTAGATCCTCATCTTGAAATGCTGTGTCCTTCTTCTTGGCCATGGTGCTGTGGCACAGGCAGATTCACACTGCTTGGTGTCTCTCAACCTGCTGGGAGCTCCTGTAGTAGGGCAGCGATTGAAGTCGTCATGGGATTTGAGATGGATACTGCCATTGATTATGCTTACAATCCCTCAAACCAACCAAACTGCAGGCCTCAGGCATTAATATGCCTTGTTTTGAGGTGTGAAGTTTGATAAAGCCAAAGCCATGAGAGGCCGTGTGTTACTGTGATTTTATTACAGGAAAGGTGTTCTAAGGCATGATGCAAAGCGGAGTAAACCCCCTCAACCACCCCCCACCCTTCCCTGTGAAAAAATTGCAGTACTGCACAGCCTCAAGTGGCCTAATACTTTAATAAAATAGCAGTCAACATAAAGCATGATAAAATACACAATTTATTCAGAAAATAATTTAAGCTCTTATTAGTAATAATCTAAATAAACAAGTATTCCAACAAGAAATGTAGTTCCTTTAGAATATGGTATCGTCGCCAAGCAACCAAGGGCCAAACATTCGGTCGCCCATCATTGTATATTGCAGTCATTTCATTTTTTTTTTTTCACTTTTTTTATCATATAACAATGAACATATGATAACACAGCACTGTTTTCATGCAAAAACCTTCGCTTTATAAGTATTTTTGGCCACCAAATTACCACTTTGAGTCTTATTTAGCACCAATCCAGTGGCGGCCCTCTTCTTACGCTGGGGCTGAATCTCAAATGGCTCCCTGCTCCCTACATAGTGCACTATGTAGGAATTTAAATACTGGATCTGGCAGCCTAACAGAGCAAAATAAAGCTCAGAAATAGTCATTTGGGACTCAGACACATCCATACTCAATAGCTATACATTTTTATAGATAGCACACTATTTAAGGAGTATGAAGCCGTTTGGGATTCAGCCTGAGAGACAGAGACATTTGAGGCTGAAACACAAACATTTGAAGAGTGTAATCCATTCAAGACATTTTTAAACTTTTATATTGCCATGTTACAGTCAATCATACCATAAGAACTTTATTTCAAGCCTGTGATATTAATGATGGAGTTGTTCAGGCTGTTGAATCTATTAACCTGTTAACTAGCTGACAAGTCAAGTTCTAGTTAAGAACGTAACTTGTCAGCCCCTCAGTTTAAACATAAAATGAGTTATTGCTTCATCAACATACTCGGTGGTCCATATGAGCAGCATGAGGGTCAAAGATTATTCCTTTAACAGCGCAAGGACTTTTTCATGGCGTGGTGCAGGAATACACAAAGCAGATTTTGTAAGGCGGTCATAGCTGTGCCTATTTCGTGGGTTTTACAACGGCTTCAAATGCAGCTCAGCCAATCAGATTTTAGAACCAGAACTGTTTCGTAATGCTAATTGCACATGCATTATAACTGCTCACTCTTCTACTCTTATTACATGCATCTGTAACTTAGGAAAAACTTAGGAAGTCTGTGTTATACTGAATTAATTATTTAGTACTCACTGAATAATAAAAGATGTAAGCCTGAGGTTTTTAAGGGGTTAAACTCTAAATGCCTAAATAAAGGTCCATATTTGAGTACCTTACTCTCATAACTACCAGCTTATGTGTTCGTGTCACCATATTTATTCACATCTTAAGATTAGCAAAAGAATAAGCAGTGCCTCAAAGGAGATATAACTTACACTGGACTGCACAACTGATCAAAACTTCTCCAGTGCTGGGGGCACAGTAGCATGCAGGTTTAAGCTGTCTCTCCTCCATAACACCTTATCCAACTCATCGTGTCATTATCAACCCTTTAATGAGCTGAATCAGTTGTGTTAGGGCTGGGAGTAGATGAAACTGTCTTGACCTCTTGGTTATCAGGGCTGAGAACCCTTGCACTCTGGTTGATATAATAAACTTTAGTTTAGCATGATATGTAGAAGCATGTTATTCTGAAAAAAGGCGCTACAACAAAAATAGACCCTGCAACAAAAATGATACGCATTACAAAAAACAAGAATATCTAGGTTTCTAGCTGCTCAGTGCTTCAGAGAAAACTCCTGAAAACCTTTCACAGATGTAATACCATGAACGTCAATAACTTTTACAATCCAGCAACCACGGCATATTTTCCTTAGACTTTCTTAGACTCTCTAAGACTCATTGTTGCCACAGGGCGTAGAGTAGTTTGCCAACTGCTTGCACACTGCTCGGTATCTCTCAGGGAGCTCCTGTAGTGGGGCAGCGATTGAAGCCATCATTGGAATGAAATGGACCCTACCATGGACTTCAACAATTTTGTATTACTTTTACAATCCAACTACTAAATCTTTTTCTCTAAAAAACTCATTGTTGCCACAGAGTGTAGCATAGCTTGCCAACTACTTGCAAAACTGCTTGCCCACTGGATCAAAATGGAACTGACACAATCCTAGCAAGCAGACAATCCAATAGGTTGAGCATCTGAGTACCTCCAATAACAGTCAAGCACAGTCAATATTCTGTATTGCTGTATACATTTTGCAGTCTAATTAAATTCCTCACAAAGTCTCGGCAAGAACACAACTTTGGGCCTGATTTGTTAGGTTGCATACTAAATTCCCTAAACTCCCATACTCCCTTACCAAATGGCAGACATCACTGTGCCTTTTTGCAGATGGGAACTTAGCTGTGTCTGGCTAAGACAAAAAGCAGATTGCTTTTAACTTACACTTGGCCACACAATAGAGTAATCGAGTTTGGTATGGGAGTCAGGGAGTTAGGGATAAGCCTAACAAAACCACCCTACGCTGAAAGGCTTTATGGGCCAAGGGAGGCAGATACACTCTTAATGACCCTCTCCAGATGCCACTCCTGATGCTGGGGGGACGAGGGCTATGTGTGACTGACATCTGGGGCGACATCATGTAAATTTGACCGCTGTGCTCAATCTGTGAGGTAGAGGCCACAGAGGTATGCAGACATATGCCAGCATATGGCCCGGGATGCAAATTATCAGAGAAAAGGTTGATGGGAAAGGGGGCTGTTTTCTGCCCCTTTCCTGGCTGAGACAGTCTTAACAGGGAAGGCAGGCTGGCAAGTGTTAGAAATGCTGGGCTAATACTGAACTACTGGGTTACTATATTTTAAACACAGAGAAGAGGGAGGCATATGCAGGGGGATTCATGTGCTCAGTGAGTTTATTAAGGCTAATCCAAGAATTGGCATCAGAACCCATAACAGGGTTCAAAACACAGGCAAACAGATACATCATGGGTAAATTCACTGTCAAGCTCCAGAACAAAAGGTTAAAGATAAAAAAACACAGGAAAACCAGCACCTAAACAAAGGAAACCACAGAAATCACTTAGTAACATAAATGATTTTTTTCACAAAGCACTTTGATACCCAGGGGAGTATATATTGGAGTCTTAATCAGTCTAAAAACAACAAACTGGTGTGGGTGATCATAAAAGTGTCAGGGAATAAGTGCAGCATAAGAGGGCCAAAGAACACTGGAAGAGTAAACCTGGAGTCATCCTAAGGGGATTCTCTGTGACTTCCCTTGTGACATGTGCTTCCTGAAGCATAAAAACACCATGCCAGGCAAATGAGGTGGGAGCAGTGGAGATCCTGGAGGCCAGAAACAGGATGAGTGACCACAGAAATCTAGGCATGGCCTAGGTGAAGTGACTGCAAAGCAGATTTTTCTGAGTGGACAGTGGCCAAAGCTGGAGGTAACGAGCCAGTCCAAACAACAGGAGACACGTGCAGAACAGTTTTAATGGTAAATCAGTACAGCCACATAAAAACACATTACCATGGAACAGAGAGTCAAACAAGAAAGAATGTAAATAGGAAGGTGTAAAAGGTCTATAATGCAAGAATGGGTATATAAAACAATCATAATGCATATCTGATTTTGAAACAGGGGAACAGGGGGGTACATTGGCAACCAGTAAACTTGTGAGCAGTACATATATATTTAGTGGAGAATCCTCAGACAGTGCTTCCTTAGACTTTCAGAGAAGGTCTAATGATTTCTGGGAACTAAAATGGAAAATTGTTCAATCAGGATTTTCTTTCAATGATATCTAGGTAGATACAGCCAAGTAAGCTGAAGGCCTTACACATTAAATTAGCTACTAACGTAATTAGGAAGCATAGTTGGATCAACCAATCATGTTTTGATTTACAAAGGATGGAACAATTTGTCACTACGGTCATAGAGACATCACTGACTCTTAATACTAGCGGTTTACCAGGTTTTAGTTGGAAAGGAAAGCAGCTGTACGCCAGGGCTCTTTATAGTAAAACTGCAACCTATAAGGCCTAACATATGTTAAGGTTCATTGTAGGCTATAAAAAATGTATAGGATGTCTTTTATAAGCTTCAAAGGTACATCTTCAATCTAGAATGCATCAGTTTGGTGCTAACAAAGTATTAGAAATCCCATAGTGGTGCAAGTAGAAATCAACAATATTATAGTTTTTATCTTTCTGTTTGAGGCTCATATTGTAATATAGTTTACTACTGCATATGTCTGATGGTATAGACCAAAGCCAGCATCGTTTATTATGTTTTCATTTTATCAGAGACAAATTGCTGACCGCCAAAAGGATGTACCTGGCGAATGTATAGGTGACACAAAAGAAAGCTGAGGCCCACTAGAAGAGTCCTGTGGAGATTTCAGACTTGCTTTTCATGGTACTGATGAAAGAGATCTTGTGTATTGTACAGCTTGTGTATGATCAGAGGTCAGCGGTGTTGAATCTGACATATGTCCAGAGGAGTTTAAACAGACAGGGAGAAAACATGTACAGAGGAAATATAATGCTGAAAAGGAAAGACAGACACAGTTCTTCTCAGCCTGGCTGAGCTTTTTCTGTCCCCCTCCTGGAGCCACAGCCTTCTTCTCTCTAGCTGCTTTCCTCCATTGAAATAAGGACATTGATTTATTGGGGGGCCGCCTGCGGAAGTTCATTGGCAGATAGGCCACTAATGAGGGGAGCAGCGCCTGGAGCGCTGCGAGAGCTTTGTATGGATCTAGAGGATGAAATCATATTCAGGTGTCAATCTTATGCTGTATTAATAAAGCCCGCTGGAGATGGCTTATTGTTACAGTGTGGACCCTCGCTAACCACCCAAGCACTGCTTTAGCCCATTCCATGTCTGTTTTTCTTTCTCTTTCTCTCCCTCCTCTGTCTCTCGCTCCCTCTTCCTAGCTCTCCTGAGGAAAGAGGAAGCAATCAGAGGCCTGTTATTAGAGCTCGAGGCTAAAGCAGAGAGAGCGGGGCTATAGCACCTCTATAATCATTTCTCTCATGAAGGACCCCGGTGCCTCCACTGCCACAAAGACGAAGAGAGCGGCGCAGTGGGATTCGTCTGAAAAAGCAGAAGAATAAAGAAACCCGGAGGATGTTCCCTACCCACAGCGCTCCAGTATGAATGCCTAAGGTCTGCGGGCCCCACTTCTAGAGCACTAGCAACACATGGAGACTTCAAAGCAAAATACAGGTAAATTGCTTAAGTGCCTGGAAAGATGTACAGACACATTCCTGACAAGCGGCGCATTCAGTATGTCCTAGATTTCCACAAACTGTGACAACATGCTGTTTGAGCTCATCTAAATTACTATGCAAGCCTCAGTTTGGAGGAATCTTTGAAAGGTGAGTGCTATAGAAAGCATTTGCTCCCAACAAGCTTAAAGAAAAATACACAGTACTGATTGAATGTCTATCTAATTTCCAAACATAATGGGTAGTGATTACATTTTCAGTGTCAGATAAAAAGCAGTGCATGTATATTTAACAGAAGGCCTCCAAAACAAGTATTATATTATATCTATCAGTACTTCATTTGTCCAGTCTTCACTTTTGTGCCACTTTAGCAGATGGAGTGAAGAGTCTTATTTTGTTATCAGGATTATTTAAATGAAGCCAACTTCTAAGACTGAACTTTGAAGGTGTGGAAAAATATCAGTGCGGATTTCTTCAAAAAACTGAAAGCAAGTCTTTCAAAAAGAATAGAATCTGTGACAATCAGAGCCAATAGTTGACACACTGCAAATTGAAAAACGTGATATTATTTTTGGTAACACTTTATCTGGAGTCCTTTGCAAATGATGAATAAACTCAACGCATTATCAGTACCACATCAACAACGTATCAGAGCTACATATGAAGTAGCAGTAGTGAATCATCTGAATACACTGAGCTAAATATCTTGAAGGTGCTGTTTTGGTGCATTACTTACAGTAAGTAGATGTATTGCCAATATGTTACTTCCACTACGCAAAAAACCCAACCTTACCTGAAACCTAAACCCTGGTCCTAATCCTAATCCTAACCTTAACCTCAAGCCAAAACTGAATCCTAGCCCTGTTTTTGACATGTTGCTGTGTCTTTTGTGTATTTAATTTAAAGAGGACCACTCAAAATATAGTGTCATGTTATTTTTAGACGTGAAAACCGTATAAAAGTATGGTCTCTCACTTTTGCACAATATGTATACGTATCTCAAAGTTATCACCAGTTGAATTCCATTTGAGTTGATTAAAATGTCAGCATTAAAAAAGCTCAAATTGGCTAAAAAAAAAGGACTGGACACCAGTTCTTCCAAAACACTCCGTCATATTTGAGCCAAAATGACTGTTGTTAGCCAATGAGCCTCCTCCAAATGTACTGTCAGATTGCTTGAAGCACAGAGAGGCTGAAAAGGTGGTGAAATAGCTCTGTTTCGCAAATGGCTCCACAGAGAGCAGTCAAAACATAATGCTGTAGCACTGAGCATGAGGGCTGCCTTCAAAAGCTTGGGGTCAAGAGTCAAGGTTCTTCCAGAGCTCCAGCACAAAGAGGGACAGGGGACTGCCAGAAGATTGAAAGACACACACTATGTATGTGCGCACACTTCAGGACCCGTTGTGTGTAGTGTCACTGATTTGGTTGGGCTTAAGTCTCCATTTGTATTGTAGCCGTACTTTTTATGCTGACCATTAAGCAGGGTTCTGGAAGCGGCGTACGAGTGCTAACGATGCTTGGGGGCCCCTGAGAGACTCTCGCTTTTCCTTTCCCTCACACTTAGGACAGCGGGGTGCTCATACTCTCTTAATGGGCAACCACACGCTCCTCCTATCTGAATGCAGTCTAACGGAGCGGCTCCTAACCATGGCAACAGCGGCAACGGTGGCCGTGGCAACGGCAACGGCAGACGAGCTGTCACCATCCACACCAAAAAAGGGGGGACCAATGAACAACAAAGGCAATTATCCCTGTTTAAAAGCTATGCCACGATCCTTCAGCATAGCGCGATAATTGCCTAGAGATGTAAGGGAAAAGAGAAAGAGGACAAGACATCATTTAGAGAAAAGAGGTGGAGCGAGGGATGGGGATGAGGACGAGGGGGGGTAAGCTGCTAGGGTGTGTTATGAGGCTGATGTGCAGTATGAAATTATATCAGCAGCACAGCTTAGCCTCGACACGGACAGCAAACAGGCCGACCTCCTGCACTCATATCAGGAAATGACAAGAGAGTGTCTGCTCTGGGCTGCCTCACCTGCACTGCTCAGCATACTGAAAAGGTTAACACTGTCACTCAGGCACAATTCACACACTCACTCACACATACACACACAAACAGCCACACGGGATGGGTCATACCACTGATATGCTTCTCTATATTATATGAAGTAATATGAAGGCTAATATCATGGCAACAGCACTGACACTTTTTTACAGTTCTGTGCAAGAGGCCACCCTTCACTGACTAAGCCTCCTGTCAAAACAGCCATTAAGCGCAAGGTAATTATTTTTTCAGGAGATATTTTGAGAAGATTACATATCAACTTGCACAAGGGAAGTGAAAGTCAAAGGAAAATATGTGTAAAAAAGACACAAAGTGCGAAAAACTAAAGTTTGAGCAATTATGAAGTACCTGGAAAATGAAGCCACTAACTACTGTGAAAGGTATAGTAGACCACCAAAAAGCATCCCCATCAGATTAACAGTACTTATATCTAATATTATGGAAAAGCTAGTTGTCCATCAATTTTGAAATAAAAGAGTTTGATAAACTATGTAAGCACTGTTCAAGATAACAAAAGAACAGTTTACTCTACTAAATTGCAAAACACTGCTATTGGAACAAATCCTCGAAAAACCTTGTATCTCCAAAATGTTAACTTTACAGGAGAAGAAAAAAAGCACACTTTACTTTTAATGTAAGTCAATGGAACCAGACGTTTTCCAAGTAATTTTGGGCCATTTATTTTAATCCATTCATCATCCAATTTGCAGACAATGTAAAAAGCAACAGGCATTTTCAAATTGTGCCAAAACCTGAAAAACAGCTAAATTGGAGATATGAGGTTTTCTTCTGAGAACAGCAAAAACAGCTTATTTTTAAGTCTTTGTTTCTGTGACATCACAAAAACCAACACATTTACACACAGTCGTATGGAAAGTTTGGATGTTTCTGGTCAAATGATGTTTTGTTGATTTTATAGATGAAAATAAGTGATCATCCTCTACACAATCACTGTTGCTTTCCTGAATGTAACATATTGGAAAAATAATAAATAATAAAACATAAAATGTGGCTTACAGAAAAGTTTTGGCACATCCTACATTTATACTTGTCTTTTATGTTAAACTCGGCAAATTAATAGAACTTGTTCACAGAAATTAGCAAAAAAAGAAAAGCAGAAAATCAACAAAACATAATTCGACAAGGGGTGTTTAAACTTTTGCATACCACTGTCCATCCTTCAGTAGCTCGGCTTCACCCCTTCACAATGAAGTCATAAGGTATAAAGATATAAAAGTTTGGCCTTTGAAACTCATATGTGTGAGAAATATAAGAACACCAAGCTCCATTCTTGCTTCAGACCTGAAAAAAGCTTGATCAGTCAAACCCAGACCTCAACATCACTGGATGTGTTTGGAATTTCTTGGATCGTGAGAAAATGCAGCTAACACTGCATTGTAAACTTCAGCTAAGGCTGAACTTTAATAAACTTTTAGAAGTGTGGAAAAAAAAGGCAGATTTCTTTGAAAAGTCTTGAAAAGAACGGATTCCACAGACCCACTAAAAAGTTTTATGTCTTCCCAAAAATAAGTTTTCTTCCTGATATAATTCGTTGCCGAGGTTTCTGTATACATTTATGTTAAACATGCTTTTTTATGATGTTGTAAAATAAATAACTTCTAATTATCTTAACTTCTAATTGCCATTTCGACTATAAATTAAATAAATAAACACTGTTGTATGACTTTTGCACAGTGCTGTAGTCAAAGATGATTTCAAGCTATTTATCATAGAATTTATTACATTGTTTTCCTGATCAAAATGAATGAAGTCTTAGTTCATTTTCTTTGTTAGATACAAAATAATGGCACTGAAGTGGGTGGTGGGGTCCTCAAGCAGGTTGTTCAGGATTGGCCCTGCACACACGGACTTAGACGAAGAATAGAACAAAAGGAAAACGTATGTCTGCGCAGCAACAAATGTCAAATTAAAGCAGAGAGAGGCAGCAGAGGCATTAAGCGGAGAGGTGGGAGTCTGACACATAATCTGTCATGCTTAAATCTAAAATTTTAAAAATACGCACTTAGTATATGGAGTAGAGAGGAGAGCAAAACAAAGGAGTGCATTCAGACAGCGTCTGCCCTAGCCACCCACACAGGCAGCCCAAAAAACCTGGCAACGGAGGCTTTTTTTAGAGCACATTCTTCATTTTCTTGACACGCTGAACGTAAAGTTATTTTCACCCTGCTGTTGTTTGTGGAATTTGATTGGTCGGAATGTTGCTAGCCAAAATTTCTGCTCACTCCAGCAACAGCCGCGCTCCAGTCCCCCCATGAGAGGGAAGCTGAGGCCTGTGATTGGCTGCTCCTCTGGGCCCCACCTCTTCATATCGCTCCTGCACCCGGCGTGCTAATTTATTCTGAGTGTGTCACACTCCTGTCTGAAGCGTATGTGTGTCTTACGCTGCCTCGCTGCTGTTCGATCTTCTTCACTAACAGTAAAGGAAGGTGGCAAAGGCAGGTGTGTGTATGTAAGAGTGAATCTGCGTAAGCCAATGACTGAAGTGTGTTTGAGACGGGGTGGGGGGGGAGGTGGTTGTAAAGGAGGGGTCTGTGTGTTTTTGTCTGGCAAACAGAAGCGTCTCTCCGTTCGGGTGGGGTAAATCAAGGGCACGGTCTGCTACTAAATGAACATGAATCTTTGTCAGACTTATTCGCGAGCACATTAAAAACAATACAAGCTAATAAAAAAAAAGAAAAGGGGATTCATGCTCTGTGCCTCACAAACCAATTAATTTAAAAAATTGCATTAAAACCTCAAAGCCATACATTTTAGAGGCAGAGCATAGGAGAAAAACAACACTGGCACAGTGCCAAACCCTGCCCATCTCACTCTTAGGTAGGCATCAGGACAAATCTATCACTCCAAATTTGCAGGATGGCCAACAGGGAACTTCGCAGTGTTCACAACAGCAGCGTTCACAAGCTGATTCTGATTCGCAAATCTTTAGCATGAGTCCGAGTCAAGTCTTGAGTCTCTGGAGTCTAGTCACTAAGATGCAAGTATTGAATCTCTGAGGTGGGCGTCTGAGTCTAGTCTAGAGTTCAATTTCAACTCTTTTAGGTGCAAGTCTCTGGGATGTGAGTCTGAGTCAAGTCTCACTCAAGTCTCGAGCCTCTGAGGTGGGTGTTCGAGCAGTCTTGAGTTTCTGGAGTATGAGTAAGAATTGAAGAGTCAGAGTCAAACCTTTAATCTCTGCAGTGCATGTCAGTGTCTAGTTTTAAGTCTTTGCAGTGCAAGTCTGAGTAGTGTCTTGAGTCACTGAGGTGTGAGTACGAGTTAAGTATCGAATCTCTGGTGTATGACTGACAGTTGTGTCACAAGTCTGTGGAGTTTGAGTTGAGTTCTGAATTTCTGGGGTGCAAGTTTGAGTCAAGCCTCTGAAGTGCAAGTCATAGTGAAGTCTCAAGTCTCTGAAGTGAGAGTCAGAGTTGAGTCAGAGTCAATCAGAGAAATTCTGGAGGTGTCCAAGTCAAGATTTGAGTCTCTGGAGCATGAGTAAGAATCAAGTCTTGAGTCTCTAGAGTGCAAATTAGAGTCAAGTCACTGAAGTGCAAGTCAGAGTCTAGTCTTGAATCTTTAAGCTGGGTGTCTGACATGAGTCTAGACTTTCTGAGGTGGAAATCTGAGGCCAATTTCAAGCCTTTGAGGTGCAAGTCCAAGTTTAATATCAAGTCAAATCTTGAGGCTCTAAAGTATGAATAAAAATCAAGCCTTTTGTCTGTAGGGTACAAGTCAGAATTGACTTTTGAGTCTCTAGCATACAAGAGCGTGTCAAATCTCAAGTCTCTGAGGTATGAGTTCAAGTCAAGTCTCTGGGATGTGAGTCAGCGTTGGTTCTCAATTCTCTGAGACGCAAGATAGAGTTGAGGATTGAGTCTCTGGAGTATAAGTGAGTTTTGAGACTCAAGTCTTTGAGCTTTGAGTTTCTGGGGTACGAATCTGAGTCGAGTGTCGAGTCTATAGTAGACGACTTTTGTTTAGTGTCATTATAAGTTCATAAACTCATGATTTTCATTATAGAAAAGGACAAAATGATAAAGGACAAGGTCTTTATGCAACAAATGATGTCATGCATCGTGGGGACTCATGGAAGGAAATGGACTTCATTTCCCAGATTTCACTGGGAGATCACATGACCTCAATCACTGACATACCTATCAGTGCTCACAATCTCCTGATTACTAATGTTGTCCACCTGTGTTGTTGTCATATGGCTAGGACACTTTAGTTTATAAGTCTGGGCTTCAGTTAGAAATAGTGTGAGGTATTGTTTCTTTGAGAACTTGCTGTCTTATATTTCTGATTGCATTTACCCTGTTTTTGACCTTTGCTTTGTTTCCCTGACTCTTCCTTTGCTTAACCCTTTTTGTCCTTTTGCCCTTTATTTTGGATCTGTTTTCAACCTTTTGGCTTGTTTTTTCAACTACGTCTTTTGGATTCTACCTGTCTGCCTGGTATTATGATCACCATTGTGATTTTACTGGGGTTTTTTTTTTGGATTTTACCCATGCCTGTTATTTGACCACACTTTTGCCTGACAATAATAAAACCACTGTTGCCCTTTTTTTGGCCCAGCCGGTCGCCAGTGTGAGAGGATTGACTGGCCAACTACAGAATATGAGTCTTGCAGAACCTGTAGCAAGTAATGGGCTCCCAACTACGACAGCTGAAACCTCCACTTCAGTCTTCCCAATTAGTAAACCCAAATAAATTCGAAGGAGACTATGAGAAATGTTGTGGATTCCTGCTGCAGAGTGGGATGTATTTTGAATTCCCCTGTAATTTCCCTACTAGTTCACACCAGGCTAAGATCTTTTTCGTTGTCTTTAGATTAAAGCCTTAGAATGGGCCACCGCAAGTTGGACTCGAGTTGGATCCACTGTCTATCCTATGAACAGTTTCTCATAGACTTTGATCATCCCCATGGGTGTATGATTAGCGGGGATTTATTGTCTAAGCTATGCCAGGGAAATCATTCGGTGGTGGATTATTCATTAGAGTTTTGAACTCTAGCCGTGAGCAGTGGCTGGAATGAGGTGGCTCTTTTAGTTGTGTTTCGCCAAGGACTGAATGCCGAAATATTAAGAGAACTGGCTAGTAAGGATGATGAGTTAATACTAGATCAGTTGATCACTCTAGCCATTAAATTAAATCATCTTCTGCATACCATAACAAAGCCAAGGGTGAGACCAGACCACAAAAGAGCAAGATGGTTGGTCTCAAATTTGTAATGTTGCCAGTAACTATCTACTGTCTTTCCCACTCTATTGTCATTTCAGCTTTGATCGATTCCAGTGCGGGGGGGAACTTCATTCATGCCAGACTGGTGGAACAATTTTAAATTCCAGTGAAGACCCTCCAAAGAGTGCTTAAGGTAGCTGCGTTGGATAGAGAACCAGTGGAAATGGGCACCATCTCCAGAGTCGTGACTCCCTTAGAATTACAGACTAGTGCTCTCCATAAAAAGACTTCATCATTGTTAGTTCTCGAACAATCAGAATATAAGCCAATCCTAGGACTCCCCTGGTTAGAAAAACACAATCCCACTATCTCCTGGTCCAAACACACTATCACAAGATGGTCTGACTTTTGTATCTAATCCTGCCTGATTACTCCTTCCCTGTCCATTTGCTCAACATCTGTCGAAAGCCCAAAGGCTGAGGCCACTTTTGAAAGTCCCCCTGAATTCCTTTATTTTAAATTCAACAAACAGAATGCCACCAA
Organism: Pygocentrus nattereri; assembly: GCF_015220715.1. Classification (NCBI taxonomy): domain Eukaryota; kingdom Metazoa; phylum Chordata; class Actinopteri; order Characiformes; family Serrasalmidae; genus Pygocentrus; species Pygocentrus nattereri. The sequence continues at coordinate 682,428 of NC_051237.1, forward strand.
ACTGCCGCCTCATAGATCCTACGACTGTGCTATAGAGCTTATAGAAAACCGTGTTTTTCCCAAATCTAGAGTATATCCTTTGACCCAAGAAGAGCAAAAGGCTTTTGATGTTTACATCCAAGAAGCCCTCACCCAAGGATTCATCTGATTGTCTACATCCCGCATTACATCCTGTTTCTTTTTCATTAAGAAGAAAGATGGCGGCCTACGTCCCTATATAGAGCCCTCAATCAAATTTACAAAGCCTACCCCTATCCTCTTTCATTGGTTCCTGTAGCTTTGGAACAACTTCAAGGGGCCAAGTGTTTCATTAAATTAGACTTACGTAACACCTATAACTTCATTAGAGTGAAAGAGGGAGATATGTGGAAGACAGCCTTTTTGACCACCAGGGTCACACTACAAATACCTTGTGATGCCCTTTGGGCTCTCTATTGCCCCCACTGTGTTCCATGCCTTCATCAACAATGTTCTTAGAGACATGTTAGGGTACTATGTCATAGCATACCTGGATGACATCTTTGTCTATTCAACCAACTTAGAGCTCCATATACAACACGTCCAATATGTACAACACAGACTGTTATAGAACAATTTGTTTTTAAAAAAGGAAAAATGCAAGTTCCATCTGCAGTCCCTGTCATTTCTGGGGTACATCATAAACCAACAAGGAGTCATAATGGATTATTACAAAGTAGATGATGTGATTTAGTGGCCCACACCCAAGCCAGTCAAGGAACTACAGAGCTTTTTGGGTTTTGCTCATTTTTATCATAGGTTTTAGAAAATTTAGCAGTATCACAGCCCCTCTCACATCTCTGTTAAAAGGAAACCCCAAAAGAATCCTGTGGACTGCACAGGCAGAAAAGACCTTCCAAAACCTGAAAAAGGTGTTGACATCTGCTCCCATTCTGAAACACCCTGATCCTGCACAGCCATTTGTAGTAGAGGTGGACAACTGGAGTCAGAGCGGTGCTCTCACAAAGAACTGGGTTTCCTCAGGAATTACACGCCATAGCCTTTTATTCACATAAGCCAAAATAAATTATGATATAGGGGACCGTGAATTACTGGCCATCAAGCTAGCTTTGGAAGAATGGTGATATTGGCTGGAGGGAACCAATCACCTTTGTCATGGGCTGGAGGTTAAGGAACTGGCCCCGTGACCGGAAGGTTGCTGGTTTGATCCCCAGTGCCAACAGTCCATGACTGAGGTGTCCTTGAGTAAGACACCTGCTCCCTGGGCGCCATGGATAGGGCTGCCCACCGCTCCGGGCAAGTGTGCTAACTGCCCCCTAGCGTGTGTTTGTGTATTTACTAGTGTGTATGTGGTGTTTCACTTCATGGATGGGTTAAATGCGGAGGTGGAATTTCCCCATTTGTGGGATTAAAAAAGTATCACTTAACCTAACCTCTTCTCAGTGCTCACCAATCATAAGAACCTGGAATATCTCTGGACTGCTAAAAGACTCAATTCTCGCCAAGCCAGATGGTCTCTACTCTTTTCACGCTTCCACTTCCACTATAGGCCCGGCTCTCGTAATACTAAGGCCGATGCATTATCCTGCCTCCATTAAGGGGAAAATGCCACACCAGAGCCCGAGAACTCAGAACGCATCCTGCCCCCTGAGGTTACTGTCTCATTCAAGATGGCACCACAGACGGTGTCACGTGTTGGGAGCACCGTCGTGTTTTGTTTATTTTTGTTTGGTTGTACTGTTATTTGTGAACCAGTCTCACTCTGCTGAACATAATGCAGTCCATGCCACAAGGTATTTTTCATGAGTTTTCACTTTCTAAATGCTTTTTGGACATTTTGGTGAGCGGAGAGGCTGCTCTCTACAGCAGGCACAGACACAGGCATACACGCAAAGCGGGAAGCATGCTGGAGTGCTGGTTAAACTTAATCGGTGTGGACTTCACACACCACTCCCCAGCATTCACATGGCGAATCTTCACTTCTTAGTTTAAGTTTAAGTGATATTTATTAGCCACACAAAGAAGGAAATTATTATGGAATAAATTAGATGAGCTTTCTAAACAGGACCATCAAGAACTTTTCTCTCTCTGCTCTGCTGTGCTTCACTGAGTCTTGGCTCACTGAGTCAACCCCAGACAGCGCACTCCAGCTCCATGGCTTTAAACAATACAGAGCAGACCACTCCATGGAGCTCTCAGGCAAAAATAAAGGTGATGGAATCTGCTTTTACATCAACCAAGGCTGGTGTACAGATGTCACAGTATTAACAAAACATGCAGCCCTAATCTGGAAACACTTTTTATGAAGTGCAAACCATTTTACACTCCAAGGGAGTTTATGTCTAGAAGTCTATATTCCACCCCAGGCATGCATGTACAAGATGCTGCGTACTCTTCCAGACCAGATTACCAGCACAGAGCTCAAACACACAGACTCTGTTTTTATCATTTTTAGGGTGTATTGTGCCAACAAGAGTCAGACGCTTGCAGTTAGAGAACAATTGAGGCTTTACGGTCATAGTCACAACAGGCAGAGGACAATTCCAAAAGGAGCAGCAAACGCAAACAGACGATCATCAACAAGGGCAAACAGTCCAGGACGGTTAAGCAAAATGGCAGTTGAGGAAAACAGGCAAAAAGGTCAAAAACATGAATCAAACAAGAAAGGCACACAGTCCAAAGGGCAAAGGCAAAACGCAGAGTCAAAAAATGGAAAGTAATGGTCATAAGCAATATACAGGCAAATATTAGAACACTCAGTAGATCACAAAAGATACAATACCTCACAATTAGCTATGGCTAAGGCCCAGGCTTATAAACTAAACTAAAAGGTCATTTGACATGAGGCACAGGTGAAGAGAATTAGTATTCAGGAGATCTAAAGCACTGATTGGAGAGTAAGGAAAGGTCAGGAGTCGTGTGATCTCTCAGAGGGTTCTGGGAGATGGAGTCTGGGTTGGTCTTGGAGCTTGACGGATGTGTGACAGTACCCCCCCCCCCCCACCAAAGAGTACACGGTGGCCTCAGAACGAGGTCGGCCTGGATGACCACCATGCCAACCACCACCCAACTGTACAGGGGCAGACCCAGAGCTGCCGAGACGAGACACTGGACAGACAAGGTCTGCTCACAAGGATCCCGCTAGCAGTGTGGGAGATAGCTAGGAAGCCCCTTTCGTGGGCGACCCCTAGGGCGAGGAGCAGGCTTTTCAGGGTATTGAGCATGGAAATCCATTATGAGACCCGTGTCCAAGATGTCTCATTCAGGAACCCAACACTGCTCCTCAGGGCCGTATCAGCAGTGAACTGCTTAAATACAGACAGCATGTTACCTCCCCCACCAGAGAGAGTAATATTTTAGATCACTGATATACTGTGCCTATCGCTCTGTTCCCTGTGCTACTCTGGGCCTCTCCGATCACTCACTAATCCACCTCCTTCCAACCTATAGGCAGAAGCTCAAGTGTGCCAGATCTGTTGCCAGATCTGTAGTCAGCTCTGTGAAGAAGTGGACCAACAAGGCTAAAGAAAGGTTTCAGGACTGCATGGAATTAACAGATTGGAGTGTGTTTGGAATCAGCTTTTGTGAAGACACCTGTGTTCCCACCAGGACTCGCATTAAATATAACAATAACAAGTCCTGGTTTAATGCCAGACAGAAACAGTTGCACCGGTCTAAAGAAGTAGTGAATAGGAGTGGAGATCGGGCTCTGTACAACCAGGCTAGGAACACACTCAATAAAGAAATCAGAGCTGCAAAAAAGAACTACTCAATAAAGCTGAGTAGTATAGAGTCCAAAAAATGAGCCATCAACCATCTGGAAGTGCCTGCAGAACATCACTAGCTACAAAAGTACACCTCCCCAGACAATAGGTGATTGTCAGCTGGCTGATGAGTTTAACACCTTTTACTGCAGGTTTGAAAAGCCCAGCTCCAAATACACATCCAACACAGATTCACACCCTCCTGTCATTCAGCTATATGTTCATCCTGCCCTGAAGATCTGCAAGAAGGGCGTGCAACAACTCTTCAAAAAGTGAGGAAAGCACCAGGACCAGATGGTGTATCACCCTCCTGTCTGAGGGTCTGGGCTGATCAGTTCATGCCAGTCTTAACAGTACCAAGCTAAAGTAAGCAAAAGTACCAACTAAACTACAGCTAACTATAGCTAAACTATAGCTAGGGGTTCGATCCACCACCTGCGCAACCACCCTACACTATACCAATAAGAGTCCTTGGGCAAGACTCCTAAAACTACCTTAGCCTATCTATGTAAAAAATGATCAAATTGTAAGTCACTCTGGATAAGAGCATGTGCCAAATGCCCTAAATGTAATAATGTAAACTACTCCAACTCAGCGTGCCAAACCCCACCTGTCAGTGGATCACCAACTTTCTCACTGGCAGAGAACAGCAGGTGAGGTTGGGAAAGTTCACCTCAAAAATCCATCAGCACAGGCACTCCACAGGGTTGTGTCCTCTCACCATTACTCTTCTGTCTGTACACAAACGACTGTACCTCCAAGGACCCCTCAGTCAAAATCTTGAAGTATGCAGATGACACTACAGTCATTGGTCTCATCCAAGATGGTGATGAGTCTGCTTACAGACAGGTGGTTGATCAGGTGGTCCTTTGGAGCAGCCACAATAACATGTTACTGAACACAGCGACAACAGTGGAGATGACAGTGGACTTCAGGAAGAGCCCTCCAGCCCTGTCAGCACTCACCATCCTGGACAGAACTGTGATGGCTTTGGAGTCTTGCAAGTTCCTGGGCACAACAATCAACAGGGACCTGAAGTGGGACAGCAACAACAGCTCCATCATCAAGAGAGCCCAGCAGAGGATGTACTTCCTGCATCGGCTGAGGAAGTTCAACCTGCCCCAGGAGCTGATGAAGCAGTTCTACACAGCCATCATAGAGTCTGTCATCACCTCATCCATCCCAGTGTGGGGCAGCTCAGCCACCAAGCAGACCTCCACAGACTGCAGTGCATCATCAGATCTGCAGAGAGGATACTTGGGGTTAGGTTGCCTACACTGCTGGAACCTGGTCAATAAAGCTTGATTCTGATTCTGATCTTTTTGATGAGAGATTGATGAAGAAATAGAAAAAGCTATTAGTGATCTTGAAATACCCAGCCCATGCCCTCCAGAAAAATTGTATGTACCAAAAGCCTTCTGCACACAGCTTATTACATGGGTCCATTCTTCTCTGACATCTGGACATCCTGGGCACACACAAGCTCCTCACCCAACGTTACTGGTGGAAATCCATGACTAAGGATATACATTAGTTTCCTCCTGCCCGATTTGCTCTCAGTGTAAGACACCTAAGATGCTACCTGCAGGAAATTTAATGCCCTTGCCCATACCTAACAGACCTTGGTCCCACCTTGCTATAGACTTTGTCACAGGCTTGCCAGAATCACAAGGGTTTGCAACTATTCTGTGGTCTGTTTTGCAAGCATCAACTGTGGTAGACCATTTCTCTTGAGAAGTATGGTTTGTACCCTTCCTAGCCATTCGCAGCACCTTTCAGACGGCACTAACCTTATTTCCGCAGGTTTTTTGTATTTTCGGAATTCCAGAGGACATCATGTCTGTCATTCACATCTCAGGTATGGGCAGATTGAAGGATAGATTGAATTTACCCCCTTGCTTTCAAGTCTCACAATCCCAATCCTTCCATGTATCTCTTCTTAAACTTGTTGTTACAGGGCCCTTGAACGAGGCCATACCAGACATCATGCCACCCTCACTGGAGGTGATAGATAGGGCTTCAGTATACGTTGTCCATAGGTTGCTGAACTCTAGGAGACATGGCAGGCATCTTCAGTACCTAGTGGACTGGGAGGGATATGGCCCAGAGGAACACTGTTCAGAGATCTGGTGGTGAGCGTGGTGGTACATCCACCCAGACCTTTTGGGGGGGGTGACTACTAATGTTGTCCACCTGTGTATGTTATCATATGACTAGGGCATGTTAGCTTTAGTTAGAAACAGTGCAATTGTTTCTTTGAGAACTTGCTGAGTCTTATATTTCTGATTGCATTTACCCTGTTTTTGACCTTTGCTTTGTTTCCCTGACTCTGCCTTTGCTTAACCCTTTTTGTCCTTTGGCCATTTGTTTTGGATCTGTGTTTTCAACCTTTTGGCTTATTTTTTCGACTACGTCTTTTGGATTCTTCCTTTGTACCTGTCCGTCTGGTGTAGTGATCACCATTGTGATCTTACTGTGTTCTTTGGATTTGGCCCACGCCTGTTATTTGACCACGCTTTTGCCTGACGATAATAAAACCCCTGTTGCCCTTTTTATCCACGAGCATCTGAATTCCATCAATCCATTACGAATGCTATTTAAATATGATATGCTTGGTTTGTGTGTAGTCCATATACAATTATACAACAGTTATTTCCATCCACACAAGCTGATTGGTTGGGAGGTATTCTAACTGTGCTGTTATTTCGCCATAGCATCATGGCTTTTTTTACAAACACTGTGTCACTCCGCTAAGATGCCCTTGCTAAGCAACAACTTTGATAGCAGATGTTCAAGCTATTTCACCGTTTTTTCTTCTTACTTTGCCACAAAAAGAAAATGGATACTTTTAGGATCACATTTGACTGACAGCCAAATTGGTCAACACTCTGAAGATGAGGCTACATTAAATTCCCAAACTGTCAGTTGGTCTGTGTGGAGCTGGAGAACGAACTGCCGGCTGAGCAGCGAGTGAGAGGAGCTCGTTACTCTGATGTAGTAACAAGTTGCTTGTTAAGGAGCTATAATTTGGTGGAAGGAACTACGAACATTAGAACATATTAAATGCTGCAATCACGGCCCAGTTTATTAATCGCTTTATTTATTTAACTGTTGTATAAAAGCAATAGAGCACTCGAGGTTGTGTGTTATAACATACGATAACACACTCCCTCTCAAGTTCTATTGCTTAAGTATGTTAGCTAGCTAGCATAGTAACTAATCCAACTGAAGATTTAGTAAGTTTTAAGGAAATGTAATCTGTAATGTACTAAAACTCAGAGAGATTAACTGAGAACTTCATCTGTAATAGCTGTTGAGCTACTTAGCACACTTGCTATTTAAACTACGCGCTAGTCAGTGTTTCAGTGTTTTTTGCCCTGTTTTCTTTAAGCCCTGCATTTACTTCATGTAGCACTTCAGACAAAGCTCATTATTTGAAGTCATGGTGAACCAGACACTACTGTGAGCTGCAGGAGAGTGGCACTGCAGTAATAACTGCAAAGTCACACAAATAAGGCTGGAAACGAAAGGTTTATTTAACTTACGTTAGGTTGTAAGGTCCAAATTTAATCACTCCTGTTCAGGTTTTTTTTTCTCAGGTTTAAGTTCCAAATCAGAGTCAAGTGGCGACTCGGGTCCCCATTGCTGCAGAATGATAAACAACTCATTTGCTGTTATTCTCCACCTTTGAATGGAACAGAAAGGGGGACTTTTAAAGCTTAATTCAGAATAAGCTCTGACCTTGTACTTCATGTTGTGCCACTCACCTGCAGGTGCTTCACAGGCAGATCAATTGCAGGTACCTGTGGGGTCATTTGAATAATCTGCTTAGTGAGAAGTGAGCGTGTTTGCAAGCCCCGGCTGAGCTTGCATAATTTTTTCGAGCCTGTCTTGCTGCCAGGACTGTGTGTCAGAGACCCTTTAGCCCTGACTGAGAGGAAAAAAGTGCAGCTTATTTTGTCACCGTGCTTAAGCAGCTGTTGTAAAGAATTTGTTCTGCTTGGTCACATCTGTTCTGGAGACTGTGCAATGACTTGGGACTTCAAAAAGGCTCATGTTATGAAAAACCAAGCACTTTCTTTTAATAAAATAAGAGATCATGTAGAATGTAAACATTGTTAATGTTTTAAAATGTACCAATTACTCCCCAGTACATGCAATCCATGTATGGAAAATGAGCTGCAAAAGAGCTTGTTTTTTTAGGGATTTTTGTGTTGACACAATAACCAATGCATTTATATACCACCAATTCAGCTTACAGCAGTTTAGCTCTGCCCACTAATACTGAAGTTATACAGAAAGTTTTAGCTCAGAGCTTTTGAGTGAGGCACAATACAGAACAGCCAATCAGAACAGAGGTCACTTACATATATCGGTCTTAAAGCCACAAACAAAAGGAGCTTGTTTAATTTTAAGGATAAAGGGAAAAACAAAATACATGAAATATGTTAGAGGCTTTAACCTTTTGTCCTGTATATATACAAATTAATTTATGTGAATTTAACAGTAATTCTGTTTAATCTACATTAAGTCATTTTTACAGACTTAAAACTGCCTTTTATGGTTTCATATATGCACTTTCCATAAAAATAGTACTTCAAAGTTCAGCGATATTCATGGGCAGGGTGTCAAGGCGTAGCTGAGGTCGGAGGGCATTATGTGTGGAGGCCTGAGGGTGGCATCTCTGCTGTTTGCGGATAATGTCCTTTTGGCTTCATCGCATGGATGCCTCCAGTGCTCGCTGGAACGGCTTGCAGCCCAGTGTGAAACGGTTGGTATGCGGATCAGCACCTCCAAGTCTGAGACCTTGGTCCTAGCCTGGAAAAGGATGGCATGTCCCTCCAGGTAAGGGGAAAGAAGTGTAAGAGGAGTTTAAAAATCTCAGGGTCTTTTTCACAAGTAATGGGAAGAGGGATTGTGAAATTGGCTGCAGACTAGTGCAGTCACAGTACCGGACTGTAGTGGTGAAGAGGGAGTTGAGCCACAGGGCAAGGCTCTCCATTTACCGGTCGGGCTCTACATCTCAACCTTCACCTATGGTCACGAGCTGTGGGTAATGACTGAAAGAATGAGATCATGAATACAAGCGGCAAAAATGTGCTTTCTTCGCAGGGTGGTGGGCTACACTCTACTTGACAGGGAGGAGCTTCTGTCATCCGGGAGGAACTAAAAGTAGAACCACTACTCCCCACATTGAGTAGAGCCTGTTGAGGTGGTTCGAGCATCTGATCAGGATGCCCCCTGGCCAGCTCCTGGTGGAGGTTTACTAGGCACGGCCTACTGGGACAAGGCCCCAAGGTCATCCTAGCACCTGCTGGAGGGATTATATCTTCAAGTTGGCCTGGGAGCAGCTTAGGGTATGAGCTGGAGGAGCAACCCTAGTCTTAACCTCAGCACAAAACCTACAGCCTAACACATACCATAATGGTGTTGATAATCAACTATTTGCTAACAATTTATTATAAAAAAATGCTATTTATCTGTAGGTCATCTACAGGGCATCATCAATATAAATTGTGACCACTTTTATGATCTTTTCATATGATCTGTTTTGGCATTTCCAGTACTGTATGTGATATATTTTAAACTAAAATATAATCTGGGGGTTAATTTTACTGTATAAGTCATCCTGCATCAAAAGTACTCAATGATCTTCAGAAGGATTCTTAACTTAGACTAGTATAGAATGTTTGATTTGAGGCCATACCTGATTCACAGAGGATGATGGGATAGACTCAGTGAGGAGCCGCATTCAAACAGAGTTATGTGTGTTGTTGAATGTACTTAACTATATCTACCTTGTTCGCTTGGCAAAACACATCAAAGTAGTCCAGCTCAGATGGGAAAGCACCTGAAAGCCTTCCAAATATGTATCGGCTGCTGGCTGGGCACTGGCTGGACGCTCCTTTTCCCTGGGCAGAGGCCAGAGGATCCTGAGACTTCAAAGCTGGATTTTCTTACTCACACAGTGAAAGCCCTTCCTGATGTCTGAGCCAGTGACCTGCAGACACCTCCGCCAGACTCTCCTAGTCTCCACCTTCACACCTCTCTTCAGTTCTGCAATCCAAACATTCAGCATAACCCAGCAAAACTCAACAAATATACACCAGCATTCTAATGTTTACAGCTGCTGTGGAATATTTAATAAAAGAACTGACAGGCCAAATGAACCCGTTTCAATGGGAGAGAACATTCTAGATCAGTGTCCATGAGGAGAATGTTATAAAAGAGTGTGAATGGAAAAGTACATTCTTGAACAGTGAGATGAGGAGAACGTTTCAGGACAATGTGAACAGAGGTCAATCTAGAACTATGTAAATGTGAAAGAACATTCAAGAACGGTGTAAATGATTGAACAGAAACTCAAAACAGTGTGAATAGGGTTAAACGTCCTAGAATAATGGAAATTGATGAGGACATTCCAGAACAGCTCTAGAACAATACAAAAGGCCCAAAACAATCTAGAATAGTGTGAAATGTGAAGATATTTTTAGAAGAAGGAGTGAAAGCAATCTAGAACCGTGTAAATTAAGGAGAGTATTCTCAAACAGCATGAATGGGGAAAAACATCTCTAGAACTTTATGAATAGGTAACAGCCAGCTTTTTTTCAGCCACAGTACGGACATAGCATTGGTTTATGCTGTCAGTGATTTCAGGCTCAGTGCTGATTTACAGAATCCTTCTATTTTGGTCTAACGAGATCTAAGTGCACCTTTGGATACTGTTTATCACACATTTCTAATCCACTGTCTTGAATACTAGATCAACCTCTCAGGCACAGTTTTAGAATGGTTTATGTCATATTTAATAAATTCATGTTCATGGTTTCAATGGGAAACTATTCATAAAAAAAATAAATAAATAAATAACATTGCGGTGTCAAAAGGTTCAGTTTTGGAGCCTTTGCTGTCCTCTGTGTACATGCTACCACTAGGTGAGTCCATTAAGAAACCTAATATCAATTTTCATGTCCATGCTGATGACACTCATTTCCATTCCTTCTGATAATCAAGACTCCACTGACAGGCTTACCAGCTGTATGGCAGATTTTTCTTAGTGGATGTCATAAAATTGTCTACAATACCAAACTTAAAACATAAAGCCGGGTGTAATCTTTGACTCAGAGCTCTGTTTTAACTTCTTTGTAAATGCAGCTATTTTGTAAATAGCTTTTACCATTTTAGAAATATATTAAGTTCAACCTTTTCAATCTCAGGGCAATGCAGAGAAACATGTTCATGTACTTCTTATTAGCCATCCAAAGAAAACAATAGATCCTCTACAACTCATACAAAATGCAGCAATGCAGATCCTAACAAAAAACTAAACAGAGATATCAGATCAGTCCTGTTTTAAAAGAACTGCTCTGGCTACCTGTATCGTCTAGAATAGATTTTAAAGTTCTACTATTAGTTTTTTTAAGGCTCTAAATGACCTTAAAGCACTGTGTGCATCACATAATTTCTGTCTTTTTATGTTCCAGCACGTAATCTTAGATCTGCAGTCACTGGCCATGTGCAAATGTTTTCTAGAAAATACAGAAAAGGGGAGGCCACTTTCAGTTATTATGCTTCTAAACTGTGGAACCTTTTACCGGGTATTCAGGAACACTTTTAACCCCTTAAATAACCAGGGCACAGAGGTTTTTACACTTCTATTATCTAAGAATAGCTCATCCAGTTTGCAGTGAAGTGCTTATAAATACTGAATAATAAGCCTTAGCGTGTAATGAGCCTGGGATTTTAAGGGGTAAAGAAACATTAAGAATATGACTCTTTATCATAGCATTTAATTAAAATATCTTTTTAATATGATTTGATTTTTAAATTAATACTTGTGTTTTTTAATCTTAAGTTTTATCAGCTGTCTGTAAAGCACCTTGGGCTGCCACCAGTTTGAAAAGGGCTCTATAAACACAGATATTTTTATTATAGATATCCATTCCATTGTTTAAGCCGTTTCTCCGTCAGGGTCGCGGGGGGGTGCTGGAGCCTATCCCAGCAGTCTTCGGGCGGAAGGCAGGATACACCCTGGACAGGTCGCCAATCCATTGCAGGGCAGACACACAGACACAGACAGTCACTCACACCTAGGGGTAATTTAGCATGTCCAATTGGCCTGACTGCACGTCTTTGGACTGTGGGAGGAAACCGGAGAACCAGGAGGAAACCCACGCAGACACGGGGAGAACATGCAAACTCCACACAGAGAGGACCGCCCGGCCGGGGAATCAAACCCAGGCCCTCATTGCTGTGAGGCGACAGCGCTACTCACCACGTCTTATTATAGATATGCTTTAGTATAATGTAAATGCAAGAACATTTTGAAAACTGTGTGAGAACATTGCAGAGTCTTCCATAATTACACAAAGGGACAGCCTTAAAATATCTGTGACAAAAAAAGGGTTCTTTAGAGCAATAAATTCCATAGAACCACTTCAAACCACCTTAAAGGTTCCACATCATTTAGGTTTTGGTTCATACAACTATACATTCAAGCCAAGGACAATTTAGACCTCTCATTTTTAAGAAAGAGTGCCATGTTTCTGTCATTTCTTGACATTTCTGACACAAACAAACAAAAAATCAGCAGTGCAAACTTTAAGCTGTTCATACAGAAAATACATTGAATATAAATGTAATAGATAGTGTAACTACTTATGTAATTTCATATTTAATGATGCAATTACATGTGAACAGCCTAATAATATGAAAGTAAGAACACTCAACCTCTAAAAGATAAAGAACTTCCACAAAACCTATATTTTGTACCCATTAGGGTCTCTATAATTATTTAAGGATTATAACAGAACTGTAAGCTAGAGAACATTAAGGAGGGCTTATTCATAAGAGAATATTCAATGCTTGGACACAAGACAAAAAAAAGTGTATAAACAAATAAACATTGCATAGAGCTTCAGTATAAACTTTCAGATGTATTTATGGAAAAACAGCCTCTACTCATGTTAATAATATCATGTAATGTGTCTCACATACGCTTGTGTGTGTGTACCTGTGAGCCTGCATGGCTCTGAAAATCTTTATTTTGAGTCTAAGCAGATTTGTCTCCTTTTCCATAGGAATAATGCATATTAAATAAGCAACTCCCTGTCCCTGCTTTTGGCAGGCGCTCTTCCCTGGCTGTTAATTGCACTTGGCACCCACATGAGAGGGAGTGTGTAGCTGCTGCCGCTGTTTTCCCTTTTAATCTTGCCCAGAGAAGGGAACAAAGTTCAGCAGAATGTTTTGCATTAGGAAAAAAAAAATACATGCACATAGATACTCATGCAAAATCATCCTTGGGGAAAAATATTTTAATTGTCTCTAAATGAGAATTTTTTTTCCCCTTACAGTGGGCAATGCTGAGGGAGGACGAGGACATTTTTGGGAGCCGAGTGCTTGTTTGGGTGATTGATTCAGCATATAAATCAGTCTGTTTGCACCCCGCAACTATTCCACTGACAGAGATTAAATGAGCCAATCAGCAGCCACCGATGTCTTTGTTCACCTCCTGTTATCTCTGGGGGCCGTCGTCATCCAAGGAAACGCAGCCGTTCTGTGATGGATGCGTGTGCCACACACACAAGCTCGCTCACAAACACACTTTTTACTTCTCCTCCTATTAAAAGAAAACGCGCACACATTTTTAGTGTTTATTTCATCAGCCTTCGGAATATGGCATTAACAAAGAACTGGCAAATCTCCAGCCTTAGAATAACAACCGCATTTCTCTTGGCTGCGCCTCTGCTCTCAATAGCCTGCTAATTAAAATAAACCAAACACAATAACTGCTGCTTAATGACTCTACTGCCAAATAAATGCAGCGAGAGCACAGTCCTCTGCATTGTAATATGTTTAAATATCCAATTAATTACAATTTGTCAGCAGGTAATCAAGAAAGGGGACAAAGACAATAACCCTGCATTGTTATGAGATCAGATAAGCAGCTGATTCTTTCGGCCGGCTGGAGAAACAGAAAGCGGCGTCCATTGTGAATAGGCCACGGGCTTGACAATGGTTTCAATTCATTTCAACTTATCAAGCAAAGCTGTAACATGTATTCATGCAGCTTGATAAAGCATCTACTGACTTTAATGGCCACAGTTCTGAATTCTGCTTTCTTCTAACTAATCCACTTAATTCCACTGGATGGAATGTCCTGTTGGGAATGCCAGTGTTTACTGTTTGTAGCAAATTTAGAGAATGGGCAGTTATTACACCACTTATTATTTTTTTATTTCCAAACTTTCTGCATTGTTTAGTCTTGAGATGTAAACAAAGCAATGTAAAAATGGCTTGATGTGAGATGGTTCGTTGGAAAGAAACATGACTCTAATTTCTTTACAGTGGTGGTGAATGATTGTTTTATCCCAGTGAATCTGCCCTAATCTTCTGAGATTTTATCCATAATGCTGATTATACAAAGTCAAAGGCTATTTCACCTCAGAGCATTATAAAACCATTGTGAAATGATATCTCATCAGATCTTCGGCCCCATGCAGTGTATTTCATGTTTCATATTTAATTTCATGTAATAACTTTTTGTGAGGGAGCTTTTTATAGTCATTAAATGCCACAGATGTCTGCTTCCTACCACCACTCCAGTGAGCGATTCTGACTCAGTGAGTTTCTCTACAATAGAGCATTTCCCACCAAGCTGCTCTGAATGACTTTGTTTACATCTTACTGATGTAATTATGTAGAAAAATTGAAAATTCCCCATTACGTACTCATTTTATGTCCTATTAAATGTCTCTGAGGTGTGCTGGGAAAACATGCAGTTTCAGCTGTCACCACTGCTGAGTGAGGCTGAAAGTATGCCAACAACTGGAATGTTACAAGCACAAATGTCTCAAGAAAGCACAGTGAGGACGTGAATGTGGCTTTACATTCACTCAGTGAACAAGCCCAGTTGTTGTCACTGAAATCTGTGCCCATTAAATGCAACCAGTTAAAGAACAGCTGGTTGAAAATCACTGGTTGCTGATAAAAGACTCTTTTTACCTGGTTTCCAATTGATATTCTCCATAGCTGATTATATTTGTCCTCACTAGAGAAGGCTGATAATAAAATAGGACAATAATAAAAGACAGAATGGCTTTTACAGATAGAATTACTGTAACATTGCAGCTTAACTTCTTAATATCCCAGGCTTATTACATACTTAGCCTTATTATTTAGTAACTACAAGAACTTGAATACAAACTGGTTGAGATATTACACAGAAATGTGTAATACAATTGTGGCCCTGGTCATTGAAGGGATTGAAGTTTCAAAGTAAAGAATTTGTTGCTTGCTTGCCCATTAAGAGCTTCAGATGTATGTGTTTAAACCAGAGCAGACATCAAATCTGAATGTAGCATCAAATTAATGCCACACTACCTTTATATAGTAAATGCAATAAGGGAGAGAAATTAGCATTAGCATAGCCATCGTTTTCTACATTAAGCATTGGTATGTAATGAAATGCACTTTGCGTATGGTGTTTATGAAATGACTTCATTTTACAGAGATAGAGCTACATTATTAATCCTTTATTATAAACATGATTAATTTCTTATTATTACACAGGATAAGATGCTGTAATGTTTCGGGAGCGATGAGGAGGCAGACACATGTGCGAAGACAAGTGAGATTTATTAACGGCAAATCCAAAATCGGGGGGGGGAGACAGTCCAGGGTCATAGAGCCGACACGGATCGAATGAGGGACAGACATGACGAAAATGAACACATAGGGCAGAAATAAATAAAACACCACACTAGCATTCAAAACAAATCAAACAGCACGAGAATACAATACAAAGACCAACACACAACTAGGAAAAACACAGGGCTTGAATACAAACAGCATATCGAGGGAATAACAGGACACAGGTGGAAACAATCAGGGGCGGAGTCTGAAAACAAGGGGGCTGGACTGGGAAGTTAAACGAAAGCACGTAAACTAAAGCAAATGGAAGACCAAAACACAAGCACGTGGATAACTAAGAGGGGCCAGTCAAGACAGTTGCTCACAGTAGTTCATGCATTAATATATACTTAGTTCAAAATTCAAGTATAAATAATACTACATTTTGTTTCAAAGGAACCATAATAAATGTGAAGAGGCTATAAATGTAAATAGATTGATAGAATAGTTGGTATTTCAGATTCATCTGCAATCTGAAGCAGCCTGACATGACCTCAGGATAATAGTGTATATATGGGGACGAGTTTTTTATTTTTTTTGGTGCTTGAAACAAGTACGCCCCTTTAAAACCTTCCTCCAAATTCCTCTAGTTCAAGCTCTTTTCATCTCTGGAGTACAATTGATAACACAGGCAAAGCAAACTAGCTACAGAGCCACTATGATTAACTAATCTTTATTTTATTCTTACTACATGTAATGTTCTGTGCACATGCATGCGCTTAATGGGAGTTTTCAGGGTTCTGCATCCATTGGCTAACAACAGACTCGTTCTCTGCTGTACAGTGTTAATGAGCACACCATTGCTCCCGGCTTTGAGCTCCACCTTCACAAGGTGTTTGCCCCACCCTAATGAATCTGATAAGAAATTTAGCCCAAAATTTCTTCCCAGACAACCATGTTCTCAATTCAACATCACATCTGGACCCACAAGACTAATTTCTCTGCAGACAGAAAGCAAATCGATTAAAAACCTAAACAGTCCAACAATAAAGATTCCTTACATTTCTGTTTATTCACACATTTCCACCATGCTAGGATACCTTCAGCAGCCATTATACCTTCTGTTTACATCTTAATAGAAGTTCCTTCCATGAGTCAGGAATAAGGTGCATAATCTAGAAAGAAAGCCAGTAAGGCAGAAGAACGGCACAGCTTATACGTATCACCTTTGACCTCTACGCTCCAGCTCACTCGTCAGTATGACCAAATTACACATTTTCATTGAACCATCAGCGAATCATTTAGCAGCGCTGATATCTACGTCTAGATATCTCAAATTAATTTTCTCACTACAGTTTAACCTATGAGATGAGCCAACCTTACCTTCAATAATTAATAACCATAGATTAAACATCTACAGCGTAATTAATTAAGTGGGTAATTATTTATGTTATGGTTCGTTAATCATCCTTCCTTTATATTATAGGTTTGCTTACTATTATTACCTCTTCATTGTTTTTCGGCGCAGCCATAAAAACGGCCCTTATTTTGATTTAGATGCCATACAGCGGTGATTAAATTAATTCAATGAAAGGCAGCGGAGTTGATCTGGGGAGTTCTGATTGTGTCATATTCGGCTCCATTATTCTCTAGAACATTCCCCGCGCGGCGGAGACTGAATCGTCTTTGACAGAGTTATTGAGAATATGGAAATAACTCTTCCGTAATGAGCAGATGTGAGCTTGGCAGCCGGAGTGCGCCTCTCTCTCTCTCTCTCTCTCTCTCTCTCTCTCGTTCACTCTCTCTCTCATTCACTCTCTTTCAATCTCCCTCTCTGTCAAGTCATTGAATTTCAGAGGATTCAGAATGACTGCACAACATTGCCTGGGACTGCTTATCCGTCTGTTTTGGGCCCAGGTTGAGTGTAAAGTAGGGCATGTGGGTGTATGTGAAGGGGATTTGGGTCAACCAGATGCAGATATTTACAGGATTCCTATAAATTCTGCACTCAGAATTCATTATTAATGCAGTTGTTTTGTGTTACATGGAATACATACCTAGTAGTTCCTGCTCTACACCTGTATAACCACTCTTTGACGGGTAACTATAACTACCTAAGATTTTATAAAGCATAGTCAAGCAAGTCAGGTTGTATAATACTTATGGCAAAATGTAAGCCAGTTGGCACATTATAATGCGCTATGAATTCATAATACCGTATGTTACAGTGTTTTTCACCAGGAGACCAATAAAAACTCACTGATCATCCAACCATGCTTAGCAAATAGTTTAACCCTTTAAGCTTAAGGGTCATCATATGGGTCCACACTTCGGAGCCTCTCTCTCATGACTACATTACAGGGAGTTTCATAGTAGTCTTATATTTAACTGAAAAAGGCCTGTTGTTGAGGCTTGTTATTGACCTCATAAAGCCTTTAAAATACTCTAAAGCATTGGAGAATGTAAGTCCTTTAGTCTATAATCATTTATCCGCTCTATTTCTTATTTTTCATCATCAACATGTTGGCAAAGTAGATACTGTCAATAAATTTTAATTAAAGTCAACAAAATTCAAACAGTTTTACTCATGCTTCGATGTACGTTCTGGAGTGACCTCCTATTTGGAAGTGGATGTCAGCCCGCAAGGCCATTTACCTTTTATCATATTTATTTATTTATTTATTTATTTATTTACTTATTTATTACACATTCAGTCATGGCCAATTGCATCCACTGGCTAGGTGTTCCCTATTATACGATGCTGCAAGGCTGGGAGGACAAAGGGTAGCATGCGCTTCCGCCAAGGCTAACACATTACTGAACAGCTTGGAAGAGAACACTAACTGCTCATTCTGCACTCTCAAAAAAGATGCTTCTTCAAAGGTTCTTTATTAAAGACGATAGTTCTATTTAGATACTGTAACACAGGGTTGGCAAATCAGACACACGTGGATAAAAGTGAACCCAGAGGATTTATTTCAAAGGAGATGAACAAGGTTAACACCAGACCAGGTCAATAACCAGAAGAGCCAGATACAGTACATAGAGGTAGAGTCCAAAAACAGGTGAGGGTCGTAACCATTGAATCGTACAAACAACAAAGCCACAAACAGGAGACTGGGGAAACTGGGGAAAACAAAGCAAGGTCGAAACACGGAACAGCAATCAGGAAAAGTATACGGCTTGGTATACACTGACGGAACAATGGCAATACTTCACAAAGACAAGGTTCAAACAGACATATATACAGAGCAAAACAGGTGGACATGATTAGTATTCAGGTAACTGTGATCTGCTGGGTGGTTTGTGATTGGCTGGAAGAGTCTCGTGACTGATGGAAGGATTCTGGGAAGTGGAGTCCTTGATGGTAGGAGTGTCCGACTGGGAACCAGGAAGTGTGACAAGAACCATAAACACTCAAAGAATCTGGTTGTTTGCATGTGGAAATGGTTCTTCAAATAGATGTTGAATGTGTTGTATATGGTTCTATATGGAAAGTGTTTCATACAGCACCAAAAAGGGTTCTGCTATTGCTGTAATGTTAAGGTTATAACAGTAGAAGACCTCTTTCTGGTGCTATATAGAACCAAAAGGGTTCTGTATAGAAATCTGTTTCTCAGTGTTATTGCATTCATTCTGACAGGTAAAGAATGAAATCTAACAAAAGTTTTGTTCAGTTTTTCTCACAAACTACATTTTTGAACAATAAAAGAATAGCAAATTCAGTCACATATTAGTTGCTTTCTATAATTACTCTGATTAAAGAAGTGCTTACCAACTAGAATTGCACTCTGAATGTGCTTACATGCTTGTTTGTCAAAACAATAGAACCATAAGGAAAGGATGCCGTCTTTAACGTAGTGATAGAAAACAGGATAGAACACAGAAAGTTCCAGTTCTGCAAGATGATACGTTTCACTATATCATGAGCTGTGAAAATGTCTTTAAGTATGTTATATTTTGCTGGGTTGCCCACAATTAATTTTAGGTCTCTAGCAGAGCCTCGATTTTGTGTAGACGCCAGCTCAGTTACACACTTGCTTTAAATGGATGGGGATCTGGGCATGATGGGCATCCAGTCCTTCACCCAAATATTTACCCACAATACAGGGTACAGAAACTGGTACTCCTTTCTGTGTGTCCATTCTAACAGTCATTGTCCACTTTATTGGAAACACTAGTTCCTCCATTCCTCCATCCGTGTCACTGCTAGGTTGAAATGGACCATCAACCAAAAATATCTATCCTCAATGGTCAGAACATGACCATTGATGAAAGGCCAGAGGATGACTAGCACAAACTTTGCATCAAAAGATGGGCTACAGTCTCTAGCTGTACACCAGCAAGTTAGAGCTACATTCCATCTATGCTCTTCTTTAATTCTCAGAAGCACAGACTTCATTATCTACTTCTGAGTATAAAGAACCAGTGAAACTGATGAAAAATGACCATTTCTCTTAGAACAATTAATTCACTCTACAATGAGAGACTAAATTACTTGTAGTTCAGCTAAAGCCTTCATACATGCATTTATTTCATTTACAGTAGACTAGTTATCTTCATTCTGCAATTCTGTCACTGTAGAAGGCCACATATTTAAGACCTATTATTAAACACAAGCTCCATGCTGCTGAAAGGGCTGTAAAACATTTCCGAGATGGAAAGTCCATTTGATTTCATTACTGTATGCATTAGTCACAATACACATGCTCTGTATTCTCAGAAAATGAGCACAGCATAATTAGAAGCATACTAAAAGCTCTTGTAGCTGGGCTTCCATAAATTGCTGTGCAATTACTGAGGTTACATGCTTTGTCTATGTAGCATTCCATTAGAGATCTTCATTTACAGCTCAGCTTGACCAAGAAACCTTCAGCGCACTGTATTAATCAGTTTCTGCACTAAAGAGGACCATCCCGTGTGGTCTAATTATGTTCCTGTCTGTTCCATTTACCTATTTTTTTCAGCATAGGCCCCTCCAAAAAGCCTGTCCCACAAATATGAAAGCAGGAAAAAAAACAATTTTCCAATTTGCCATTTCTCAGTGAGTGCGTCAGAGTTAGAAGGAGTAAATGAATGAGGTGAGTGAGTGTATGCATGTGCATGTGATAGAGAAAGAGAGAGAAAGAGAGATGCAAATGGAGCAAGCTAATGTGTGAACATATGTTTCTCTGTCATTAGCTTTTCCATTATCACTTATGAGGGCTGTGGCTGATTTAGTTGTTTACAGGCAAACGTCTCGCTAATTGTAATTTCAGTGTGGCACACATGAACATACTCCACCAAGTAAACAAGTTGTGTCATGAAACTTGTGAGATTTACTGACACAAAACCTGCAATGTTGCTATGACTTTTATGCAGATTTCACCATGAAGTCTCTCGTTTTCTTCTGAGAATGACTGGAGAAATCAATTTGCATGGAGCAGTCAATATTTTTTACATTCCCTAAATCTTCTTCAAACACAGAAAAAGAGAGAGATTCAGTCTCAGTCTGGGAAAGTGCTCAATGTACTTTGAGAAGCATGAAGGCTGAAGGGAGATAAAAGAAATGAAAAGTAACACTAAACTCTGACAGGAAGGAAAAGTAGAAGCATGAAAGAACATAACATTACTCTCTACACTAGTCACTTTTACAGAATGATGTGGCAGAGTTACATCAAATTTCCATAAGCTTAAAACACTATCAGTAGTCAAAAAACAGCCGAAAACAACTAAAACCACATTGTCAACAACTAGCAGAACATGCAAACTTATGAGCTGTTGGCTTACTAGTGAAAATACTTTGACAATGCCGAACGTTGGGATAGCAGTATGTAATTGACTATGAGGTGGTGTTACCTCAGGAGACGCCCACACCTGTAAAAGTTGTGTGAGGTGTTGCCTTGTGAGTGAGGTTGAACACTGGTCAGCGTGCTCATGGCAAGGCAGTGTGAGTTCGAACGTGGCAAGATGGTGGGTACCAGATGAATGGGACATTCAATTTCTGAAGTTGTTGTATGCACATTTAACATTCCTCAACCCATAGTGTCACAGGTGTACCAGGAATACATTGTAGAAGACACTACCCCTCACAACGGACAGTGCAGTGGTCGCCCATTGGAGCTTAATGATCATGACCAGTGGTGTCTGCCTAAATTTGTGTGAATATACAAGTGACTATGGCAGAAATCACATCCACATTTAATGCAAGAGGCCCCACATGCATATCCTACAGGTCAGCGTTCTTTAGCTTCCATGGGATATATTATTTGGGAGCAGAAGACCCACCAGAGCGCCTCTGTTAACACCACGACACAGGACACAGCACCTCACCTGAGCTAGTGAGGTTGCTCACTGGACCATAGAAGACAGGCAACACATAGCATGGTCGGATGAGTCATGAAACCACTTGTTTCAGACTGATGGTATGATTTGTATGTGGCCCAGATCCCATGAAGTCTTATTGCATATTTGTCAACAAGGCATTGTGCAGGCTGGCAATGGTTCCATACTGGTGTGGGGTGTGTTCTTATGGCATGGATTGGGTTCACTGGTCCATCAAAACAGATTCTTTATAGGCGACCACTACATATCACTGCTTAGCCCCACACACATATGCCGCAGGTCAGTGCAGCGTTCTTCAGTTTCCATGGGATACAGGAGCAGAAGACCCATTAGAGAGCCTCTGTTGACACCATGACACTCAACACAGCACCTCACCTGGGCTTGAGAGGTTTCTAACTGGAACCTAGATGACTAGCGACATGTACCTTGGTCCGATTAGTCATAGTACCAATTGTTTCAGGCTGATGGTAGGGTTTGTGCATAGTGCAGACCCCATGAAGCCATAGACCCTAGTTGTCAACAAGTCACTGTGCAGGTGGTTCCATATTGGTGTGGGATGTGTTCTCATGGCTTGGGTTGGGTCCACTGGTCGGCCTGAACACATCATTGGCTGGTGACTGCTACTTTTCCCTTCTTCATGACCATTTGCAGCCTTTCACGGACTTCATGTGCCCCCATGATGATGGAATATTCCAGCAGGGTAATGCACCATGCTATCAGGCCCAAGTTGTCAAGAACTGATTCCAGCAGCATTCTAGAGAGTTTCAATGAATGATGTGGCCTGCATATTCACCTGACATGAGCCCAACTGAGCATTTATGGGATGTGGTGAAGAGATCCTGCACCTACAAATATCACAGATCTGTGGGTGGTTGTCCAGACAGCATGGCTCAACATCCCTCCAGACATCTTCTGTCCACTTTTGGAATTGGCACTTCACTGGGCTCCTACATGATACTAGTTCCAGTCCCATGGAGCATCAGTGTAGTCACTAATTCTTTATGAAACATAGAAGCACTATTAACCTGAAGCTGAGCTTCTATAAATCTAACAACTGGTTTGTGAGGAAGTTGGATCAGTGCACATTGAAGCAAAAGAAACAGGAGAGGGAGTGTTTCATCATGAATAACAACACAGCTGTGATTTGGTCATAGATCATCACAGCCAGAATGAAATTAACGATAACACATGACCTCAAGTGTTCTACTACTTTCAGACAACAGTTTCACAAAATAAAGGCAAAAAATGAAGCACAGAAGCCCTAAATGTTGTAACGACTTTAATATTAGCAATCCTTTCTGGCAAAAAAGTAGTAGAACTGTGTTTCAATTTTTGCCAGAATAGCCTGATTATTGTTTCAATTCAGTCAGTATGTAAATCATTTCATAGTCCATAATTTGCTGAATTGTATTCTGTTTTTTCTGGCTATTTCCAGTTTGTGTAGTTGCTCCATCACAGCTGCTGACCAAAAAGCTTTCTCAGACTTTCAGAATTTAATGAGGTCCTGCTGTTCTGCTGTCCTGCATGCCAAATATCTTCTATAATAAAACTTATATTATAAGTTATCAATTTTCTCCTTTGGTTTGTATTAAAGTAGAAATAAACTATTTGATAGTTTCTGTATAAAGTAAGTCGTTGCTTAGCAACCTGTGCTCAGCAGAATTATAGTTATTATGATAAAACATACCTGGGTAGAATGCTACTCAACCAATCAGATTGCGTGGATTAACTCTTATAACATGTTTGCTTTGTTTATCCATGAGATCAAAACTAAATTGATCACATTTTACAACATAGGCAGTTACTCTATGTTTGGACTGCTGCTGCTTTCAAAGTGTTCTGATGTTATTGTTAAATATTAAGGTTATTTATGATTGTGTTCATGCTGAAGGAAAAGGCTGAATAAATAACACCTAATTGTTGTCATTATTTTATCATTTTTCTATTCCAAAAACTCACATAATATGTAACAGTGTGGGCCAACACATGTATCACTCTTTCATCATGGTGTGCTATCGGCCTTGATTGAGCAAACAGAATATTGAGTAGAAGTGGGCTAAGGACTTAGGTTTATGTCTTATTTCACTTCATATAACATTTGATCTTGACACACATATTACCTCTACGAGGCAGCGTTGCTCTGCTGGGATGCTGTGCTAGCGATGCTGTGCTGCTCCCAAATTGGGCATAGTTAGGTTGCATGTGGGACTGATCAAAATGTGTTAAAAAAAGATAATTAAAATAATGTGTGGGTTAACCCATTAACATTCAAGTCTTATTGCATATTAAGCCTTATTATTCAGTAAATACAGGGACGTTAATGCAAACTACTTGAGCTAATCTTAGACTATAGAAATGCGTAATAAAACCTTGGGCCTGCTGGTGGGTTCTGGCCATTTACAGGGTTAACAAGTGATGAGAGTGAGAATCTTATATGGTTATAACAGCTTGCATGCATGCTAACCTTGAGCCTGATAGAATTTGTATAATGCTAATTGGTGTCTAGTTGATGTTATTTATTGTAAACGAAGTCAGTATTATTGACTGAACTGCTTCTTTAGATAAATAAATAATTAAACAACAAACAACAACAACAATAATAATAATAATAATAATAATAATAATAGTGTAATTACTTTATACCTAAGTTCACCTAAGCAGATATAAAGATTTATAGGTCTGTATTGGTGTTTAATTTTCTTTCACAGTGGGCTGCTCAAGTGTTGGCTCCAGTCTGCCAGCTGGCTCAGTGAATTTGTGTGTGCGTTTGCAGAAGCCCTTACAGCTCTGTGGTTGAGTATTCACCAGCTCCACAGCCGAAATCCCCCAGGAGTCCCGGCCAAAGCAGGTTTTCTCCCTCTGTCTCTGTTTACCTGGCTGTGATTGGCCGCTGGAGAGAGAGAGAGAGAGAGAGAGAGAGAGAGAGAGAGAGAGAGAGACGGCTGGTGATTTGTTCTCTGCTCTGTGCTCTCTCTGGCCAACCAGCCAAGTCTTTCATTCACACGTTCATCTTTTCTGCTTGACAATAAACTTGAGAGAGAGAGAAAGACAGAGAGAGCGAGGGAGGGAGAGTGAATGAGACAGAGAGAGAGAGAGAGCACTGAAGAGTGCCAGTAAAGAAAGAGAAAGAGAGCGAGGGTGTTTAAGGAAGCAAGAGAGTGTGAAAGCAAAAGAACAAATCTAAGACTTTCTTCCTTTCTTTTGTTCTGTATTACATTTCACACACACTCTACACACACTGCTCATTTCGACTCTTTCCTTTGTTTCCTTTATTTTTTCACCTTATTTCATATGTAGCCTATCAACCAATACATGCTTGGTGTAAGAAATCAGCAGTAGCACTGGAGCTACGAGGATTTTGTAGCTAAAAAGTAATGGAAATGAATATTTTAATATTATTTAATATTTTATCAATGTCAGCAAAACGTTTTGGTTTGCTGATACCTGAAATTTGCAAAACTGTGCTCAAAGAGTTTGACAGTCATATGTAAGTTTGGTTGCCCCAGTCACATTACGTTTTGTTGGTTTTCTGAGTGAAAATAAGGTAACACATTCTCTACAGAGAACATTTCACAGCTCTACAGTGGACATTTTACTGGACAATTACTCTTAATTTAACATATTGGAAGAAAAATAGAACAGAAAACGTAGCATGTAGAGGATGTGTTTAAGTATTTTTGTCATGGTTGGCTCCTCCCACTACTCCATGCGCTCCTTTGTTTTGGTTTAGTCCATGTGCATTTGTTTTGGTATCTGTAGTCCTGCCCCTTGTTTTGTAACTCCGGCCCTGATTATTTGCACCTGTCCCTCGTTTTCCCTGTGTACTTAAGCCCTGTGTTTGCCCCTTGTATTTGCCGGTCTTTGTTTGAATCTCTGTGTTGTTTGATGTCTCGGTCTCTGTTTGTAGGCTGGGGTTCAATCCCACACCTGGGTAAACACCCTACACTACACCAATAAGAGTCCTTGGGCAAGACTCCTAACACCGCCTTGGCCTCCCTGTGTAAAATGATCCAATTGTAAGTCGCTCTGGATAAGAGCGTCAGCCAAATGCCGTAAATGTAAATGTAAATTTGCCCCTAATAAATCTCGCTTATCTCAGCGTATGCGTCTGCCTCCTCGCTCTGCGTTACAATTTTCCACTTATAAAATCTAAAAGTAATATGACCAGGGGACTTAAAAACTTTGCATAAGACTGTATATGGCCAACAAATAGATAAATGAATGAAATAAATATATTTAGAGATGGAAACAACTTGTTTTATCAATAAACCAAATGGCTGATAACAGCTTTTCTTGCAGGAAGTGACATCATTTCACAAAGCATTTTTACCCGTGAAAGTCAGTTTACTGGAAATAAGATACTGAGCAGAACAAAAGTATTTTCTTTTTAACATTTGCAGTTTCCACAAAACGTTGATGGAAGCTGCTTTTCTCTACAAGAATGCACAAAAATGCATCATATAACAATCATAAATGCATCTCAAAGTCTTTTGCCCATATTTTTGACACAAATTTCTTTTTTTGGCGCTCTAATCCTGTAAAGAAGGACTGAAGTTGAAATATGGGCTGTCTGCAGGGGGCGTATGAAAGAGACTGCAGGAGTGAAAGAAAGAGCAAGAGTGTTGGAAGGGGCGAGAGGGCTTTGGCAGCTGTTCTGGTGGCCCCGACTCTGCTGCGCTCTCTTACAGTGGCTCGTGTTGTGGAGCTTTTCACAGAAGGCCAGGCTAGAAACACAAAGAAACACACACAGGCACTGCGCACGTGTCCAGCCTGTGAACACACACCCAACATCCTCAAACAGCCTTTCACAAACCACACGCCTCGCCGCCACAAACACCTGCTCTCTGCCTACTGCACATTCTTTTAAGCTCTTTCACGCCACATGATTTTCTACATTTTCTGAATTTCTAAGCTTGAAGCAGGTTTAGTCACATTCAACCAGCGACAGTGTGTTAGAAAGATTCAGTTACTTATTTTTTTATTTTCTCTCAGGTCTTCATTTGTGTGGTTTTACTTTTCCAATCTCTTTCCATTATACAAGCTGCTTTTATTTCTATGCCTTTTAGACTCATATATGTACAAAAGCTCTGTTCTGATTGGCTGCCCTGTTTGTACTGCCTCACTCCTTATAACTTTACCATGTATGGGCAGGGCTAAACTGAATGGCCAACTATATCACTGTTGTCCAAACACCTGCATTTTTGCCTTTATATTATAGGAGAATTTAATGATTAATTGACAAACTGAAATGCACCAAAATGCTTGGAACAGACCTCTTTACATTAACATACATTAAATGTAAAAACTATTTTGACTTTCTCCTGTAAAGTTTTGGAGAAACTCGTTTTTCTTTTTCTTTTTTTGTGGCCAGTGACATTATGTAAATGCACTGGTTTGTGTGACATCACAAAAGCAATGGGCCTCATTCGCCAACCATTCTTAAAAAAGAAATTTCTTCTTCAAAGCCACTTATGCAGTTTTCAAAAACATTCGGACATTCACCACTGTTTTCTTATGAAGGGCACAAAGGTGTGGACAAGTCTGCACTTTAGGAACACATCACAAATCTGACAGACTTTTTTTAGTTCCTTTCTCAAGAACAAAGAAAAAACTTAGAGATACTGGTGAATGAGGCCCAATGAATTTAAGATTGGCTGTCCTTTGAAGCTTAGTTTCCTTGTATAGACCATATGGAATACAGAGGGAACAGTACATTTGAAGCTTAATGTTCACTTGTTACATGAAACTCTTCTACTTTATTTCATTTTCTATGATATGCACCCTGTAAGATGCTCCCTTTGTTCACAATTATTCAACTGTATTTCCAATAGCATGGGATGCTCTACAGGGGCATATGAAGCCCTCCAGCATTGTGCTGTAGAGCAGTGGAAGTGAGCTCTTCCGACATCAGTACCTGACCTCACTAATGCTCTTGTGACTGAATGCAATCAAATCCTCAGTGAATTGTTACAGTGAAAGGTTGTATGTAAGAACTATTAAGTCAAAATGAAGTCAAAATTAAAGTGCATACACAGTTAATATAGTACAAAATATATGATAGATAGATATATATGATAGGCAGGCAGGCAGGCAGGCAGACAGACAGACAGATAAATAGCACCGGCATGGACTAAAACACATGGTAGGCCATGATTCTGCTGCGAGAAGTGCACTTTGTTAACACCAGCAGAAAGGCACATACAGAACACTGAACCCACAAGGGAGGTCCCCACTAGCCTCCTCACCCTGACAGTGACCCCTTTCACACATAAAACACACTGATAGCCCACATCCCCGACCCTAAACAACACAATAGACACATATCATATACCTTTAAATGACAAACAATTACATAAACAACTCTAATAGTCTCTTTTTGTAACGGTGTGCATAGTCCATGAGCCTCCTAGCATGGCCGTCCGCATGGTCACACCTCCTGAGTTCTTAAGGCCAGTCCCAGCCAGTAGCAGGTCACTACATTATTATTCTTTCGATGCTTTGGTAATATTGTACTTAATACAGTCATGCCAATAAAGCTATCTTTATTTTAGACTTTAAGAAAGAGACAGAGAGAGAAGTTAGAGAGAGGATGATAGAGACAGAATCCGTATCTGTGTGTATGTACTGTGTATGTGTGTTGCAGATGTCCTCGAGAGTCGGTGTTACATAGTGCTGTGAGACGGTGATGTTAGACGGAAGCCTGGCTGATTGGGAATCTCAGAGACAAAGGCGTCCCGGAGAGAGGCTCCAGCCTGTAGTTATGCCCTCAGCAGGGAGCCACTATTTCTGGGTATGAGGCCCTCATTTAGCCTCCCTCCATCATTCTATTCTTCCATCTACCGCTCCATTCAAGTGACTATTCCCTCACTAGCAGTGGGTCAGAGATGGATTTGATTCTCTGATTGAAAACAGGGCACTCTTACCTCCCTCCGCTATGCCCCCCATTTGCATCCTCATTTGCATAACATGCTGCATTTTAAACCCAATTTCTAGCGCTAACTGTTTCTCGGGTTTATGGTTTTTATTTCCTCTCTCCTTTAAATCTTGCCTTCCTTCTCATTCAGTCTCACCTTGTTTTTTTTCTGTGGTGCTCTCATTCCCTCACAATGTCAGATTTTACAGTATGTTCCGCGTCTTCATCTTTTCAGTCACACTCTTTTTTCTCCTCATTCAGTATGACAAATGTGTGTGCGCGCATCAGTGAATGACTGCATGTACTTCTGCTGTGCTAAAGTGCTCCACCAGTTTGCAGAGACTCCAAATGTTGTCTACCAGACTAGAAGGATTATGATAAAAAAGAACTAAAAGGAAGCAGTGCTGAGAATGGAAGCTTTAGGATTGACATAATCATAATAGCTCACATTTCTTTACTTTCTGAACATATACACACACATGTAGTGCTGTGAAAAAGTAATTGCCCCTAAACGTCCCTTGGCAATAACAATTACAATCAAACATTTGTGATAACTCACTATTACATCACTGTGGAGGAATGTTGGCCCACTCTTCTTTGCAGAATTATTTTAATTCAGCTACATTTGACAGTGTTCGAGCACAAAGTGCCGATTTAAGGTCTTGCCACAGTATCTCAATGGTATTAAAGTCAAGAGTTTCTTTTGAGCCATTCAGAGGTGGATTTGCTTGTGTGCTTCGGATCATTGCTCTTCTGTTCTTCAGCTTTAGGCCACAAACTGAAGTGTGGACATTCTCCTTCAGGATTTTCTGACATAGAGCAGAATTCATGGTTTAATCAACTATAACAAGTTGTCCAGGTACTGCAGAACCAAAGCAGCCCCAGGCCATCACACGACCACCACCATGTTTGGCTGTTGGTATGATGTTCTTATGGTGGAATGCAGTGTTAGCTTTACACCAGATGCAACAGAATCCATATCTTTCAAAAAGTTTCACTTATGATGCATCCGTCCACAGACCATTATCCCAAAATTCTTGGGGGATCATCTAGATGTTTTTTGGCCAATCTGTTCTTTTTGGTCAACAGTGGTTTGTGCCTTGCAGCTCTCCCATAGATGCCATTTCTGCCTTGTGTCTTTCTTATTGTGGAATCATGTACATTAACCTTAACTGAGGCCTGCAGTTCCTTTGATGTTCATGTGGGCTCTTTTGTGATCTCCTGAATGAGTCGTCAGTGCACTTTTGGTGAAATTTTGGTAGGCTGTCCACTCCTGGCCAGGTTCACCACTGTTCCACGTTTTCTCCATTGGTTGATAATTGCTCTCACTGTGGTTCAGTGGAGTCCCAGAGCCTCAGCAATGGCTTTGTAACCCTTTCCAGACTGGAAGGTTTCAGTGACTTTATTTTGCATCTGTATTTGAATCTCTGTAGAACGTGGCATCATGTGCTTTTTGAGAACTTCTAGCTGCTTCACATGGTCAAACAGGTTCTATGTAAGTGATGTTTAGATTCAACAGGTCTGGCAGTAATCATTCCTGGGTGTGCCTTTGGAAAATGAACCCAATAGCCAATTGAATTTGGTGAACTAAATGATTTAGTACCTTAGGGGGAGAATTATGTTTTTACATAGGGCCAGATAGGCCTGAACAGAATTTCTCCATCAATAAATGAAACCATCTTTTAAAACAGCATATATATATATATACACGAGAGAGAGAGAGCGAGAGAGAGAAAGAGAGAGAGAGAGAGATAAATGAGAAGTGACAAATCTACCAATGGAAGAATTCTGTCAAACATATTTTTACCTCCAGACTAAATTCTATTTGGCTGCCACTGCTCTCCTTTTTTACTCCCACCCTAGCACCCTCCATCTCCCTCTCCCTGAGTCATTAGCATAGGAAAATAGCAGAGGAGGCAATTTAAGAAAGAAAAACATCTCTCTACCTGACTGAACACACAGATGAGATGTGGAATGTGCTTGCCTTGTGTGTACAAACACGCCTCGATGGCCACACTCTTTCAATTCTGTATTCAGATCTTCTTTACATGGGAAAGAGTGCTGAGTCTAATGAAGGTGGGTGGAGGGGTGTGTGTGTTTGATTCATATCCATATTTCATTAGAGCTGACAGTGACATGAAGCCACAGCGACATCCATTTTCTCTCACATTCATTCTCTTGCTCGCTGCTAGGCTCATGCTTATTGCTGTGCATTAGAGCAAAAGGAGCGTTTACAGTGAGGCAGAGAAAAATAGCTTTCTCCCTTCTCCTGTCCTTAAACATGCAACTCAGCTGTGTCTCCAATCATTCCCATGTTGAAGCCAGGTGCTAGTGTCATGCTTTGTTTTATCAAATCAGAAGAAAAGGTGAAGACGTCTGAGTGAAGGATCAACTGAGAGACTCACTGTGAAATGCACTCTCTGGACGAGGTAACAAGGCTGAAGTCAGCTTCTCATTCATCACCTTCTTGTTCAAATTTTCCTGTGACTTTTTAGTGTTTGACAGTTTCTCGTTGCAGATTAAATGTATCAGGAAACCAAGTGGAGTGTTTACAAATGCATAGTAGTCAACTGGTCTCCAGATTATCCATCTTAAATCATTGCCTTATTATTGGCAACTAGCTAGGTGAGATTGTTATCTGCATTGCTATGGTGACCAGCAGCCTGCGCACCAACCTTCATGATTAAAGGGTGAATTAGCAGTTATACATAACAACTCCAGTGTTTAAGACCAATTATTGTTAAACTGTGTTCAACGATCAGCAGAGCTTTATTTTACTGCAAAGGAAGATTACTTTATTTTTATCTAAAAATCTAATTCAGCTGTGCAGCAGTAGCAGAGCTACGTGTTGCTGACCCCTGCATTCAATCATTTCAGAATTACTCTTTCAAATAAACTTCATTAGAGGAAAAACAGTGTGGGAGGTAAAACAGTAGAAACACTACAAAAATGTTGCTACTCATAGGACATTTAATAAAACAACATCTACTGTATACTGTATTGTGCAAAAGTCAGAGACCACTCTCCATTTAGTAATGTCCAGTTTGAACAACTATTAACAACAAGTTATTCATATTTCAGAAGATATTTCAGATGAGATTAGATATAAGATAATCCACTTGCACAAGGAAGGAGAAAATCAAAGAAATAAGTGGAAAAAACAGTTAAAAAATAACCAAAGATTACAGAGAACATAAGAACAGTACAAGAACTGGTCGACCACCAAAATTGTCCCTATTAGATACTTAAAGCTTTCATCTTAGAGAGAAAAGTCACAGGTGTTTCTGTCCATCCTTCCACTGTGAGAAGACAACTCAGAGAGTTTGAAAGGATGTGTAGCTGTCATGAAGGTCTTACTGAGAAAAGGAGATGGACAGAAAAAGGAACATTTGCAAAGCAAACAAAGAAGGTGCTGGTGTTCTCTGAACAAGGGACTGACCACCCCAACGTCCAGACCTCAACATCACTGAAGCTGTTAGAGATGACTTGGATCCATCCAACTAACTTCTATGACTGTTTAGTTATTTAGGTTTCTTTTTGTTATGCTTTGTTTCCCAACTGAATGAATGAATGAATGAATGAATGAATGAATGAATGACCTGTATTTAATGTCCATTTTGACTGGAAATTAAATTAAACAAATTAA
Organism: Pygocentrus nattereri; assembly: GCF_015220715.1. Lineage (NCBI taxonomy): Eukaryota > Metazoa > Chordata > Actinopteri > Characiformes > Serrasalmidae > Pygocentrus > Pygocentrus nattereri. The sequence continues at coordinate 714,685 of NC_051237.1, forward strand.
ACAAATGTAGGGTGACCTCTTACTTTTGCACAGTACTATAGATTTACATTTACAGATGCCCATCTACTTCAACAATGTAAAGGGATCAACATTGACCTGATATTATTTGGATAGTGGGCCATTCTCATCAAGGGTGGACACTCACATGGAAGTATGTATGATGCTGGTGTCAGCAGTGTTTTGGGGGTTTTTACATATCAGTGTCAGTGCTAGGTTAAGAGTAGTCCACCAACCCAACACAGCCAGCAATTAGAGGTCTTGTGGTCAGAAGCTGACCACTAATTAAGGGCTAGAACATGACTGACACACACTGTTTCTAACTGTGTGCTAGCAAGGCAGAGCTACAAGAATGGTGTGTATACCAAAGTGGCCAAACCATGTACACAGTGTACAGTTTAGGCAGTTAGCAACACTTAGTTCCAACCATGTGTTTTGATTGTTTAAGAAGTGTGTTATTTGTCCTATTACTTATTAATCCATTCAAAATAACTATCATTCTCATAACATGCTGGAAAGGTCTACTTTTTTAGAGGAAGCAGTTATGAATATCAAAGCACATTTGATACAATGGTCAGGGCTTATGTGCTTTACGTTTCCCTTCATTCTAAAGAACTGTTGCATGAAATCAATTGAACATTCAAGGTCATGTGGTCATGAATATGATCACGTATGTGATGACCTACAGTACTCACTGAAGGTATTCGTAATAATTACGTCTCATGTTCAATTGCTAAATTAATGAATATTGATTATGACATTCCACAATCAATGCAACTCAAACGTTACCTTCATTTAGCATTGATGCAGTGATGCACATTTCCCTTGATTTCTTCTCAGTGTTTATGAATGCATGAAATGATGGACATAAATAAATGATAGCATGTGCACACACACACACACACACACACATACACAGACCAAAACACACACTACTGTGTATTCCTATCTTTGTAGGGTGTTTCCATGTGCTTCTCCGCTTCACCTAACCTGACTCAACCTCAGCAAAAAGATTAGCTTTAGACTCTTTCACGTTTTCAAATAAAACTGCGGTCATTTTAAGACTTATCATCGTGTAAGGAGCAGCCTCCCTTCCCTACAGTGTCAAACTGCTCATGGTTTCATCAACCTGGAGACATTTGAGATCCCACAAAGTGGTAAATACAAACACACACACACCCTCCCTGGAGTACTATAGGAATGTTTTTTAAAGAGCATGTACTATAGTTGTTCAATTCTAGCTTAGCATAGTAGCGGATAGCTCATGGCCTCAACGGATTAAATAGACCAATATCCCTTACCATGACTTTACCCAAGAGAGAGAGAGAGAGAGAGAGAGAGAGAGAGAGAGAGAGAGAGAGAGAGAGAGAGAGAGAGAGAGAGAGAGAGAGTGTCGGACCTTTACCCTCCAGGGCTAAATCAAGCATTAATAAGGCTCTCTTGGGCAGGCAGCTGCATTATTTAAAGCAGTGGAAGGTGGAGGGAGGAGGAGTGGAGGAGGGAGCTGTGTCAGGACCTGGGTCAACTATTCATTTAACATACACAGCGAGGGAATGTGTATGTAAACATACCTGCTCACCTACTTGAAAAGCTACTTTCAGCATCTGTCTTTTGCCAGAAAAAAATGCTATTATATTTTAAACCATTTTATATTTAACTATATTAAAATGTCAACCCTACATCACATTGTGTGAATTATTGTGATGAATGGAACAACAGAAAAAAAATGATGGTCAACTGTAGCTGCTCACTTCATCTTTAACTTACATTCAAATAAATATCTATCAATTCCAAAGAGAAACACACAATAAAAAAACAGCCATTGTTTCAGCTGCTGTGAACATTCCATCTCACCACAAAAGTGCCCCATAGTCCTGAGTGGTACAACCATCTAAGCACTGGCCCAATCATCATAATATCGAGAGTTTGACCCAAGTGATGTCACATCCATGTGATGCGGGGGGACCTATAGAGCACAATTATTCTCACTTTCTCTACACTCGTAGAAATAAAGGTACTAAACTGTCTCTGAACTGTCTCAAGGGTGCATCTCAGTACCTTTAGTCAGGGAACATAACTGAACCATAATCCACTGAAATTATATTTTCTAAGTTGTATTGACTCCACACACCCTGTCTCGCCTCCAGGCTTTTATTTTATTGTTCTGTTTTAAAATATTAGGTTATGGAAAAATACCAATAACTACTTTTCACCTGGAAAAACATATTTAAGATTACAGTTGGACCTTGAAACCACTGCTGTACCTTTGAGGGAACATTTACATTGTTTGTACTGTCATGCGTCTGTATTTTGAAACCACTTGTAGAGTATATTTGTGTGGGTGAAGCAGGAGCCACGACAAGACAACTTAGATGGGATTAGCTTGAGCATTTACTGACATCTTTGTTCAGAACAAGTAAGCAGAACAGCCAGCACTCACCAACACATTAGGATAAGTGACAGAGAACTTCTAGCTTCTGTATGGTCTTGCAGTTTTGCAGTTGTCAGTGTTCAGGAGCTCTTGCTTGGGCAGAGAACGGGAGTTTAACCTTTGTCCATGTGATGAGCAGCGAGCAACCAACCATTTTCTTCTACTCTCACCCAAACTTACTATGGAGTCATATATCTAGGTGCTGGACTGACTTGACCAATCAATATGCAAGCAGCATGAATACATTACTAATATGGGAGGGAGCAAAGGAGCAGCTTAGCCCCTATACACTACACTACCCCCCCTCCTGGAAGTACTGAGTCTCTTCAGTACACTAACAGAACTTATTATAGGAACATCCTAGGAATTTTACTAAACTTAACAAGCATAACCTCCTAGTGTCCCTTAAAACATCTTAAGATTCAATTAAACATACATAGTCCATGTCTCTCTCTCTTCTCTTTTTTTTAGCTCTTGTATTTTGCGGGTTTGTGAACTTCCTGCCCCCTTAATGTCTTTACTATTTTAAGTCCCATTTTCATAGCATTGCTGTCCTCTTGAGCTGCTTGAACTGTTTTCTCTTGTCCAGAGGCCTGACCATCCTTTAAATCTTCTGCCCCTTGCTTTTGTCCCTGTCTCTCAGGATGTGTCATCTGCTTTTTGGCTTCTGGATAATCCGAGATCATGTCAGTGATGGCTGCTGGCAGGTTGCTGGTCTGTTCTGTGGTGCAAATCCAGTTGTGTGCCAGTATTTGTGGGAACCGCGCTGCATTGTAGGGCTTGATTTCTTTGGCATCGGATCCATGCTGGTATCACCTCACTGTCATAAGGCTTGAGGCGATCATGATGCATAACCTTTCTGTTTCACATTCATTGAACTTCATAGAGTATAAGGGCATAACATGCAGTGACCACACATGGTCCCTTCCAGGGGGCCTGCAGTTTTGGACTCTGACCTCTCTGTTTAGTTGTATCCCTCAGATAGACAAGATCTCCTACATTGAAAACTCAAGTCATACACTTTCTTTTGTCGCTGTTGTGCCACTCTGAGGTGTTCCTGAGCAGCATTATGGGCCTCCTTCATTCCCTCTTCCAGGTGATGGAGAAACTCTGGGACTTCCGTAGTGATAGATTTCAGCTCTGCAACATCAGACCAAATATCTTGAGGTTGGTATACTTCCCTTCCCAGCATTAGTTTGTTTGATGTGTATTTAGTCACGGCATGTGGGGAGCTACGATACACTGCAGTCAAAAGGGTTAAATGCTCATCCCAGTTTCTCTATCAACATAACATCTGATAATTTGGAGCAATGTATGGTTAAACCATTCCACTTGTCCGTTGGATGTTGGGTGATAGGTGATTGTCTTGTTTTTGCTCCAATGGAACACCAAAACGAGCAACAAACACATACACTGGTTTCCTGGCAGTGGTTTCAGCGTCTTGGTCTGGGATTGCAAAGGCCTCGGCCCATTGGGTAAAAAGATCAAAGATGACCAGGATATACCTGTTTCCAGAGCTGGACACTGGAAATCGTCCTAATATATCCAGGTGTAGTCCATCCAGAGGTGCTCCAGCTTGATAAATTTGCAGTTTGGCATGTTTAGCATGGCCTGCAGCTTTACGCTTGTTACAGTGCTGGCATCTCTGTAAGAATGAGTGGACATCTCCTCCTATACCATACCAGTGGAAACTGCGACAGAGACATTCCAGTGTCTTCCCCTCCCTAAATGACCAGATTGTGGGGGATTATGGCAAACTTTTTGCAAAACTATGGCACTATGGCAAACTTATGGCAAAAATTTCTTTGTACCATGAGACAGGAACCAGAAGAAGTAGAGAAGGATTTAGCATCCCAGGTCTCTCCCAACAGTAGCACAGCACTCCCTTCCACAATTCTATTTGGGGACAACACAGCCAGTATTTCTGTATGGCTGGGCTTTGTAACGCTACTTGCTCCTTTTTAGGAGGGGGACCAAATTCTTTTCACTGGTGCAAAATGGAAAGCACAGGGTCTGATTTCTGTTCCTGTGTCAGTTGCTTACTTGTTAGGGGCTGCAGCCAGTTTACAAATGAAGTTTCTAGTTGGGCTTCTGTCTGATCCTCTCCTGTTTGACCTATACTGCTAAAGGAACAACATTGTCAACATCCTCTTGTTTGTGGAGTGTGGAGTCTTTGGCAACTCTTTGATCAACTCTTTGCCTGCTTGGTAACAGTTATAATCATCCCAGCTTGCCCCATCTCGTCTTGACATTGCATCTGCATTGGAGTGTTGTTTACCTGCCCTGTGCTCAATGTCAAAATCGTACTGTCTTAATTCTTCCAGCCAGCAAGCCAGCTGCCCCTCAGGGTGCTTAAATTGACAACCAGGTAAGGCTGTTGTGGTCAGTCTGCAGCACAAACCTTTGACCCAAAAGGTAATGGTGGAACTGCCAAGTGTAATGATCAATGGCCAGTAATGGCCAGTTTACTAGAGTTGGGTACTAGCATATGTGATCACTCTCTCCTCCCCCCCATTGAAGTTGTGATAACACTGCTCCAATGCTGTGGTTAGAGGCATTGGTGTAAAGAATGTATTGTCCACTCATTCTGGGATATGTTAAGACAGGGCCTGTAATAAGCTTTTCCTTAAGCTGATTGAAAGTGTCCTACTGTTCTGCCCCTTTTGAGAATGCAGTACCTTTTCTCAACAGGCCAGTCAAGCGGCTAGCAAGTTCTGCAAATTTCCGATAATAATTGCACAACCCAACGAAAGCCTTAAGCTCTTGGATGGAGCGTGGAGGTTGCCAATCTTGCACATCCTTAATAAGGCTGGGGTTTGGTCAGATAGCTTCACCACTGATTACATGCCCCAGAAAGAGTACCTGTTCTCTGAGAAGGTGGCATTTTGATGGCTTCAACTTTAATCCATAACTGCTTAGACGTTGGAAGACAACTTCAAGGCGATCAAGGCTTTCATCAACCCCCTTCCCTAGAATAATTATGTCATCCAGATATATCAACAGTGTTTCCTATTGAAGTCCACGTAGCACTAGCTCCATGGCCCTCTGAAATATGCTTGGAGCATTGCACAATCCAAAGGGCATGCAAGTGTACTCATAGAGGCCATTTCTGGTAATGAATGCTGTCTTCTCATGGTCCTTGTCATCAACAGTGATCTGCCAATACCCAGACTGAAGATCAAGAGTTGAGAAGATGCTTGCTCCCTCCAGAACATCAAGCCACTCTTCTATCATGGGAATAGGGTAGTCATCTTTTGTTGTGATGCTGTTAAGGCAGCGGTAGTCAGCACACCAGCGCACACCACCATCCTTCTTCCGAACTAAGACTACAGGTAATGCCCATTCTGAGGATGAGGGCACAACAACGCCTGCCTCCAGCATAGTCTGAAGGTGCTTCTCCTCTTCACCTTGGAAACCAAGGGGTATTCTTCTTACAGGCTGTCGAACTGGCCTAGCTGTGCCCATGTTAATTTTATGGGGAGCAGCAGACAGATAGCCCAAATCAGTGTCACTTGTCGCAAAGAGGGTCTTATACTTCAGCAAGAGCTCTGTTGCTGTGTCTCATTGAGGATTTCACTGGAAGCAGCAAACAGTGCATGAACGTGTTTGGGCAGGTCTGTCACAAACTCCAGTCTTCTTACCTCAGGCTGATGTAGGCCATTGGGCTGTTTCTTGAGGCTGCTGGGCATCCATTCTGTTATGACTATCCCACCAGGAGAATCATCAGGATACATTTCCAACAGAAGACCAAGGCATGCTCCCTTTGGAAAAGCAGCCTTACAAAGGAAGAGGTTGTATAGCCTAACTAGCACTCACTTTTCCATAGTTGTCATGACACTGCCTGAAGCAATGGCTTCAGAGAAGTTGAGGGGCTCTAGGACTGCACAGATGTCTGGTTGAGGATTATCGACTTCTCCCCATACCAGACATTCACATTCAGGTGGCAAAGTGGTGTCTTTCTCCAGAACCGCTCAAGCTATGTGGTATTCTGGCCCATCACCCCCAACTCTCTTGGCAGGTAACAACTCCTGATCAATAAAAGCCTTCCCACTGGCATGGATTGTTATGTCAGCAGCTCTTAAGAGGCCAAGAAGAATGTGGTTGCAGATAGGAGCCACATAGACTTCCCATGTAAAGCTTCTAGTGCCCCCCCCATAGCAGTCATTTCCTTCCCTGACTCAGCATGCCTGAGGCATGTTTTCTCCAATGCAATATGTTCATTTGGATGAAACTGTTGATACAGACCCTCTGAGATGACAGTTGCTTCAGCACCTGTATCCACCACAGCTTGCACTGGGAGGCCATTGACTGTCAGAGATATCAGGCTCAGTCCTCTAGACATGGTGCGACCAACATGTGGAGCTTGGGATTGGCTTCCTTGGTTCATATGCCTCCCTGTGGACATAGATGGACCCAACTCTCCAGCACCAACATCGTGCTGGTCTATTGGACTTAGAGGTCTCTTGCACTAATGCCCTTACTCACCACATCTGTAACACAATGAAGCTACATCATGATTGGGGCTTGGAGAATGGGTTCTATGTCGATTTCCTTGAGGCACAGTTTGGCACCCTTGCCTCTTCTCCTAACTATCCACACAGCCATCCAACTGGCTTGAGGCTGCAGGTTGCTCAAGCTTAACCTGAATCTGCTCCAATGTTTCCATCAAAACCTGGAGTTGGTTTGCAGTCACATAGTTTTGTTTAATATTTTCCAGTGATTCAGCCAAACATGCAGTTCTTTCAGTTAGCATAGCAAACTGGTCCACAGTGATGTTGCTTGGGCTCCAAACTCTGTAAGATATTGCTGGGGGGTCATCCGATGTATCTTCTTCATCCACCAAGGATATACATCAAGCTTGACTCCTCGTATCAACTTCTCTGCCCACACAGTAGCACAGCAGTTGTGCTCATGTGCTTCTGCAAGTCGTTTTTCAGTCCTTTCAGAAATGCATCAACTGTAAGTTGGTCTTGAAGCTCCAAATCTACACCAGGGACGCAATGTGTGACCAGCCACCTAACTTCTGCAAACTCTGTAAACTGTTCCTTCGACAGAGTATAGTCTTCTCTAATGTGTTCTGGTAGCGAGCAGACATATTTAATGGCTGCACCTCGCAGACACTCGAGTAATCTACACGCTGAGTGCTGTTCCAACAGTATTTTCTTGCCAGCCGTTCAAATGGCAAGAGAAATTAATCCCAATCTTCAGTGCCATCAAAGAGAGCTAACTTTACATGGAGCCTTCCTAAACAGCATTGTGGAGCTGCTGGCATGAATACATTACTAATATGGGAGGGAGCAAAGGAGCAGCTTAGCCCCTGTACACTACAGTACATTGATGAATGATAAATGTACCTGCACAGAGCCTTTATTTCTAACAGTGTGGGTGGGTGGGATGTCCATTCCTTTGCCCCCATCATTCAGTGTGATGGTATCTAAAACAGGGATCTGTTGGCTAATATAGCAGATTTGGCAGTTAGCCACTGTTCAAAAGGATATGTTGGAGATTCATGTCTCAGAGGAAGCTTGTGTTAGCCCTCACCATCCCAGCATTGGTAGTATCATACAGCTTGGAAAGGCTTGGCTGTTGGTTGGAATTGGATATGACTAAATTGGGGAGACACAAGATTGCGAGGTGCGAGATTTTCCAGTTTTTAGCCTAAGGAAAAGGCTGAGATATTTCCATAATGCATGCAGGTTTTTATAGTGAGAGAACAGTGACAGACACAACCAATCTGTATAAGTATCAAACCAATGAGGCAGATGGACGATAAACATGATAAATAACATAATAAATGCTAGTTTTTGGCCAGAATGCCTCTTTAACTTCTCCTTAACTCTAAACAGGCTAAAGTTAGTGTTAACCAAAACCAGAACCTAAAATCAGATGTAACTCCAAATCCTAGAATGATGAGCAACTGAAGTTCATCAGTTTACCAAATTGAGCGTTTATAGGTGAGATCTGGGGGTTTGGCTGAAATATAATGTGTCCTTTTCTATTTCTTGTTGCTCAGTTGGTGCTTTAAAGACTTTTTCTTATGACCCTGTCTGTACAGCATCAAGAAAACAGCAGGATTGAAATGAGCTAAACAACACGATAAAAACATCACATGGAGCTCCACAGAGACCAGCCTGGTTGTGCACATGTTCATAGATAGCTTTGAAAGATGAAAGCATCTGATCTGACAATTTGACCACTACCATCATCGCAAAAACAAAGAACTGTGAAGATCTCGCATCTTCACTTCACATTTCCAGCCCTCGTAGAGCAGCTACGCTCAAAATAAACACCTCCCCTCCATCTCCATCCCTCTATACTGCCTTCCAATAACTCAACCAAGCGCAGATAAACAAGTGTTATTAAGTGCTCCAGCTCAGAACAGCAGCGCACTTCAAAAAGCTCTCGCCTGTCTTCAGCAATTCCAGGCTGAGGAGAGATAAGCAGAGAGACACCAAGAAAAAAAAAAGAAAAAAATGAAAAGACATAAAAGGTTCCTCACAGTTCCTTGCAAAAGATTAAAGGATATGATTTCTTGGCTGCCCTTAATGCACGTTTATGCCCAGGCATCGAAATAGATATTAATTACGAGAGCGTCTGGAAGAAATAGGCCAGAAGAGCATTGGAGCTTTGAAGCGAAAGCTAATCTTCAAAAGCTCCTGATTCTATGATGTTGCATAAGGCAGTCGAGGATATTTTGACATAATGGGAACAAAATAAGTGGATCTCATAGCTGTTTATGTAAATGTTGTGTTTTGTACACGGAATTTCAAACAGGTGAAGAGAAGAGCTGTGTACACGCTGCTCCTAAACACAGATGCGAAGCTTACCTGAAATAAAGAAGAGGATTGTTAGAAACTATTTATGATTAAAGTGTTACGCGTCTAACAAGGCAAGGATAAAACACTCGCACATACACAGATCTCACTTGCCAGATAGTCATTTTTTTTTATATCAGAGTGCATGTGCTGTGCAGATGGTGAGATCAATGTGCAGATGCAACACACATACACTCAAACAGATCCAACTGAACTCTTAACTCTAAAGCTATTTGACCCCAGCTTTCTAAATTTACTGACGAGTTAGAACACATGTACGATGTCCTCAGCTGACTCTGACTTCAATGCTATGGAGAAGGGCAAGCAGTACAGGCTTTTAGTTAACTGTGCAAAAATTCGGAACAGTAAATAATACATTAATATCACATTAAAACTAAGCAAAAATGCATCATTGCTCTCAAATCAAAATCTCAGAATGCCAGAATGCTCAGGAAATGGTCAGGAATCATTAACAACATCTGGCCTCTTTAACCTACGTCACAAGAATTTTCCCTTTCCTTGAAAGTCCGAAGAGTAGTCATTTCAGGGATGCAAGGTTTTTTTAGGACAGCAACAAAATATACAAGTTAACCCCTAGAATCCCAGCCTTATTCTTCAGTAACTACAGAGATTTCACACAGGCCGAGCTATTCTAGGTTATAGTGTGTAATAAATCTTTGACATACATTGACATACAACATTTGAAACAATGTGATTGCATTTCAAGTGTTGCAGATTTTTTTTTTTACAAGAAACTTTATTCCCACCTGATAAATGTAAAATAATATCTACATCACTTTTCACATAAAGATTAATATACACCTTCAGCAGAATATATATATATATATATATATATATATATATATATATATATATATATATATAGAGAGAGAGAGAGAGAGAGAGAGAGAGAGAGAGAGAGAGTGCGAGAGCGATAGATAGATAGATAGATAGATAGATAGATAGATAGATAGATAGATAGATAGATAGATAGAGTCTCTATAGTTCGTTCGAAATGGAGAAAATAAAAAAATAAAAAAACATACAATGGGAGGCAGTTCAGTGATCAGAAATACCTTGTTGATGACGGGTCAACAGAGAATCAGATTGGCTTGAATTGACAGAAAGGCTTTGGGAACTGTACAACTTTGGTGAGCAGTAAAGCATCTCAAAATGCACAACACATCAAACTTTGAGGTGGATGAGCTACAACAACAAAAGACCTTGTTGGGTTCCACTCCTGGCAGCCGAGAACAGATGCTGCAGCAGGCACAGGCTCACTACAACTGGACAGTTAAAGACTGAAAAAACGTAGTTTGGTCTAATGAATGTTGATTTTTTTTTTTGCTATGTGAAGCGACCTTGGGTTTGTGAAAGGTGCTATATAAACGTAATTTATTATTATTTATTATTTTCGCAGAGGCACATCAATGATGAGATCAGAACTTGGTACCAACGGCATGAATTTATGGATCCAACCTGTCCAGCCTGGTTGAGGTGGTGTAAATGTGTGAGGAATGTTTTTTTGTTTGTTTTTTTTTTGGCACATTTGAGCAAACAATCACTGCTTGATACATATATTTTATATATGAGACATATTACTGGGGATGTAACAATACAATAAAATGTATCATGTACTTGCATCATTGTGTGTGTGTGTGTGTGTGTGAAATGCAGAGCTTGAGTTTGGAGGGACTTCCTGAGTGTGTTAAAGCCCATGCTTGAGCACTCTGAATGGATCGCTTCTCCAGTGAGGCTCAGTAATGACCCAGCAACCTGGAGCTCACTCTAATTGGGCGCCTAAATGACTCTTCATTATCACTGGAGCTGCACATTGAGTCAGCGCTGCAGCAGTGGAGCAGATTTATCGAGTGCTTTGCTGTTCTCTAACCACACCAGCTGAAACTTTGAAAGCTTCAATGTGCTCTGAGCAGCACCTTTACGATTAACACAGCCTCATCAATACAGCTTTAAGAGCACAAAGCACAGCTTAACCATGAACTAATGCAGTTCATAAAAAGGCCATAGAGGAGCAGCTGAAATTAGCTCGACTTGAACTGATGGTTCAGCCAAAAAACAAATTTGCAAATTTAAACCCAAATGTGGTAGATCAGCAAATGTGTTTGATGTCTAAAGTTTGCGTCTTTGGCATTGGTGTTACACGACTAATGTAGAGAACAAGTGGTAGAAAGGTAGAAAAGTCCAAACCTGACCTGCACCCATGAGTTTGAGTCCCAGCCTGCCAGGCCCAACTGACACTGCTAAATTTGAAGCCTGTACCCAACCTAGACTCACTCATGGGTTTGACAAAGCTTTTTACTTTGATCTATGAGAATTTGTCTATCTATGACAATGTCACACTGGGACGAGCGAGTAATTTACACATTGATAATACCAACACTGTTTATTGTCAGTATATTTTTGAGGAATTGTTGATCATAATTAACTGTTAGCCCCACTGCAATAAAGTTCCTCACGCTACTGCTGCTGCTGCAGTAACACACTTAAAGCCTTGGGTACAGTGCACGATTTTTAAAGTCCATTGTCCAGCTGGTTTTTGCAGAAGTTTTGGTCGACTGAAATACTGGGGATCACACACTAAATGATTAGGGATCACACACTGTTCAACTTTTAAGCTGCTGCTGAACCAAATGGAATTTACTGAACTCGCACATAGTCAAGCAAACTCTTGTGTTCTCTCTTTACTAGAAGACTAAGGTGGAGCTGCTCGCTGCTGCTGTAGTTTTCTCTACCTTTTGCACTGGTGTAGTAAAGAAGATGCAGGTTAATATGTTTAATTGAGACTCATGGATTTAAAAATGTGATTAATATGGCATTTTGGAGTTTAATTGTACGTAAGCTCAACTGTGCTCATGCCTTAAACTCAGCTTATTCAAAAGCTTCGCTCCACCCACGAATGACTTTTCTTTGTTTACTTGCTGTATTCTTTTGCACGCTCTGTTTTCATTGGCCGTTAAAGGGTCACTGGACAGTTTACACTACTAGGTTGCACTCAAACATGTTTGATAAACTCTGACCGGTCTGAAACGCGACCGTGAGGATAAAATTCTGAGTCTGCACCCCTCACGCACTGCTCAATTCTCTCTCCAACTGTCGACTCAGACTGACACAGAATCTGCAGACTAGAGCCAACTAGCACAGACCCGGCCAGACTGAGAGTCGGGGCTAAAATTGGGCTAAAGGTCATGTAGTCTGACCCCAGCTGAGCACACTTTGAGCTTAGCAAGCAAGCAGAAAGATCCACAATGACCTTTCCAACCAACCTTGCACATCCATCTCTCATTGTCCATGGTGTGAGTGTGACCTGATGGACCATTGAACTTCATTGCTGGTTTCCTTCAAAGGCCTGTTCATCCTATTATAAACACAGCCATAGACTATACTGCAGAAAATGGTACCTTGTCAAGTAAAATAATCACAAATCCAGTTGACTTATCAAATATTTCCCATTTTGAGATGGTTATGCACAGATTTTCTGGAAACGACTTACATGTTTTAGGTCATTTTATCAAGTAAAATTATCTCACTATACTGGCAGATAGTTTTGCTGGTTTCAAGCACGTTCCTTAGAACAAGGGAACTTATCTGCCACTATAGTGAGATAATTATACTTATACTTAATTAAATTACGTGTTTTAAGTAAACAATGTTTAGAAATATAAAACAGTCTTAAATAAATAGTCTTAAATTAAGCTTATAATGAGCTCAACAGGGGAAATATTAGATTTATTGAGTAGTTTTAAGTATATAAAGTGTATAAAATTGCTAGTGTCAGCACATGAGAGAAATTGCATGAGAGAGCACAAAATGTAGGTACTTTTGTTCAAATAAGAACAAATCTACTACCAAAAATAGCCCTTTATTAGAAAACAAACCCACATCTGATCTGAGCCCGATACTGTTAGTGAGAATTGAGTGCAAACTGCCCCAAAACCTGATATTTTGATATATTGGCCTTGTGTAAGTAATTGAGTAAGTAAATATCTACATCTACATATCTACATCACACACTAGTCTCAAATCGCATTGAGCTGTTATGTGATTGAAAACAGACTTCCTTATGAGGTTTTATTCGAATGGAGCCAGATGTGACAAAGAGAACATCTGAGGACAACCAAGTGGGACACTTATTATGGTGCAAAGTGAATGTGAAATGTTTATGCAAGTGCTCCACAAAGTAGTGGGTAACGGTGTGCTCATCAACACTGTGTGATGGACAGTGAGCCTGTCCTTAACCCATGGACGTAGTAGAAGTTAGCATGGCTGAAAAGTCCCCACAAAAAATTCAAAACATGCAGTACAAATAAACTTTACCTGTTGCTAAGGGGGAAAGAGTCACTGTTAGCTGTTAGCACATGTTAATGAGCATATGATAGGCATTAAAATAGCACAATCGAGAGGAATATAGGAATTTGGAGGCTGACTTAAAAAGAGGGCTTACTCTTGTGAACAGTGGATTGCTGCAGTCCAGTACCAAACCTTTAACAAGTTGTCCCCAGATGTGTACAGATGACATAGTCTTATCTATAAAAATCAACTGCATAGCTAAAAACAGTAACCCCCCCCCAACCCCCCTTTCTTGAAGCCTTTTTGTTTGTGTATATGTTTACAATGGCTTGAAAACCTTTTGGTGAAAGTTAGAAATGTTCTTTTTGTCTCGGCCAGTCAGGTTTAGACGTCCTGGTCCTCACATTGCTGAACTAACACTGAATTTGCGCTCTTATTGATGAGGCCAGGCTATGAGTAACTGTAATCACATTAGAATGGCTTTGTGTTTCTTGGAGATAGCCTCTGACCTATCGATTCACACTTCTCCCAGTCGCTTAACTGTCCACAGGGAGCTCACACGATTAGCAATGCTTAGCACTCTGAAAGACAGGAAAGAGGGAGCCAAACACGGTGAAACCAGAGAGCAGAAGAGGGACATGTCCATGTTCCCTCAAAGGTAGAACAGTGGTTTGAAGGTCTAATTGTGCACCTTACATGAGTTTGTCCTAGTGGAAAAGTAGATATTTGTACCTTTTCATAACCTTCTTCTTCTTCTTCTTCTTCTTCTTTCGGCTGCTCCCTTTAGGGGTCGCCACAGTGGATCATCTGTGTACCTTTTCATAACCAAATGTTTTAAAACAGAACATTTAAATAAAAAGCCTGGAGGTGAGGTGGGAGGTGTGGAGTCAGTACAGCTTAGAAAATATAATTTCAATGGATGCTGGTACAGTTTTGTTCCCTGACTAAAGGTAATGGGATGTACCCCTGAGGGTACCAGCACAGTGACAAGAGGGGGACTGGCCCAGTGACAGTGTCGTACCTTTTTTTCTGAGAGTGCATCCACCTCTGTGTGCAGTCTAGTAAACATCTATACAAAGTAGAGGTGCTATGGGATGAGTGTGTGTGTGTGTGTGTGTGTGTGTGTGTGTGTGTGTGTGTGTGTGTGTGTGTGTGTATTAGAGAGAGAGAGAGAGAGAGAGAGAGAGAGAGAGAGAGAGAGAGGGGGGAACAGAGAGAACAGGGAAAGAGAAAAAAGAGAAAAGGGGAGGCAGCAAGAGTAAAAGAAAGACATAGAGGGACAGAGAGAGAGAGAGAAAAAGAAGGAGAAAGAGAGTACACACATCATCGAATAAGAGACAGACAGACAGAGAGAAAAAGAGAGATAGAAAAAGAGAAAGAGAGAGTGAGAGAAGGACAGTGAGGTAGAGTGACAGGAAAAGATAGAGAGAAAAAGAAACAGCAGGAATGAGAGAGATACAGAGGGACAGAGAGAAAGAGACAGAAAAAGAGAGAGTTCACACATGGTGAGGGGGAGAGATACAAAAAGAGAAAGAGAGACAGCAGGACAGAAAGAAAAAGAGAAGGAGAGAGAGAGAGAGAGAGAGAGAGAGAGAGAGAGGGAGAGTAAGACAGAGAGAGATAGAGAGCTTTCCACATTGCAGGTAAAGCTGTAAGAAATGTTTCTCTATACTGGTGGACACACACACACGCACACACACACACGCACACACACACACGCACACGCACACACGCACACACATGCTCTGAGTGGGCAGGTGTCCTACAGAGAGCAGATTAGTCGGATATGGAGAAGGACCCTCTCTGCTGTGAATTAAATGGAATCAAAGCCTCTTCACCTCCACCTGCAATCCATCCAGGACCTATTCAGCATCTCCAATGGCCAATTTAAATCACACAATCTCACTCACATTCAGTTACATTTAGCTTCCTCCTGCACATCCTCACCCAGCCTGGAAAAAACAGAACCGGATAAACTTCTAAGTAAATTCAGGAGGTTGATGAGTCAGAAATGCGCTGAAAGAGAAAAGCAGTAAGGGACACTGTGTGATCTGCGGAAAATCATAATACAGTACATATCAGTTACAGCCACACCTTCAACATGTGATTGTATTATAATAACAGACTCTATGCCTGAAAGAGGAGGTGCTTCAGTTCTGGCTGGCTGCTACTAATAGTAATAATAGTAACATTAAGAATAGCAGTCACCCAAATCTTTTCTGTAAATACATCGCCAAACTGTTCTCTCAACACACTCAAACCACATCCAGGTCTTTGTTTAGGTCACACAGCTTTTCCCACTGCTGGATACCACACAGGACTAAGATTATGTTTGTGACTTCTGTTGCTTTTATTTGTAAACATGTATCATCAGTATAAAAATCAAGACTGACAAACATTTTAACTAATAAATAACAGAAAGTACTCAGCTTCATAGTGAGCTAGTAGTTCACAGTAAGTCATACTGTGTTCTAAACCACATCAACAAACCTGTGTGAGCTTAATTGAAGAGCTGGATGTGGTTTGAGAGGATGCATTTACAGAATAGATTTGGGGGACTGTTGACTTCTAGGGTTAGCATCGTAAGCCTCATAGCTTCAGCGCTAAACTAGAGAACCAAAATTGAGACACTAAACATTTTGCCTGATAAACTGCTTCTGGGTGAAGTGGAAAAACAGTTCCTCTGTGTGGTGTTGATGTGTTTGCTACTCGGTGGTCTGGTGGACCCACCACATCATTGTTTTTGTTTTTAAATCAATACAGCCATAATAATTTTGGTAAAAATACCAGATGTTTAAAATATCTGAACTGGCCAGTGTAGCGTTCTCCTCTAGCAGCTGTAGCCAGTCAGCAGCCTGTCCATGTTGTCCCCCCTCACACATAGAAACACATACACACACAGACACACACACTAACAGCAGGCCATGTAGGAGGAGAACAGAACGAAGGACACAGCACCTCCACACTTTTACTCCCCGCAGGTTCACCCCAACACCACATGCGTAATATAGATGTGTGGCGGGTGAACAGAGTGAAGACACTGGAAATGTGTTATTTTATATGTTCTTACAGAAAATGAGCAAAGGCTAAGAATCTGAGGCTGAAATAATAATAAATCGCATCATTTTTTCTTTTGGTAAACATTGAAAATGGGCCTCACTGACCTCAACACCACACAAGGGTTAGGTTAGAAGGTTGTAAGCTTGAAGAACAGAAGTAGGACTGTGAGATGGGGCTGAGGAACTGGCTAGAGGGTGCAAAACGTTCTTCATAGAAAATAGAGGATAGATGGAAATTCACAGTAATGCTAGATTGGAAGGAGGAGGATCTTCAGACACGGTTCTCCTCCTAAACCTCAGTCATTTCATAACTCCATTTAGTGGAATTGAAAATGAACGTTTCATACTGAAATTGAATTTTCCCGTTCTTAACCACCAACACAATCCTATAATTGCACAACACATTGTTTTTAGCTGCCGAGAGGAAGAAAGATGAAGATAAACTTGCAGTGATAAACTGTGTTTGGTATTAAGTCTGCAAAACAGGAGATGACTCACTGTTTTGGAAAAAAGAAGAGAAAAAAAACAGGGCAGTATTTAGGGGAAACATAAGAAACACTTAGGAATCAGAGACATACACACACGTTTACCAGCAGGTACAACAACACACCGTAGTGACAGCAGTGTTTTATTAGGGCTTTTTTCTTTTTTTTCCTCTTTTTAGTTCTCAAACATGTTTTGCAAGATGTGTGTTGTTTACTAATCACAAGGGACTGAGCCTCTTCCAGAATACTGATATATCAGCACTTTTAACCACATGCACAAGCGCGCACACATACACACACACACACACACACACACACACACACACACACACAGAGTCACGCTTTACTTTTCAGTTTTTAAGCCTGAGGCAGACAAACACAGACACACATACACACACTAGGATTGCCCTAATCCTAACCCTAACCTTAACCTCAACCCAAAACCTAATCCTAACCCTCACATGTTGACATGTTACTGAGAGTCCACCGAGTGTTTGTTTCATCTAAAAATGACTATTCAAAATAAAGCATCACCTAGTTTTTTGAGGTTTTTCTTTTTTTCATTTAAAGAAATGCCGAACAAATCGACCTCTCACCCAACCCCTGCTCTGAATTTGACCACAAGAATAAAAAAATTCTCATGTCTAATTAGAGCTGTTCTATTTTCCACTAAGGTCAATTAGAATTTGTTTAATGTCTTGTTTTGTGACTGACCAGTTCTAAATTTTAAAATTAGGACAGGCCCACCTGCCTTCCGGTTTGTCTTGCTGTGGCGTGGATCTTTTCATGGTAACGCTTTATTTGGATGGTCCGCTGTAAATTCTTCAACTAAATATCTATTAATTTCTTCTGAACTTCAAGTTCAGTGTGAAAGAGTTTATTAAATGGATCCCTAACCTGTAACTGTAAGATCATGGCAAAACCTACACCTACTTCCAACCATAACCATAATTAAATGAACATCACCAAAATGTTTGTTAATGATTTATCTGTAGAGCATCTACAGAGAAGCATCAAAAGAAAGTGTGACCCTGTTAATATGTAGACAGTTTCCAGATATATTTGATAAGCAGAGAATCCACCTCTAGACCAATACCTGACCGGAAAGGTAACATTGTACTAATTAAGCATTTGCCATGTAAAACATTCACAACTTGTATATCTTCAAGAGAAGTCCTAAGGCCTAATTCACACATGCTACCTCTGCATGGTGTGAGGGATGCGTCAGTGTGAGTGCTACAGGTCAAACACGATGACCTTTCATACACTTTCATGAAGTGTTTATCCTGCGGAGCGGAGCAGCAAAAACGTACATAGATATTCCTTTTAGCAGCTGCATAAATTGTCACATCAGTCACTCTGTTCAATATTTCATTTATAAAAGTCCACTGTATATTTGTTCATCTTCAGCAGCATTCTCACTTGTGATTAGGGGAAAGTTTCAAGCCTGGTACACCAACCGGGAAATCCGTTCTCAGCACAGAATGTTTAACTAGTATTTCATAGTGAATTAAATAAAATGTTTAAAAAATAGAATTTTAAAGTTTTTAAATTGGTTTCTACTTATTTTTTATTGATTTTCATGTGTTTCAGTGTCTTCTGTTGTATGATAAGCAGAAAAAATTAGCGCTGGGTCTGTTCTCTAAATATCCCAGTGCAGTGTCTGAGATGCTCTGTCGCTTTGCACCTGATATTGAGTCTAAACCCCCCCCCCCCCCCCACCACCAAGTCACCAATCATGAGAATCGTTTCCACAATCATAATTTTTGACTAATGAAGCCAAGTGCTTTTCCCCCATCAGGCTGTTACATGCATAAACTGAAGACTCATTCAACTGACTGCAAACATTATCATGTTATTATGACAGTTTCCCATCAATTTACTTGGGAATTGAAACTAAAAACAGAAATAATTGGAAAACTGGGGATTAAAAACTTTGCACTCAAATGGAAAACTAAGTACTGAGATATAGTGTAGCTCAGCGATATGGACTGACCGAGTGAATGACTGCTGGACAACTGAAACAATGAGTCTGACCACTGCAAGGTTTTCTTCATACTAAATTTAGTTTTCTGATAAGTGGAATTCTAATAGCTACAGACTTACTTAATTCTCATTTAACTTAAACCTGTTATTGACTATAGGAAAACCACACACACACACACACACACACACACACGCTTTCTAAACTGCTTATTCACACTGGGTGCTGAAGCCTATCCCAGCAGTCACTGGGCTGAAGGCAGGAAACATCCTGGACAGGTCACCAGTCCCTCACAGGGCAGACAGACATATAGATGCA
This sequence comes from Pygocentrus nattereri, assembly GCF_015220715.1. Taxonomy (NCBI): domain Eukaryota; kingdom Metazoa; phylum Chordata; class Actinopteri; order Characiformes; family Serrasalmidae; genus Pygocentrus; species Pygocentrus nattereri. The sequence continues at coordinate 734,082 of NC_051237.1, forward strand.
CACCTGGGGCAGTTTAGCATGTCCATTTAGCCTGACTGCATGCCTTTGGACTGTGGGAGGAAACCAGAGCACCTGGAGGAAACCCTCACAGACACGGGGAGAACATGCGAATTCCACACAGAGAGGACCCCAGTCGTCTGGCCGAGATTGATTCACCCAGGCCCTTCTTACTGTGAGGCGACAGTGCTTCGCACTGCTCCACTGTGCTGTCCTATATGAAAACTACTTGAACTGAAATATATAAATCAAAATATAACAGATTCTTTAATTCTAGCCTAAGTAAATTGTTTACCACGTCAAACTTGTATGATGCGTATGATGCATGCTAATACATTTTCACTGTATGATATCAAACATGCACTAAAAAGTAATTGATCTAGATGAGTTAGGCAGTTCATGTAGAATATAAACCAAAACATTAAATCACTAACAAATAGGCCATTTAGATTCAATACACCAATGCATGTGTGTTAAAACCTAAAGCAAAAGTCTTATGTACCTTCAAAACTATTTACCTGGATAAAAAAGTAGTTTTGCCTGTAAAACTAACTATAACAATAAAAACGCAAACATTAATGCAGCACAAAGTAAGAAGATTTCCATGTTTACAAACATGAGTTAGAAGAAGTAAATTTGGTTCCCAGTTTCTCCTTGATGCTCTTAGCCATTACATAGATTTGTTCAAATCCATAATAAGCAGTACACCTGCTTCACCATGATGAAATACTGAATTGAATTCAGAACCAACTGTGTTTGCACACTGTGGAATAGGACCTCCACATTTAACCTATCCATGCAGTGAAACACCCACATACATGCACACTTTTAAACACACACACACACACACACTAGGGCACAGAGGACGATGGGGGCAGCCCTATCCACAGCGCCTGGGGAGTAATTGGGGGTTAGGTGCCTTGCTCAAGGACACTTCAGTCATGTACTCTCAGCCGGGGGATCGAATCGATAACCTTCCAGTCACATAGGTTCCCTAACCCCCAGCCCACAACTGCCCCTGCAATTCATTACTGGGCTGCAAAGAGGGAAGATTTGGAAATGGTTAAATCAACACATTTCATCTGTAAAACCACTACTTATTGTACTCTATTCTATTCTATTATTAATGTTTTTCTTTTATACCTCAACAATAAACATTTGTCACAATATCTCCCCCTGAAATTTGTACCTGCCCAGTCTGGAAGGCTCATTTCAGCTTCTCCCTGGCTCCACCCCTCCTTCATTGCATACACCTGCAGATAGTTTGTGGACATTATCACTTCTATATATGTTTATTTGTTTGGCCTTGAGCCCTGCAAAGTCTTAATATTCCCTGTCTGAGTGCTGAGCCATGTTTCTTTGGATTGTGTTTTGACCCTTGCTTTGCAGGTAAAAGTGGTCCAAGTCAGGTTTTTTTCTTCATATGTGACAGAGTTGTGTCCTCTGTGTGGCAGTGTGAACAGCAAAACTCATACTGACACCTTATTGAAATCTGATATATATCTGAAATGCAGCAGTGCAGCTCATTCTGAAGAGGTGGACTGGAATTCATGTGACTTTTACATCAATTCAATTCAACTTTTGTCATAATTTTGCGCTGCTGAGAAGAAAAGATGGGCAACACCATTGAGGGACAGTTTCAGTGGTAGGAAGGTGAGGTAACAGGCCTCATACACAAATAAAATTCAAAGGCTCTTATCCCAACTCCTCTGTGTCCAAAGAGATTTCAAAAGAAATTTTATAGTTTAAAGAAACCAAGAACAGGAACTGAAGAAGTGGCCGTGGCCAAATACGTGCTCTTTTTTACAGCAGGCTCTAATGCATCCAGCCTTAATGTTAGGCTAGCGGCTGCTACTGCTGACTCTATTTTGATTGTTCATCTCTGGAAGACTGTGCCAGAACCATTGTTCTTTTGGGCGTGCTGGTCAGTCTAGGAGTGTGATCTCTGATCTGTCTAATGTCGGATATAGGTTACATTAAAAAGATTCCAGTGACCAGACTAACAGAGAAATTGGATTTGGTGCAGAAAATCAAATTTGGGCCAATTTTGCCTGCTGTGTGAACATTGGCTCATTTTTTCTATATGGACCTATTTGCCTCTTTTTGATCTCTGCCTGTTTTGGATTCACCTTAATAAAACTACTTAGCTCATCAACTCCACTTGCTACCCTTTTACTGGCCAAATAATACGATTTTAAAACAGATTTGTATCTACATCTAAAATTAAATTTAATCTAAAATTAAAACTTTTTCACAGTAATTTTTATTAAATTTTTTGGTCCCACCTTATTTGAATAGCCTCCTATAGATTATCTACAGGTGGTGAAATTATTAACAATCTGGCATGGGTAAGGATTAGGACCAGTGCCAAGTTTGGGTTTGGGTTGAGTTTGAGATTAGAGTTAGAATGAGTGATGTGACTTTAATACATATTTAGCTGAAAGTAATTTTAAAGCAAGGTAAGCATCTTCAAACCATCTAGGGATATCAATAAAGTGTAGCAATAGTTATGACTATGCTTGTTTGTCAATTATATACCTTGACCTACTTGATCCTGACCAAAAGAAAGCAATTAATTTAATTAATTCTTTAATAATTTTTCACAAACCTGCCCCTGAAAGCTTGAGACATGCATATGTATGAGCTTCCTCCCTCCTCAGCCGAGCAAAATGAGGGTCCAAAATGCATTACGGGGCTTTTCATAGCTCTTATGGGAGGCAGGAGGGACTTACCATTACTACAGAGAGAACACCATCATCATTTAGATACAGCTGAACCAGAGCAACAGCTTTAGAATGAGCACCCAGAATAATGAGGGGGAACAGGAGAGTGGCGGGAGATGTAAAAGGTGTGAGGATGAAGAGAGGAGAGAGAGAAATGAGCGAGGGGAAGAGAAGGCAATCTGTGCAGGTTAACAACTCCACATTGACCCAGCAGCCCAGTCCATACTTCTCCATCTGTCCCACAGAGGGTGAACAGCAGAGAGACGGAGAAGAGAGATTTACTGCATAATTTAGAGCTGTAAAAATGTGTCAGTGTATTATGTGGAATGTTATTAACAATTATAATCAACTGTAATTCGATAAAATTACCAAATTGAATCACATTGTGAAAGTAGATTTCTTAATGCACAGAATTTTTTAAAGTGAATGAGATTTCTTGATGCATTGAACCATTCTATTGAAATTTGAGGTTTAATTATTCTTTAAAGCTTTTGCTTAATAATTGTAATCAAATAATGATGAAATCTGTATATTTAATACATTTTATAAAGCTAGACTCTGAATAAATCATACAACTGGATCAAACTGAAGAACTGCATTCAAATTTAATCGGTGTGTTAATGTCATGATTCGTTGCAGTGTTTCCTATAGAATCACAATGAATTGATTTGTAGGGAAATTTAACCCCATTGTTATGCATTTAAATGCATACTAAAAAAATTGTAATCAAATTGAGTCATGTTGAAATTTGAGAATTCCTGATGCACAGAATCATTTTCTGAAGGATGATATTTACATCAAATTATTGTGGAATTTGATATTTCAAGCTGCATTGAATTGTTTCCTAAAGAATCATATCAAACCTAATGGTAATGAAAACGAAGGTTTCATTGATGCATTTAATAAACAGTCCTAATCAAAATCATAATCAATAGATGGTGAAATTTGAGATGTCTTGGTGCACTTAATCATTTCCTAGAGAATCATAATCTGTTGTGGGAATACAGTATATCTTACAGTTACATTCAATATATGTTTGATGATCATTTAGAATAACGAAATCATCAAATTAAGCTAACTCTAGCGAAATTTCAGATCACTTGATGCGTCTGTTTCCTAAAAAAGGGATAATCAAATTAGATCATATTGAAATGTAAGATTTCATGACACATTGCAGAGTGCAGATGGAAAGAAAGACAGAGAGATCAAACATGTAAAAAGGCCAAAATGAGTGGCACCCTTTTTTCACTCAGACAGGGGTTTGGCTCCTCTTTCTCCCGAAGACGGCCTCTCTCCTCTCTTGGTGTGGTGAAGAGTGAAAGAGGAGCATTTCCACTCTCTGAGGCACCATATGCTCCCATTGACAGTCAAATTCTCAAACACAAATCAAGCCTTTTCTATGCATATCAATTAGGTTTAATTAAGGCTGCACTCCACTCCCTCTCACACACACACACACACACACACACACACCTTCCGCCATATCCCCAAGCTGCGTGTGAATAAGAAGCATCTTGTTACAGCCGAGGCTTGAAACGCACACAAGAGCTAATTGATATTCACATATTCCTGGACCATATAGGCCTCTTCGGTCAACAGATGGTGTGCGTTTAACCTGATAGCTGAATGTGAAAGGCGCAGAAAAGCATCTTTTTAACACCTCCAGAGAAGCTCCCCCGCACCTCGACAACGCTATCAGAACCATGACGCTCTACTACTGCTATTCAGAAACCGAATGCATTATCACCAAGGCAAATGTGATACTTTCCAACCCTGATGAAATTTGATGAAATGTCTCCTGTCACAGATTTTTTTTTTCTTCTTCTCCAGTTTCCCCTCACTGTTTGTGATAAACAATGACAAACAATGTCTGTCTTAAACAACACTGCTGCAATCCTCTGTTATTACCAAACAGATGCTCTTGAGTGGCTACAGTCACTCTGTATGACAATGACAAGACAGGAATTAAAGTGATAGTTTGGGAAAAACAATCAATTTGCACAATTTGGCCGATACATGTTTGGTGTCTGAAATCTGCTTCTTTATTTTTGTGCTGGAGCTACATGGCTAATTATTAGCTAATGTAGCCAATTATCACCATGCTAATAGCATGCTTAGAACATTCAAGTCCAATCATTTTAAATAGACTGATGGTTTCTTACATGCATCTATTAAATAGTATCTATTAAAACGAACAAAACTAGGCCAACAATGCACAGCTAAAAGCAGTCCAAGCATCCATCATAATGCCTGAATTTTCTCAAAGAGACACAGTGGTCACCATCCCTGATCCTGGAGATCTACCTTTCATCCTGAGTCTAGTTCCAACCACAATCTGGTACATCTGTTCCAGCTAATTAGGTTCTTCAGTTCTTAATTGGCTGGATCAGATGTATTAGTGTTGGCAGTGATGGTAGATCTAGAAGGTTGGTGATCACTGAAGCCCATTTCCCTCCTTATATATTCAAAAGAGTTCATGCAAAAGCATTTATTCAAAACATGCAAGTGCATTCGTGAGGTCAGACACTGATGTTGGATGAGAAGGCCTGGCTCGCTCTAATTCATCCAAAAGGTGTTCTATGGGGTTGAGGTCAGGACTCTGTGCAGGCCAGTCAAGTTCTTCCACACCAAACTTGCTCATCCATGTCCTTATGGACCTGCTTTGTGCACCAGCGCGCAGTCATGTTGCAACAGGAAGGGGCCGTCCCCAAACTGTTCCCACAAAGTTGGGAGCATAAAATTGTTCAAAACCTCTTGGTGCTGAAGCTTTAAGAGATCCTTTCACTGGAACTAAGGGGCGGAGCCCAACTCCTGAAAAACAACCCCACACCATGATCCCCCCTCCACCAAACTCTACACTTGGCGTAATGCAGTCAGACAAGTACCGTTGTCAAGGCAACCGCCAAATCCAGACTCGTCCATCTGATTGCCAGACCGAGAAGCATGATTCGTCACTCCAGAGAACATGTCTGTTCTTGAGCTAATCTGGAGGCCACATGAAGTTTAGAGGTCTATAGCGATTGACTCTGCAGAAAGTTGGCGACCTCTGCGCACTATGTGTCTCAGCATGACTGACTGCGCTGTCATTTTACTTGGCTGACCACTTCATAGCTGAGTTGCTGTCATTCCCCATCGCTTCCACTTTGTTATAATACCACTGAGAAAGCTATTATTCTGTCACTGTTTCACAGACAAAGCAATAAAAAAAGGATATCAGTGTCAAATAAAAAAAACTAGACTGAGTACTGAAATGAACTCCAATGAGAAAGAGTCCCAAACAGATCAGACTCTGTCTGATAAGATTTTCTGCGTCTGAGCACCTTCCATCATTCCGTTCAAATGTCTGTGTCTTGCACCGCTGGCACTAATTGGCCGATTTAGTTGGCCCATGTGGCCAGTGGAGAATGTTAAATCCTTCTTGGTGGTAAGAGACAGTTCGACTGGCAGCTCAGGCTAATAATTCAGTGAATGAGAGCAGGAATAAACCATGCTAGTTGGTCTTTCCACAATACCGGGTCTTCTGGTTTTCATTTTTTCATTATAAGCACAGACAACCGCTCCCGCCTGCTATAGAGAGTTATTTCCTTTCATGCAAATGTGGAACATATGCGCACATTAGCCATCCTCTGTAGTCTTCATGGAGTGTTCAGGTAGACATTTTCACAGAAGACAAGAGGTGAAGGAAGGCAGTCATCAGTCAGCCTGTGGTTGGCACCACTTCTTCAGTGCTGGCTTGGCATGTCAAGGCTCTAATAGCAACGACAACAGATGGCTAAGACTGACAGGAAATCCAAGACTATCCCAGGAAATGCAAGCTGTGCCTGAGCATTCAAGGAGGCATACTTCTCCTCTGATAAGAAGAAGTAAAAACATATAGTTGCAAGCAAGTTGGAGTTGGACTATCATTGATATCATCATATCAGTACACCATTTTTCTCTTTTGCTCAGCATCAAAACTGTTATTCTGTCACACAAGCCCCCACTGAGAGTAAAAATGAGTTCCACATTTAGTGCATTAATTAAGTGATAAGTGAATATTGTCCAACCTTTAGGCTTTTACATGATGAAGAAGAAGCATTTAATTCAGCTGAAAAAAGAGAAGTTGGACACGTCAGAGTTTAAAGCTATTAATTGGCTTGTAACCATTTTTCTCTGACTTAATTAAGTTGTTTTCATTAGTATCAATGAAGCGGAGACGTGGCCTGATATTACTGGAAGTAATAAGCTTTAGAAATCTGTACTTATCACGCTTGTGTCTCATTAAGACATGATAGAAAAAAAGCTGACATATAGAAAGCAACGAAGCAAACCGGAGCAGAGGCAACATCAGCTTGGTTTAACTAATCTAATACTCACTATACTGCACCCAGTGTTGTTAGTCTAGCTAGATCTAAAATCCACTTTATTAAACACACCCACCTTGTTCTTCCACTCACTGGCCACTTTATTAGAAACGTTTACCTTGTTCTTTCCTTTACTGGCCACTTCATAAACATTTACTTTGTTCTTCCACTCACTGGCCACCTACCTTTGTTCTTTTAGCTCATTGGCCACTTTATTAGAAACACCTGTCTTGTTCTTTTACTCATTGGCAACTTTAATAGAAATACCTTTGTTGTTCTTTCGCTCACTGGCCACTTTAGTAGAAACACCTACCTTGCTCTTCCACTCACTGGCCACTTTATTAGAAACATTTCCCTTGTTCTTCCACTCGCTGGCCACTTTATTAGAAACACCTGTCTTGTTCTTTTACTCAATGGTCACTTTAATAGAAATACCTTTGTTGTTCTTCAACTCACTGGCCACCCGGTTTGTATGTACAGATATTTAATGTGTTGTAACTTAACATTTACTTTCAACTTAAACTTTTATATTTACTGTTTATTAACACATTATTAATGATTGTGTAACACATACATGTGATCAGCGTGTGTGTATTGCAGATGCATGTTAACTGTTAAATCATTGAATATGTCAAGTGGAACATTCTGGAAAATCACAATACAGTCAGCATCATAAAAGAAAAAGAAGAACAGAGATCAAACATCAAAACTGATGACCCGATGATTGGTCATATGACTGCCAGGAATATAAAGCTATTTTATATGGCCAGGTACAAATACTGCTCTAACATGATGTTCCTATATCACAGGATGACAATGATATTATTTTTTTATCCAGAGCATCTTACAGTAAAACAATGCTACAGAAGTAGACACATATAGCGTTAGGAGCCTTGCCCAAGGATTACTTACTGATATTGTGAGGCTGTAGTGTTACCCATAGCACTATACCAACTACATCATTGTATTATTGCCATATGCACTGCCATATAAATCTTAGTTATCTTGACACTCATTGATAATTTTTTCAGAAACATCTACCATGTACTCTACCTGGACAAAAGTATTGGGACAGCCCTCCTAATTATTGAGTTCAGATGTTTCAGCCACATGCATGTGGAAAGCACTTTGCCACTGGACTATGGAGAAGTGGAAATATATTGCAGTGACGAATCATGCTTCTCTATCTGGCAGTCTGATGGATGAGTCTCGGTTTGGCAAATCCCAGGAGAACCTTACCTGCCTGACTCCATTGTGCCAACTGTAAAGTTTGGTGGAGGAGGAATAATGCTATGGGATAGTTTTTCAGGGGTTTGCCTTGGACTTTTACTTCTAGTAAAGGGAAATCTTAATGCTTCAGCAGACCAAGACATTATGGACAATGGTGTGCTTCCAACTTTGTGGGAACAGTTTAAAGAAGGAGGCTCTTTTCTGTTCCAGCATGACTCAGCCCCAGTGCACAAAGCAAGGTCCATAAAGGCATGGTTGTGAGAGTTTGGTGTGGAAGAACTTGACTGGCCTTCATAGAGCCCCAACCTCAACCCTATTGAACACATTTGCGATGAGCTAGAACAGGGATTGTGAGCCATCCAACATCAATGTCTGACTTCACAAATGCTCCTCTGAATAAATGGACAAAAATTCCATAAGCACACAACTAAACCTTGTAGAATGTTTTCCAGAAGAGTGGATGCTGTTATAGCTGCAAAGAGGGACCAACTCCATATTAATGCCTATGGATTTAGAATGGGATGTCATTAAAGCTCCTGTAGGTGTAACGTGTAGGTGTCCCAACACCTTTGTCCATATAGTGTACATGTACATTGCAGGTGTACAGTTTCAGACTGTAGCCTATCTGTTGTTGTGCCAATTTATCAGCTGCCCTATACCCCATTTATCGTTGGTCAGTTACTGACCAGAGAACTGCTGCTGTCTAGATATTATTTAGATGGTGTATCATTCTCAGCACAGAAGAGATGCTGACATGGCAATGTGTGGTATGGGTACAAATGTATCTTCCATGTTCACCAGCAAAGTGAAGCTATAAGGGAGGGGGTTCCAATAATCTGTCCAGCAAGCATATGAAACTTCTGAAGCACAGATAATAATTCGATTTCAATGTCCTTCTTACAGTCTTGAAAAAATGTGCCTTACTACACAGGATTCAGGACGCAAAGAAGACTGTATAGTTTTGAAGGCAAAGAAAGGCCCTATTCTTGATTCTGGACTTGATATTAATACGTTGTCAAGTTATTCTGCCTGTTCCTTGTAAACACTCACAAAGTTTAAATGACTTTTTCCTTTTATGTTATTTTTCCCCACTACCAGCTGACAAATTGACATTCTTCAACACAAACTCACCTCAGACCTCTCGCCTCGACACTGGCCAATGTCCTGATGAGAAAACAAGCTGCTTATTTAAACCAGCAGTGTGTGACTGGAAGTAATTCTGCGGTTACTGAAATGGGAACATGCACAAAAACCATGAGTGAAGCTTCCTCCTCAGTGCAGCTTTTTGGCCATCACTTATGAGAAACAGTACCGAACCTCAGACTCCTACATCAGCACAATGGCTCTGAGATGTTTAGCGAACACGAGCTCTGGGCTGTTTCAGTCCCCCTACGAGCAGCATAGCATCCATGTACCTTGATCTTTAACCTCCTTACTTCAGTACCAGAGAGTAGGAACAGGGCAGAAACAATCAGCTCAGCTCTTGTGTTCACTAAGCAGCTCAGAGGCATAGAGTTGTAGAATTATGTTTCAAGCCACATGTTCTACATTTTCTTGCATTTTAAACCTTTCCCCAGAAGTCCATTTATGACATTTATGTTATTTCTTCCAGTGGTAAACCTTGACTGTTAGAGCTAGGCCTTCAGTTTGGACGATAAATGCCAAACCCCATCCTCATGATAATGTTCATTTTTACTAGTGCCCCTTTGGGAATTCTAATACTACGTTACTGATAAGCACTGGTGGACATGCACATTATGTTTTGGACATTAATGACTAAACACATTTATGTGAAGCTTATAAAGAAGCTTGTAAAAGAAGACATTCAATATGGTTTATTTAAAGCCTGCAACAGACATTAACATATATTTTACCTGGTATACAGCAGTTTTACAGAGGTTCTTCCAGTAAAGAGCTTTGGAATACAGCTACTGATGCTGTTTTCCATTTTTAACATCTAACTAAAACTTAGTTAGACCTCTGCTTGTGTTTGCAGTAGGTGATGTGCCTAGGACTTCCAGAAGGCCGAGAGTCACATTTTTTTTCTCATAAAATTTGTCCTACTTATTGGAAATAAACAGTAATTGGTAGACTCCATGGTCTTATTATGTTGGTGATAAATCTAATATTTAAGGCCATCCGTCCAGCTCCTAAAGTCTAAACCAATGGGGAAAAAAACTATATAGACCCAGATACCATGGATCGCAATTTTAAGTGTGGTGTTTCAAAATTTAAATACAGCAAGCATCATGCCTATTAAATAAAAATGAACTGAAAAATTACAGAATTACAGAAATGTATTAGTTCCCAGAAATCATTTGGCTATCTCTGGAAGTCTAGAAAGCCCTTTGTTTTTTCTGTATCAAAAACAGTCTTAGTTCATTTGTGCTGACCAAACTGGCTGCTTTGGTTAGAATTAGAATTTACAACCATTTGTCGCCGTGTTTGCACACTGTGAAATTACACCTCTGCCTTTAACCCATCCGTGCAGTGAAACACTAGTGAACACACATTAGGGGGCAGTGAGCACACTTGCCCGGAGCGGTGGGCAGCCCTATCCACGGCGCCTGGGGAGCAATTGGGGGTTAGGTGCCTTGCGCAAGGGTACTTCAGTCATGGACGGTCAGTCAAGGGGATCTAACCAGCAACCTTCCAGTCACAGGCCTGGTTCTCTAACCTCCAGCCCACGACTGCCCCCATTGTTATTATACCTTTCTGTAAGTCTGATATATGTAATTGACCGATGAAAGCAGAATGGACTAAAATATATACTTCAGCCACTCTTTTCAGATGTCTGGATCTTTTGGAAGACTGTAGTGATGCATTTGCTTCCTGACAGCCAGAAACAGCACAATTGTTCTCTCCACATTTTCCACTCCAATAGCTCTACAGACTGTTTGCAGTAACAAGACTCCGTCACTCCAACTTGAGTGGGCATCTATCCTGCTGCAGGTTAAACGGATGAACATATGGAACAGTTTTTGTAGTTGTGTGTGTTTTTGGAGATGATATTCCATATATACACAGTACTAGTCAAGTCCAATGCAAGTCAACTTTATTTAATTTACAGTTAAAATGGTCACTAAAAGACAATTTATTGATTTTTCAGCATCAAGGGAAAAAAAGCAGAAAAGCTATGAAGAGATCTGCAGGGATATTTTTCCACACCTCCAATTTTGGCTGCATTTTCTGCCTCTTGTGATCCAAATAATCCCAAAACACATTAAATGATGTTAAGGTCTGGATTGTGAAATGGTCAGTCCATTGTTCAGAGAACACCAGCTGCGTCTTTGTCTGATTTACAAGTTTTCTTCGATTTTCTCTGTTTTCTTCTCTCTGTAAGGGCTTCTTGAACAGCTACACACCATTTCAAACCCATAGCGCTGAGTTGTCGGCAACACCTGTGGATGTTTTCAGATCTGAAGCGGAATCTGAAGAGGAAACCTGTAAGTACTGTTGAACCAGGCCTTTCACAGTGGTTAGGAGTCCCATTTCCTCTGTATTTTTATAATTCTTTGAACTCCAGTTTTGGAAACTCCTGAAACCTGTGGATTATCTTATATCTAATCTCCTCAGAAATACCTTCATGCCTGGAAACTCAATGAATGAAGGGAGGTCATTTACAGAGTATTGTATACTGTAAACTACTGTATATGAACTTTGAGTGAATGCTTTGAAACTTCAGACAAGTAAATCGAACTCATGAAAAGGGAAAGAAAAGTTTGGCTTTTCCACGACATGAACTCTTTAAAATCACAGTTACTGGGATACTAGAGGTGAAAAAATCCTACATCAGCTCTTTACACAGAGAAGTTTCATACACGTAACAATGAACCCAAGACCACACTTCTGCTCGGCTACCAGCACTGGCATACCTACAGAAAGTGCCGTGGTGTTTACACACCTGCTGTGAGGTGTGTTTATGGTTCTGGGAATAAGCGATGAACCATGTTCTAACAGCCTCCTCTCATTCACTTGCGCTCACTTCCAAAACATGTCCACACTAATCCAAACCTTGCAGCTGTATTTTCCAATGCACGGCATCGTGTTAGATTTCCCGGTTTGGGGGTTTTGAGAGGGAGACTGTGGTAGCTTTAATGCAGTGCTGTTGAAATGATGATGAGCAAAGGAAACAGTTGCACCTCTTGTTTTCTTTCTCTTCCACTGGAGTCTATTCTGTATCCTCATTCTTAAAAATTAACTTGAAAGGTCGTGAGCCTCCCAAAAGGAGCTTTAAAAGTTAGTTAAGAATGGAGCAGGAAAAATCACCCAGAGGGGATATGTGCCACAGAGGGGGTGTCCTACCTTTTACTCCAGTTCAGAAGAATTTGTGGGAAAAGGAGTATGAACTAGATCCTCCATTCCAGTACTAACATTTATTAACCTGCTCTCACACCAACCTGTGATCACTGTTAACTGCATTGTTTTACACTATTAGTTAAGTGAGGTTTGCTAGATGACTCCTTGGAAGGGTGAGGGATCAAGTGAATGCAAATGTAGACTTCAACAGGAGAACTTTAATGTTTTTTTTTTGAGGGGGCAGGGCAGATGCCAATTATTCAGTATCTTTCATAACTAGAGAGAAATTTTTTTTTAAACATAACATGACTGTTGACCTCACGTTCCCCTCTACTTCACATCGTGCCTAAGAACAGCCTTCCCTGTGACCAAATCACAGTAATGCCTGGCCTCAAGTGGCTTGTTGCTTTTATAAACCAACATAAAATATGATAAAGTGCACAATTTGTCAGAAAATAAATGTATTATTAACAATAATCAACATAAGTTTTCCACCAAGAAATGTAGCTGCTTTAGCATATGGTGTCGTTGCCAAGCAACCATGGACTGCTGAATGAGGAGAACGTTCGAACACCCATAGCTGAAGGTGGTAGTCATGTCATGAATCTTTCACATTTTTGTCACATAACAGTGAATGTATGATAACACAGCACTGCTTAATGCAAGCATTTCATTTTATTAGTACTTTTTAGTCGCCAAATTACCACCACAAGTCTTATTTAGCACCAATCCAGTGGTGCCCCTCTTCTCACACTGGGGCTGAATATCAAATGACTTCCTTCTCCCTACACTGTGCACTATGTAATTGAATACTGGATCCTGCAGCCCAACAGTGCAAAATATAGCTCAGAAAGAGTCATTTGGGACACATCCACACTCGATAAATGATGCACTATTTGGCTGAAGAGGCTTTTATAGCTAGCACACTATTTAGGGAGTACGGAGGTTGGGATTCAGCCTGGGTTTTTGATGCTACTTGTGACTAAAAACCGAACAAACAGCAACCGGTAGCTGTGTGTCATGTAAACTTGTCCATGGTGATAACAGCTATAACGGTCACTTTTATTTGTTTAAGGTGGAAACAAGTCATGAGGATGCAAGAACTCTGCAAAGTTGGGTTCATTGTTTATCTCATGTAGTGCAGGCATGTTGATGTTGTGGTAATAGTGCAGGATTACATGTTGTAGCATTTACAATAGAACCAAATGACTTTTTAAGCAGTTAGAGATCCCTGGATTAAACTGGGCTCCATCTGTTATACATGACTGCTGATGTAACTTACTTACTCTGCTAGCTTATTCGGCTAAGGCCTACATATAGCACTAACCAAAAAGAAAAGCAGTGCACCACAGTTCTGACTGTAAATCTAAGCTTAAGATAGGCACACCAGTTATTCACAAATGCCCAGACTTTGCAAAAAAGCTTTGCATTTCAAAGTTTCTAAGCTAGCTAATGAGGCTAGACTCAAAGTCAGCTGCATTCTTAGTGAAAATTCCACTCCATCATTGTTCCCTCCTCCTCTGGTCCTGCAAGTGGCAACCTGTGTAATGTATGTGCTCCGCATTTCTGTGTCATGAGATAAATTGGTGGAGGCATGTTAAAAACAGTAATGAAACACATAGGCAGACATTGTGCTTTTCCTCTCACTGCTCTCAGAATCTTCCTCAAGGACAATCCTCCTTTCCTGCCAAGCTATTTAGCCACCCATCACTCAGTCTGACCACCTCCATTCTCCTCAAACATTTCAGTCACACACAATTAAGCCAGGACCATAGCGAAGTCTCCAATTCAGCTGCGTTTACCACTTTTTGCTCACGCATAGTTCAAAAGGGCATTTGCACGGCACTCTTCCTACCCAAACAAATGCATAAACAAACTCTTCCAGAAAAAACAAACTACATCTTAATGGTTTTTCACCATCATTTGGATGGTTTAGCATTTGGATCACAGTTTTTGCCATCTGTGTCCACCTACATGGCCTGCATTTCCCAGCGCTGTGACCTGACTTTTGACCCCTGCCCTGTGCCCCTGGAGCAGCCATTAGCAACAGAGACAGGAGAATGTAACTGGACACCTATTATTACACAGCGCCTGATTCAAACAGAGTCCCAAAGAGCACAGGTAGCATGACCTTTCACCTGCTAATGAAATTAGCGCTTAGCAAGTCAGCGCAGGGATCACCGAAAGGGGTCAGCTGTGAAAGAGAGACTCTTATTACCAGACGAGGGCTGCAGAGCCAATCTGGAGAGGGCTTGAGGAAATTAGGGGGAGCTAAGAGGAGAAGCTAGGTTGCTAATGAGGAGCAGACTGGTGGCTAGCTCAGTGTGAAGGTTCTGGATAGCCTCAAGGCTTCTTTCACTTCACGACTCACTAAGGGTCATTATTACTACTTGTGAGCAGTCAAGTATAGGATGGTGGAAGATTGTATGGCAAGGCGTGAACCCACCACACTTTCTTGCCAAGTACTGTTTTTTTGACAAGATTAACTAATAGGCTGCTGGTCGTGGGCTGGAGGTTAGGGAACTGGCCCTGTTGCCGGTTCGATCCCCAGCGCTGACAGCACATGACTGAGGTGTCCTTGAGTAACCTGAGGTGTCCTAATCCAACTGCTCCCTGGGTGCTGTGAATAGGGCTGCCCACAAGTGTGCTCACTGCCCCCTAGTGTGTGTGTGTGTGCTGTCTCACTTCATGGATGGGTTAAATGTGGAGGTGAAAATTTCCCTGTTGTGGGACTAATAAGTATAACTTAAACTCGCTATTTAGCATTTTCACTGCCTTTGGCTAATACAACAGCTCAGCTAACATGTGCAAGAGGCAACAAACAAATAACATACTCACCAAAACAGATACAGCTGACATTTCAGATCACGACAAGGGTTTTAATGGTCTTTAGGATAAGCAGTGTGACCTTCCTCACTGTTTCGGTAAAGATGATGCCGCTAGCACTACTGGGCAATGAGTCAGAATTATGGAACCAAGGCCCCCTTGCTGGGGCATCTGTAGACATGCTTACTCCCTAACCCTGCCTCGAGGGGCCTGACTAACATCCTGCGGAGATAAACAACTGCCACCCCGAGCCTCGCTTCAGACTGAGCACGCTCACTGTAGCTGCACAAAGTGCTGACTCAGCAGCTCAGTTATGTAGTTAAGTGCAGGCTAATCTCCCTGCGCCTGTGTTTGACTACATGTCAGTATGATGGACGTGTTTGGTGATCCATGCCTGTGTGTGGTGGGATGTTTGACTGAGGCATTAGGGGAATTCAATTATGGGCCCTTTTCTTATTCCTTACTGTAGTAACAAACTTAGTGTAGTAAAAAAAAAGCCAAAAAACCAAAGCAGGTTAACATTATGATATATTAAGGGCTCATAGCATGGAAAAACCAAATTTCCCTGACTTTTAGGATAGAAAGGAGTTTGAAGTAATATGTAAATATAATTAAGGTTTCTGAACACAACATTCACTACCCATTCCATACAGGTCAATTAACCACACTGCAAAAACAGCCTGCTTTGACTGGATCACATATATCCATCTATACAGTTGACAGCAGCTTAGCTCCACACATTCACACTGAAGTTATAAGTGAGTGTTTCAGCTCTGAGTGCTTTGGAATGAGGCACAGTGCAGGACAGAGATCAGAGATCATTTACGTGCATCAGTCTTAAAGATACAGTAGCAAAAAATATCCTGTTTAATTGTCAGGGATAAAGAGAGGTTGAAATAATTATGTCCATTTTTGATATTTAAAACCACACGTAATGTCTTTCTTATAATGTCACAGTTATTGCCGATACATTTAACAGAGGTCATAAATCAAAGAGTGAAATATTGTTCAGACTAGATTATTCGCACTGGATAGAAAAATCTCAGCATATGTCCAAACATTTCATATAATCATAATATGTCATTGCCATTGCCATTAGCTGGGGAATATCAAGTCTACATCAGCACTGCTGCATAAAATCAAAGTCATTTTCTGTCCCCGTACAGGCCACTTACTCAATTTGGGGGCAGTCGTGGGCTGGAGGTTAGGGAACCAGCCCTGTGAACGGAAGATCACCGGTTTGATCCCCTTGGCCGACAGTCCATAACTGAAGTGCCCTTGAGCAAGGCACCTAACCCCCAACTGCTCCCTGGGCACCATGGATAGGGCTGCCCACTGCTCTGAGCAAGTGTGCTCATTGCCCCCTAGTGTGTGTGTTCACTAGTGTTTCACTGCACAGATGGGTTAAATGAAGAGGTCTAATTTCACAGTGTGCAAACACAGAGACAAATGGTTGTAAATTCATTCATTTTACATGATTTAATATTCTGAGTCATACGCTGGAGGTAAGACAGTATATAATGTCTTCAGAGAATAGTCCCTCTATACCCAACAGAAAATGCAAAAGCATCTTTTCCACAAGACATGATGGAAAACATACCAGCATAGCACTTGACAATTCACACAGGATTAATATAACCTGGGGTTATCTCATAGAAGGTAAATTCACCAGAGTCTTTACTGATGCGGGAGCCTGCCGTCTCTGAAATCACTGAGAAATGACAGCAGTATTTACATTACTCACCTCACCATGCATAACTAATCCCACCTGAATTGTGCTTTAGATTGATTATAGAAAGAGTCTATGAGCCACATCAACATGCTTACAGTAGCTGCATTAACTCCATAGTACCAACCCATATCCAGAGGAAATATATTTCCATAGATTATTCAAAATGTGTGACGTTGTAATCCATTTCCACATATGTTTGACATTAGTTCATTTTAAAACGGACATGCATGTACATATGTTTCATCTACATGAATATATTTGCATATGTTGGCATATGTTCAAATATTTGAAAATGGCACAGTTGACCCCCTTGTGCAGCAATAAGTGCAACTACATATTTCACAGTAACTGTTGATCAGTCCTGCACATTGGAATTTTAGCCCATTTCTCCATACAAAACAGCTTCAGCTCTTATGTTGGTGGGTTTACTCATATGAACTGCTTGCTTCAGGTCCTTCTACAACATTTCTATAGGATCATGGTCAGGACTTTGACTTGGCCATTCCAAAACAGGTATTCTTCTCTTCTTCTTTAACCATTCTTTGGCAGAACCACTTGGGTGCTTAGGGTCATTGTCTTGCTGCTTGACCCACATTCTCTTGAGTTTCAGCTCATGATGTCATGACGTTTTCCTTGAGAATTTACTGGTATAATTCAGAGTTCATTGTTCCATCAACGATGGCAAGCCATCCTGGCCCAGATCAAAACAGGCCCAGACCACAATACTGCCACCACCCTGTTTCACAGATGGGATGAGGTTTTTATGCTAGAATGCAGTGTTTTCCTTTCTCCAAACATAATGCCTCTCATTAAACCAAAAAGATCTATTTTGGGCTCATCTGTCCACAAAACCTTGTTCCAATAGACCTCTTGCTTTTCCATGTGATCTTCAGATAGGCAGTAATGTTCTTTTTGGAGAGGAGATGGCTTTCTCCTTACAATCCTGCCATGCACGCCATCGTTATTCAGTGTTCTCCTGATGGTGGACTCATGAACATTAACATTAGCCACCGTGAAACAGGCCTTTTGGTAGGGCCACTCCCAGGGAGCGTATCAATGGTTTTGAATTTGCTCCATTTGTGCAGAATCTGTCTGACTGTTGAAGTCCAAACTCTTTAGAGCCTGAGGAGCATCAACAGTGCTTTTTCGGAGGTCCTCAGAAATCTCCTTTGTTCGTGCCATGCTACACCTCTACAAACGTGTTGTGAAGATCCTTGTTCTTTAAATAAAACAGGGTGGTCACTGACACCTGATTGCCATCCCACTGATTGAAAACACCTGACTCTAATTTAACTTCACTATCTGCTAATCCTAAAGGATTAAAAGTTCACATACTTTTGCCAGTCACAGATCTGTAATAAGTCAATTTTTTTGTCTTATTTGTTTAATTTGGGTTTTATTTATCTACTATTAGGACCTGTGTGAAAATCTGATGAAGTTTTAGGTCAAATTTATAGAAAATTGTAAAAAAATATAGAAAATTCTAAAGAGTTCACAAACTTTCAAGCACCACTGCATATTGCACACAGATTTTTAATATGAGCAAGTATATGTCCACATGTTTTTCTCTCATATGGAATCCTGAAGCAGTTTATTTCTGAAAACGTTGAAGAAGCTTTTGTCAGTAAACCTCTTCACAGACATTCACACCTACAACCGAGTGTGTGTTTGTGAGCCTGTGTGTCTGCCGTTCATGTGATTCTCCTGGTTACACAGAGGTAAAGAAGATAGATCTATCACAGGGAGGAATCTCTCCCTCACTCGCTCTTTTCAATCCTACGATAAACTAACTCTTCAGACTCTCCTATACAAATAAACCCTGAACCCAGCGACCTCCTGACCTCCTTGAACTCCGTCAGTAACATGCCTGAAGATTACAGAAGGATTAGCACTGAATAACACAAACCCACAGAAGACTCTCTCTCCTTCCCTGTCGTTCTGTCTCTCTCTCTGTCTCCTTCCTTCTCTTTTTCTGTCTCTCTCTTTCTTTCTCTCTGCTCTCTTCCTCTCTGTCACTCTCTCAACCTTCCTCTCTTGCTCTATCTCTCCCTCTCTGTCCCTCTCTCCTTCTGTTTCTCTCTCCCTTTCTCTGCTTTTGTCCGTCCATCTGTCCGTCTCACTCTATCTATCTATCTATCTATCTATCTATCTATCTATCTATCTATCTATCTATCTATCTATCTATCTATCTATCTATCTATCTCTGTCACGCACACAATCTTTCTCTCTTTCTGTTTCTTCTGATCTCTCCCTCCCTATCCCTTTCTCTCTGTCTGTCTTTCTGTCCCTCTCTCTTTCTAATGGTCTGTGCATTTCTCTTTCTCTCTCTCTCTCTCTCTCTCTCTCTCTCTCTCTCTCTCTCTCTCTCTCTCTTCCTTGCTGTCTCTCTCAATCTTCCTCTTTCTCTCTCTTTGTTCCTCTCTTTCTCTGTCTCCCCCTCCCTGTCCTTCTCTCTCTCTCTCTCTCTCTCTCTCTCTCTCTCTCTCCCTCTCTCTGAATCCACTGGCATGTAACATGCACTCTCTTCCGCAGTGTTTAATGGAAACTTCACTGGTGCTGAAACAGGTGGCAGCTGTAAATTCCAGCATAACTCTAAATTTAGTGTCAATCCTTAATTGTTAAATGGATGACATATGACCTCATAAAGCAGTCGCATGCATTCGGAGAGCCAGCAGAGCCGAGAGCTATTTGAGGGGAAAGTCTGACAACACAAGAAAACAGCAGCCATTAGAAAGTGGTGAGGGGGCTTGATATTATTCTGAGTGTGTCCTGTTTACTTAAGTCTTTTGGAGTGTTTTTGACCTCACTGGTATTTTTAACCAACAGATGGAACTCCCCTTCTCCTCCTTGTCCCTGAAAAACCCCCTCTGAGAGAGGAGGGGAGAGAGAGAGAGAGAAAGAGAGAGATATAGAGAATTTAAGCCTGTTTTCATACACATTTACACATTAACATTCCTGAGATAGTATCACTACTAAGCACACACGCACACGCACACACACACACACACACACACACACACACACACATCTTTCCTTTTTTATAGTCCTGTCTTCTTCTTTGGGAGGCCAGCTCATTATGGGTCCTCACAGTACACAATAATCCTTAAGAGTTCCACCCAACATGACCGTCAGATAAAACACCACTGTTAATTACGTCAGAAGAGACAAGAGAGAGAAGAGACAGAGTAGATGAAAACAGAAACAGAGAGTAGGAAGCATATGAAAGAGAGAGCAAGACAGAGAGAGATAAGAGAGAGAGAAAAGAGGGATATTGTGAGAACAATGGAATGTGTATATACACTATATTACCAAAAGTATTCACTCACCCATCCAAATCATTGAATGTAAGTGTTCCAATGTGTATAAAGCCGAGCTCCTAGGTCTGCAGACTGCTTCTACAAACATTAGTGAAAGAATGGGTCGCCCTCAGGAGCTCAGTGAATTCCAGCATGGTACTGTGATCGGACACCACCTGTGTAACAAGTCCAGTTGTGAAATTTCCTCACTACTAAATATTCCACAGTCAACTGTCAGTAATATTATAACAAAGTGGAAGTGATTGGAAAAGACAGCAACTCAGCCACAAAGTGTTGGGCCACATAAAATGACAGAGCAGGTCAGCGGGTCATGGCCGAGCAGCTGTATCCAAGTCTTACATAACCAAGTGCAATGCAGAGTGTCGAATTTAATGGTGTAAAGCACCGCCACTGGACTCTAGAACAGTGGAGACGTGTTCTCTGGAGTGACCAATCACACCTCTCCATGTGGCAATCCAATGGATGAGTCTGGGTTTGGCGGTTTCCCAGAGAACAGTACTTGTCTGACTGCATTGTGCCAAGTGTAAAGTTTGGTGGAGGGGGGATCATGGTGTGGGCTTATTTTTCAGGATTTGGGCTCGGCCCCTTAGTTCCAGCCAAAGCATCTCTTAATGATTCAGCACCAAGAGACTTTGGACAATTTCCTGCTCCCAACTTTGTGGGAACAGTTTGGGGACGGCCCCTTCCTGTTCCAACATGACTGCACCAGTGCACAAAGCAAGGTCCATAAAGACGTGGATGAGCCAGTTTGGTGTGGAAGAACTCGACTGGCCTGCACAGAGTCCTGACCTCAACCCCATAGAACACCTTTGGGATGAATTAGAGTGGAGACTGTGAGCCAGGCCTTCTCATCCAACATCAGTGTGTGACCTCACAAATGCGCTTCTGGAAGAACGGTCAAAAACGGTCAAAAATAAAGACACTCCTAAACCTTGTGGAAAGCCTTCCCAGAAGAGTTGAAGCTGTTGTAGCTGCAAAGGGTGGGCCGACATCATATTAAACCCTGTGGATTAAGAATGGGATTTCACTCAAGTTCATATGCGTGTGAAGGCAGACGAGCGAATACTTTTGGCAAGATAGTGTATATATAGATAGAGAGAGAGAGAGAGAGAGAAAGTTCATTCTGGTGAGAGAGAGAAAAATATAGAAGGGAGAGAAAAAGAGGACAAAAAAGAGAAAGACTGCGAGACAGAGGAACAGAAAAAGGAAGATTGAATGGAATATATAGAGAGAAAGTGATTGGGTGAGGGGCAAAGGACAGAAAGTGAGGGAGGTAAAGGGGAGAGAGACAGAGAGAGAGAGAGAGAGAGAGAGAGAGATGTGTTTAAGTGCTAGGCTGTGTGAGAGGCCTCGGGTGAACTGGGCTCTGCTGGCAGGGGCTTATCAGCTTCCTGAGGGGAAGAGAAGAGAAAGAAAAGGCGTAATCGCTCGCTCCAAGTCAAGGGGAGGCTCCGAACAGGACAGAGTCACCACAGCCCGAGCTCAACAGCAGAGCAAATCCAGGGCAGGCCTCCTCCAGGCAGGGTGTAGTATGTGTATGGGAGATCCTTATCACCATGTTTGGGCCAAGTCTGCATTTTACATTGTAGCTAAATCCATAAATCTGAAACGTGCACACAATGGCCATTTAAGAGATGTGTTTAGCCTTACCTCTCACATACTCTACCAGTCATAAGTGGCTGACTGAATGTATGTTTTACATCTTAAAGACATTTCACTTTAGAATTGGAATTAATAGTAATAATAGTAAAACTGATGCCTACATATGAACTGATTTTCCAAACAAAAGTTTTAAATGAATGAAAATAGTTGAATGAAAATACTAAAGTGGAACTACTTTTAATAGAATGGAACGTTTTAGAAATATGCTTAAAAGTTTTGGTCATTGCGCATTTCTACATGTGTTACTTCATATTCTCCATCATGATGAATTGGAAAATAGTGAAAACTCTGTATTATAACTGTTATAAAGGGATAAACAGAGAACAGACAAGACTTGGAAACTCTCTCACCAGGCATTTCAAGCTAAGGTGAAGACCCCCAGCACAACTTGAACAGAATCCAGATCTAGTTGACCTACACAGTTGCAGCCACATCCTATTATGGACTAAAATGAAATCAGGGATGAAAATTTGCTAACACAAGTTCATTATGACCCAACAATAACACGTTTCGAAGGAGTAATGGAAGCTCATTGTTTTTGGCAAGGCTTGTGAAGGATCAAGGCCATAATTTACTGTGGAGGAGTAGCTGAATATGAAAAGCTAAGCAAAGAACTTCCTCTCAGTAATCAGAGCTGCAAAAAGGTCTTGGATACATAGATTTGACACTCTGTTTATTTGATAGATTTGGCTGTATTAGAACTGTGTTAAAAAGGTGTCATGGATTGATTTAGACTGCTGCAGTTGTAGCACATATCCTGAGTAAAGCAACTCAGTAAACCTGCAAATACAAGTTCTAGTACCTTCAGATGCAGGCTTTTTACACCTTGCATTAACATATAGGTGCACTTTATGGTTCTACAGTTACTGACTGTAGTCCGTCTGTTTCTCTGATACTTTGTTAGCCCCCTTTTACCCTGTTCTTCAGTGGTCAGGACTCCCATGGACCTTCACAGATCAGGTACTATTTGGGTGGTGGATCATTCTCAGCACTGCAGTAACACTGATGTGGTGGTGGTGTGTTAGTGTGTGTTGTGCTGGTCTGAATGGGTCAGACACAACAGTGCTGGAGTTTTTAAACACTCACTGTCCACTCTATTAGACACTCCTACCTCATAAATCCACCTTGTAGATGTAGTCAGAGACGACAGTTCATCTGCTGTTGCACAGTTTGGGTTGGTCATCCTCTAGTCCTTCAACACTCGTCACAGGACGCTGTCCACAGGACGCTGTTGGCTGGATATTTTAGGTCAGTGGACTATTCTCAGTCCAGCAGTAACATTGAGGTGTGTAAAAACTCCAACAGCACTGCTGTGTCTGATCCACTTAGACCAGTGCAACACACACTAACACACCACAACCACATCAGTGTTACTGCAGCGCTGAGAATGATCCACCACCCAAATTGTACCTGCTCTGTTAGGGTCCACGGGGGTCCTGACCACTGAAGAACAGGGTAAAAGGGGCTAACAAAGTATCAGAGAAACAGATGGTCTACAGTCTGTAACTGTAGAACTACAAGGTTCACCTATACAGTAAGTGGAGCTGATAAAATGGACATGAATGTAAAAACAAGAGGTGGTCAGAATGTTAAGCCTGATAAGTGTATTTGGATTTTACGTGATTGCATGAAAACTCAGGTGTAAACACTCACATTGCGATCAGATTATGATCAGATCACTCAAACCTCATTTTGAAGTGGTCAGAGATGGATTTTGACCACTACCTACCAGCAATGGAAAGTTCTTACCTATGAGGGTAAGTCTTTCAGCTTGTGCCAAGCAACATTCTTACTAACGAGAGAAAGTCTCTAGGCTGGTAACAAGCAAATTCTTTACCCCCAAGGGAAAGTATCCTGGCAGGTGGTGAGCAAACTCCTTACTCAGAAGGGAAAGTCTCTCTGTTGGCAGTGAACAAATTCCTTACACAGAGCTGAACATATCTCAGCTGGTGTCAAGCAAACTCCTT
Source organism: Pygocentrus nattereri (assembly GCF_015220715.1). Classification (NCBI taxonomy): domain Eukaryota; kingdom Metazoa; phylum Chordata; class Actinopteri; order Characiformes; family Serrasalmidae; genus Pygocentrus; species Pygocentrus nattereri. Next base: position 758,178 of record NC_051237.1, read on the forward strand.
ACTGTGAGCGAAGCCCTTCTTGGCCAACAGCAAACAAAGTCCTTACCCATGAGCAAAAGTCTCTCGGCCAGTGGCATGCATAGTCAATACCCATGAGGAAAGTGTATCAGTCGGTGGTAAACAAACCCCTTACCTGTGAGAGTAAGTCTATGGGTCAGTGGCAAGTTAACTCCTTACCTTTGAGGGAAAGTCTCTTGGCCAGTGGAAAGTAAACTATTTACCTGTGAGGGAAGGTCTCTGAGCCAGTGGCAAGTGAACTGTTTACCTGTGTCTCCCCGCTGGTGTCAAACAAACTCCTCACCCTTCATTGGTAAGCAGTAAACAAACTCCTCACTCAGAAAGGAAAGTCTCTTGGCTGGCAGTGAACAAACTCTTTACCCACTATTAAAGGCCCCCACCTGGTGACAAGCAAACTCCTTACCCGTAAGTAAAAGTCTCTTGGCTGGCAGCAGGCAAACTCCTTACCTGTGAGGGAAAATCTGTTGGCCAACAGTAAACAAACTCCTTATCCACGAGAAAATTCTTTTGACCAGCGGCATGCACAAGTTTAATCATTCCAATATTTCTTGCTTCAACTAGGCTGCAAAATTGCAGTAACTCCAAAATCAGTGCTACAACAGAACTTTGAAGCTGTTTTTCTGTTTTGCTGTTGGCATAGCTTCTGCTCTTTGGCATTGTAGTGCAGTATAGAGAAGAGAAAATTTCATAGACAGCATCCAATGTCACTGCCATGTTGGCCACTTTATCACGATAACCTCTTTCTGTTTGTGCCCTTCACTGTACACTCAATCATAATGGTGTGATTTACCCATCATATCATCTCTGTTGGAATGAAAAGCATCCCCTATCTCCCTTTTCAAATGTTGAATGAACCATTAGGAATAGTCTAAAATGACATAGAATAAAATTTTGTTACATTATTACACTGAAAGCTAAGAACATTTTTTTACCTAACCATAACCATAATTACTTTTCAGTTACAAACTTTCTGATCTGCAATGTTCTGTAAACTGTTTAACATCATTTGTAATTTGCTCAAGTCTGCACATCTTTGCACTGTCCCTACTCCACTCTTTAGCTAATGCTATCAGGCTAATTTATTGTGTTGTGCTGCTCTGTATGCGCTAATTCTGTCATGTAATCCCACGATGTCTTGTTTTGTGTGCTGCCCCAAGGCTCTGAGCATTACTTAATTCCCTACATTCTAATGTATCAATGAAATGACAATAAAGCTCTCCTAGATCTTCATTTTAAAAGGATAGATACGACCAGCCAACTGCTAGCGCTCCATTTGCATATGTCAGTCTCAAGCTTACTGGCTGATTTGGAAACTGACAGCGTGTAGAGACAAAAACAATTATGAGAAGATGTCAGTTGTCAAGACTTTCGTGCAGAGTTAGCGTCCTGTGAAATTAGCAAAGCGTCACTCAGAGATTCACTTGTTAGCCTCAAGGCTAGTAGATGGAGTTAGTGGCTCGGGACATTGTCTGAGCAGAACAACTTGTCAAAAGGTTTCCCTTTTTTCCTCTCCATGCTTTAAAGACATGCATCAACTGAAGCGCCAGGTGTGTTGTTCCTCAAGAAAAGCAGCCGGAGAAGAAAAAAGGAAAAGAAAAGAGCACTTGGCTTTCATCGCCAAGGGATACCTATTGGGCGGCTCGGGCGTACAAGCACTTAAAAAGGAGAGATCAATGGAGGACGGGAGGAAAGTCAACACGAGAAAAGAGAAGAAAGACTGGTCCATCAAAAGCATTTTCTTTTAACTGTCCTCAGCTTGTGTGTCAAGGTTTGTCAGAGTTTGTCATGCGGGCTGAAGACAATGCAATCCGTTCTCAGAACAGGCCGAGCGGCTCCATGCCCTGTGATTTTATGACTCCAATGAGGAGTGAGTAAAAACTCTGTCTCTCGTCCTCTGTTTCTCTCTCTCCTTATCAGATCAACCAGAATACCTTTCTCACTTAACATATGCACCGTGTCTGCATTCATCCTTTGTCAGGCTCGTGAATAGGTCAGCTGCTTGAATGGGGCAGAAAGATGATCACAGTGCTGATGCACACTTGTAAGCTTTAACACATCCATTTTTTCTTTCACAGGGATGTGGGGAGAGAGGTGAGTCAGAGAGGATTAGGTTAAACATACAGTAACAAACACGCACACCTTCAGGGATGGCAGCTGTTATGACGTAAGAGCAGCCACAGTCAAGAGCCGAGGAGTTCTGCCATCTCTCCTCAGCTTCACATCAGAAGACAGAAAGTGTTCAAGAGAAAAAGAGAGAGAGCGAGTGGAGGAGTGGAGGAGTGGATGAGAGGACGCTATTCACTATGAGAAATCACTCTCGAAGTGACTCATGTTAGCCAAAAGCAATAGAGGCTGCCATCTTTACAAACCACAACAACTTACATAACCCTCTAAGTGCTGTTATTGCCCTTGTATTATAAAGCAATCTCTGGAAAACACATAGACAGGTTTGTTTTTATACAAGGTCGGGATGTGTGTCATACATATCCCATATGTTTTTCTATATGAAAGTGCCTATATTTAAAATAAGTTAGGAGAAAAGCCTGTATTTAACATAAAATGACAGAAGCCTCAACAACTAAATATAATACTGTTTTCAGTACTTAGTTGGTCCACCCTTCGCCTGCTTCTGCTACACAGCTTCTGTTCTTTTCAGGAGACTTTATTTTCAGTTTTTCTAAGAAATCTACAGGGATATTTTTCTACATTGCCAAAGTTCAGTCTTAGAAGTTTGTTTATTATTTTTTCTCATGATCCAAATAATTGTAAATACATTCAATGATTTTGAAAATGTGAAAATGTTTGAAGATTTTAAGCAGATAAAAGCTTTAAGTGGTGTTTATCTGACAAGTACAGTTTTGGTGGTCTACCAGGTGGTCCACCTTGTTTCGCTGTCAGGAGTCCCAAAAAATCTTTTTTGGAACTTCAGTTTTGGAAATATCTGTATTTTTATGGATTTTCTTCTTTTTCAATTTTTTTGTTGGATTTTTGTCTGCTTACTCGTCCTGCAGTTTTTGAGATATTGACTCGGTGTGACTGGTAATGGTTTGCTTGTATACAGCTTTTTGATCCGACATATATTTTTTGTACAATCTTTTTGTTAAATTTAAATTTTTTTCAAAAATTTTTTTTGCCAAAAAATTGCAAAAAATTGCAGATCCATCTACTGTAGCACTGCTTAACCGATACACTCTGTTTCACATATACTGTCTCAGGACAGGCCCCCAAGCACAAATTCAATGTTGTTCTGACCTGCACTCTTCTGTTCATTTTTTCCTCATTCCTTATTTCTCCCATAGATGTCCATTCATTTTTGCCTTCACTCAAGCCTAATTCTTTTTTGCCTGACAGCCACCAAACTACATGTACTCACTCAGGGCAGGACCTCAAACTCTACTGCCCAACCATAATGACCCGCACTCCCCTATGTGTTGTTTTTTCATCTGTCGTTCCTCCCATAGAGTTCCTTTCATTTTCACCCACATCCCAGCTGTATTACTTTCTTTATAAGCCCAATTCTTTTTTTGCCCGACCCCAAGGCATGACCCCAAGCTCTAATCCACAGCCACACTGACCTGCACTCCTCTATGTGTTGTTTTATCATCCTGTTCATTTTTGAAAACACTTGGCAATCCCTTCAGGAAATGCACTATTCCTGTTTTATTTATTTTCCTTTGATGTTTTTCATTTATGCAAGCAGATTATCTTTTATCATATCTCATCACAAATATCTGAATTACTTGTACTTAATAGCCATTTTGGAAATGAAATAATTAAAAGGGGGTTCTCTGATTCGGAAAGCCTAACCTAAACCTATTCTTAACGTCAGTAATACAAAACATGGGCTTATCTTTTCTCTTTAAAGCAATAAAGCAGGTTAACCGACAGACTGAATGACAACAGATGACTAACACACTACAAAGAGACTAACGTTACACTCGGGTAAAGTTTCTCGCACAGCATCATCCTCCTCGGGGTGCGAGTGCGTAGGAGTGTGAGTGGGCCGTGTCTAGTGTCGGATCTTTGTGGTCGGGGCGGAGTGCAGACAGAAACAGCTCCAGGTATAAGTTTGGAGGTATTTCAGGGCAGCAGGAGAACAGAGGGTGGTGAAACTGACCCCGCCTGGAAGTTTGTGACTCACACTGTCCAACGGCACATGGCTGGACTCTCTAACAGCTGAGGTGTGTGAGCTTTGTGTAGGTGTGAGGGGACAACGTGACTGACACTGACTCAAACGCAGTGACTAACCTTCTGGGACACACTTGTCCCATCACGCTTGTTTTGTTTGTTTGTGTTTTGGTGACCAATTATTTTCAGTGTATTTACAAACACAGAAACCATGCATGTTTCTACACTTCAAAAAGAAGTAAAAGGGAAGTGTAGCTGGTAGAGAGATGAGTAACATCTTAAGTGGCCAAAGGCAAAGTTTTATTACACACTTAACCTGCACTTAAAGACTGGCTCAGTCAGTTTGCCCTGAATCCCTTAGTTACTATAGTAAATATCACAATAAGAGAGAATAAGACGTGAATACCTATCCAAAATGGAAGTCTTAGATATGTTTATTACATATTATTTCATATTATATCATACACACATAATATTTTATATTGTTATGTTATTGTAATGTTTATTACATATAAGGTCAAATGTGTGTTAATATGCTACAAGCTTTAAAACATTGAGCATCTTTCACAAGCTTCAAATCTCTGTGTTTAATCTAGAAAGGGAAGAAATCTACATGTGCACCACCACTAGCTTAGCACTAACAGAAGTCATATAGTCATAAAGTTTCTCGTTTTCTCATTTTTCCGTCCAAATGTTGACATTTATGGCCCAAACTAAAGGCCTAACCTTAAAAGTCACAGTTCAGCTAGGATACACTATATAGGTGTATACATGAAACTTCCCACTGTTTGCTATTTCAAAGCCACACAGACGAGTCACTGTGGATACTGTAACCAAACTGTAACTGACCGTGGTGTGATGTGGGTAGCAGCCACCACTGGCCTCAGCTATGGGTGACATGTCTTTATGCCACAGTCTGCTAGGTGGATATTGTTGCTGTCAAAGCAAAACCTTGTAACTCAATTTTTTTTAACTGTAAAAGCTACACCAGCTGCTCTGTGTGAACATTTTAAATGCAATGAGCTAATATTGAAAAGACGACCTTTTTAAGTTACACTAAAAGATGTTCATTTATTTATTAATTTATTTATTTTTGGCTCGAACAATTTTTTATCATAGCATTGCAGAAATAGGACAGAAACAACATCCAGTAAGACTTTATTTTGATAGTCCAGTTTAGATGCTTTGTAGATACTTAATTGACTTTCAAGTTGCATTCAACATCATTTTCTTTAACTCTAAACCTGGCTCTAATCCAAACCTTAACCTTGACCTAAACCCAACTCTCACCCTGGTCCTAACCCTAACCCTGGTCCAAATCCTAACCCTAACCCCACCACTGTTTAGAGTCAACTTCAACGGATACTTTGCTAAGAATTTGAACATCTGTAGATAAGACTATAGTGGACTATCCAACTAAAGACTCAACACTGCAAAAATTTTAATTTAATTTTAAAATTAAATTTGGCCCAAAGTAAAACCATTAGCATTAAAGAACAAAAAATACCATGAATAATTTCATCATTTCCAACAAAACCTGTATTTTGGAGGTGCTAGGTTTTGTCAACAGTGACAATATGGTCATTTCTTCCAAAAGGACCCTCATTAAACCAGTATGATGTACTGTATGAAACACTGCAGAGAAAGCTTGTAGCAGAAAAGTGCCTAGACTATAATCATCCGAGACAAGATGTTACCCCATAAAATGTTATGAAATGTTCATAAAATTGCAATCAAAACAATGTCTGATGATGCTGTGAGGGGCCTTGCTCTATAACCTTCTACTGAAATGATATATTTATTATACATTCACTACTGCTCTGTTCAACAAGTGAACTTAATAATAAAAGTGTATTATTTTATATAGTGTTTTAGTGTTGGCATTGCGATTCCTTAATATTGAAAGAAGATTGATGGCAATTCTTGTCTTTTGAATGTGCCTTCATAAACACATTTTTATAAACAATAAAATGTTTCAGAAAAAAAAAAAACATTTGTTAACTTATCAGGAGTCTATCTATAGCAAGGAATACAAACAAAACAGGTATAAAAACGGGAAGCCTTGTGCATTGGTGGTGTGGTGGCTGCTAACCCATGGAGAAGAGACCCATTGGTTCATGGTAAGAAAACAAATTATACTCATTGTTATACCATGTATTATTGACATTAGCTTTTATAATTACTGGTATGTTGCACTCATTCATTCATTACTCTCACTCAGAGAAGAAAAGAAAGAAAAGAAAGGAGGCAAAGTGGTTTACAGAGTTTGAAATCAAGTATGGGATAGAGCGGTGTGAGACTAGTTTATACAGTCTAGCCTGGTGAGAGGGATCCTAGTTTTATTTCATAATGCTTGTTCAAAATTCTCCATATGATGCTAATTCAACATTACAAAGAGACCTAGGGATACAGCCCAATAGCCGGGCCCTAGATAAGCCCCTAACTCGTTTTAAGTACAGTGTACTAGTCACCTTTCTTTTTCTAGTGACAGCATTAGTGTTGTTATTCAGCCTGTGTGTGTGAGAGAGAGAGAAAGTAAGTATGAAAGACAACAAAAACATGTGTTCCCCCCAGTGCTAAGATGCACTAATCCACGCGCTAGATTAAACATGTATACACAGTAAAGTGCGATAAAAGAAGCCTTGTAAAGAATAACCAGTGGGGAACCCTTAGAGCTGTCAAGGCCTTCAGAGAAAACCTAATGAGCTCAGGAAAGTAAATAATACATGTGTATATTTTTATATATTTAGCTTTTGTATTTACTCCACAATTATTGTCCTAAAACTGTTTCATTGCTAAGTTTTGGTTAAAAAACAAAAGGGTTAAAATCTTAAAATGCCCAGTGAAACATTGTCCAACAAGGATATCTGGAAGTTCTAGAGATTGTCACTGGCTGCAGTTATGAAAAAACGGTGGCATCAGCTCTACATCAGGGCTCTTTACTTATAAACCACCTTATATAAGTTGCAGTGTCAAACATACTTTTACAGTCTTTTACAACCAGCCAAAATGTCAATGTGCACCACAATCAGTTCAGCTTTCACTCACCAGCCACTTTATTAGGTACCCCTTGCTAGTAAAAGGTTGGACCCCCTTTTGCCTTCAGAACTGCCTTAATTCTTCATGGCACACTTTCAACAAGGTGTTGGAAACGTTCCTCAGAGATTTTGGTTGGTTATTTGAGTTCCTGTTGTCTTTCTATCATCTGGAACCAGTCTGCCCATTCTCCTCTGACCTCTCACATCAACAAGGCATTTTCATCCACACAACTGACTGCTCACTGGATATTTCCTCTTTTTCTGACCGTTCTCTGTGAACCCTAGAGATGGTTGTGTGTGAAAATCCCAGCAGATCAGCAGTTTCTGAAATACTCAGACCAGCCCGTCTGGCACCAACAACCACGCCACGTTCAAAGTCCCTTAAATCCCCTTTCTTCCCCGTTCTGATGCTCGGTCTGCACTTCAGCAGGTCGTCTTGACCACCTCTACAGGCCTAAATGCAGTGAGCTGCGGCCCTGTGATTGTCTGATTAGCTATTTGTGTTAACAAGCAACTGAACTGTACCTAATAAAGTGTCTGGTGAGTGTATATATGACAAGAAATCTAGAACTCTAGTTTTTACATACGGCTAGTGATGCTACCAGACACTATCATTATCAGAGTATTTTTTTGGGGGGCAGTCATGGGCTGGGGGTTAGGGAACCAGTCTTGTGACTGGAAGGTTGACGGTTCAATCCTCTGAGCTGGCGATACATGACTGAGATGTCCTTGAGCAAGGCACCTAACTCCCAAATGGCCTAGTGTGTTTGCTCCCCAGGTGCTGTGGATAGGGCTGCCCACTGCTCCGGGCAAGTATGCTCCCTGCCGCCTAGTGTGTATGTGGTGTTTCACTTCATGGAGGGGTTAAATGCAGAGGCAAAATTTCCCTGTTGTGGGACTAATAAGGGTCTCTTAATTAATATAATTCTTATTTTTGTAATTAATTTATTTATTTTTCCCCTCGTTTTGACAGTCATCGTCTAAACCGTAGGCCGAACTCTAATAGTCACTTTTAAGCACTGATCATAATATGTGTCACCAATGTCAACAGGAACAGGAGATTTCCTTAGATTACTGTTCCTGTATGTCTGGTGAGTCATACTCTATTGAGTGACTCCATGAATGTGTTAGAGTTGTTCCTCTGGTTTAGGATTTCAAGTGGAAAGTTTTGTCTATCACCAGCCTGGACCAATCAATCAACCAGTCAGTCAATCAAGATTTACATTGACAATCAAAAGATTTACATCAACCACTACATTAAATACATTGTTTCATTATGTCTGTCCATTTTATCATCTCCACTCACCTTATAGGATCACTTTGTAGTTCTACAATTACAGACTTTAGTCCATCTGTTTCTCTGCATACTTTGTTAGGCCCCATTTCAGCCTGTTCTACAATGCTCAGGACCCCCACAAGACCACCACAGGGCAGGTTTTGTTATTATTAAGCAGTGCTGCTTAAGTTTTTAAACACCTCATTGTCATTTCTGTACTGAGAATAGTCCACCAACTAAAATATCCAGCCAACAGCATCCTGTGACCACTGATAAAGGCCTAGAGGACAATGAGTGGACACAGTGTTTAAAAGCTCCAGCATCTGTGTCTGATTCACTTGTACCAGCGTACCACACACTAACACATCACCACCACGTCATTGTCACTGCAGTGCTGAGAATGACCCATAACAAAAATAATATCTGGTCAGTGATTGTTCTTTGGTGGTCCTGTTTCACTGGTGAATGGGGTGTAGGGGCATAAAAGGCAAATACAAGTACAATACATTAGCAGGGACAAATCAATTCGGATTCTGTTAGATATTGTTGCCAATAAGCACCGAAACATTAATTTGTTATGTCCTGCCTTTTACTTTTTTAACTTTTTTTCACATTCAGATTAAACCAACAGAGCCTCTTCACTGGCATTAGAAAGCCCTTCTTTATAGCTCCACCTGGCTGATGTGCATTTAGAGCCTCATCAGTCAGAGTCTCATCTGTTGATGCAGTTTCTATGAGCCATCCTCTACTCCATCAATGGTCAGTTTTTGGCTGGATGAGTCACTCTTGGCTGGATGTTTATGGCAGCTTTGCCATAACAAAGTGGTTGCCATAGCAAGTGGTGCTTGCATCAGCACCACACACACAACAGTATCAATGTCAATGATGTGATAAAAATGTTCCACCACCAATAGTATCTGGTGAGTAGTGGTCTTATGGTGATCCCTTTCCACTATGAACAGGGTACAGGTAGGGTTGCCAGGTCAGGTGACCGGTTTTGCACCAGACGATGCAGTTTTGAGTTCTATTGTCCGGCCTCCAGTCGGTGCTTTATTTTAATCCCCAATCAAGTCTCACTTTAAATGCATTTCATCAGCTGAAGTACACAGACAGTCTAGTCCTGTCACGACACCTTTCTTTCGGACACTCTTGTGCTCATTCGCTGAAGCATGTGCAGAGATCCTCAGTTGCGAGTTGGGTGCATTCTGAGGCTGTGTCTCAAACCGTGTATTTGGTTTAAGTAGCTTGTATTGCCTTTGCTATTTTAGTAGACTCAGATTAAGACACAGCGTAGGTGTAGATATGTACACAAAGTCGGGCTGTGTTATGTCAAGATTAATCTGTTATTTCCCAAGTACAGCTAGTTTTAAAAGGCAGTTTAATATGCATCTTTATCTTATGTATCTGTTAGCCCACAGAAAACAATAAATGAACAATAGGTAAGACTCTGGAATCCATAAGTTGAAAGATAATTCAGTAGAAATTGAAGAGTCTCAGTCCAGATCTTAGAGCATTAAGACCCTCGCTGATCCTGCCAGATTGAGAAGGCAGGGGTGGACCCTACCCCCTGGACAACCAGACAGGGACCCAACTGGTGGTGGTGGTAGAGAAGAAGGAGGGGAACATCAAAACATAGGCACCTGAAAGCAGCAGAATATGTACACAAGTTGAGTCATTTTAAAGAGAGGTGTAGGCCTGTGAGTGGTCAGTGGTAATGAATGACGTAGCTTTAGAGTCTTCCTGGCAGAACTTTTGTTAAAGCTTCCATTTCTCTTGTAGTTTATTTGGGTTACACAAAGGCAGAACAAATAGCAGATTGGAAAATGTATTTGAAAAGCACTTGCTGAGTTTAACCTATAATGTTCATGCATTGTACCCCCTGCGACCCAGAAGGTCTTAGAAGATGTGTGTGTGCGTTCATGCATTGTTGGTGTATTTTCTACAAGTACAAAGAAAAATGAACATAAACAGATGAAACTAGACAATTATAAAACTCTTTTAAAATATGCAAAAGAAGGCCCAAAAGATGTGATGAGCATGGTTGAAATCTGGCAACCCTAAGTATGAGAGTGGTATAGCATGGTTGGTGTTTCTGATAAAATGGCCAATGACCAGGGTTGGGATAACTAGTGAAAAAGTAGTAGTTAGTTACTTTGTAGCTACTTTTCCCAAATTTGTAGCTAGCTATAATTTAGCTACTATTCCAGAAAGAGTAGTGGCAACTTTTTAGCTACTTTTTGAAAAGTAGTGGCTACTTTTTAGCTACTTTCAAGGCACGATTGTCAGAATGTTTGTGAATCTCTACCTGACACACCAAACAAGCCTAGCTGAGAGTGCAAACAAGACACTGCATTTAGTGATGCTCCAGAAAGAAACATACAACCGAAAAGCTAGAAATATACAAACAGATCACCAAAAAGTAAGTTTAAGTGTAACCAACTATCAAACTTACACAAGCAAAGGTGTGATATCCAACAAACATTAAGACTAAAGGCAAAGTCAATCATTCCAGGTTTTCCTTACAAAAATCAACTAAATTAATTGGATACAAACCAAAGAATGTTGTGCAAAGTATTGTGAACTCTTGAAATGAAACTGCTCCAATTTAAACACTTTGGTAAGAAATGTACAGTCATGACATTCAGAGTCCTTTTTAAACATAAGCAGCACTTTAGCCTCAAATTCTCATCATTGACCCTGGTGAGAATCAGGCCTGAACATCCTCTCCACTGCTGCAGAGCTGTTGTGGTTCCACAGCAGAACTAGATTTTTAGGTAAAATAACATAATCCATCCTTTACTGTAAAATCATTATAACACATAATTCTAACACAGTTTTCACAATAAATAGTCTTAAACGCTGGAGTTAACGCACAACTGCTAGTTCACCAACCTTTATAAACACTCAGCAGGTTTTCCCATACGTTTAATCTGCAACCACTCGCAAAGTTGAAGTCGCTTCTTATTCTTCAGCTTCTTTTTTGAATTCTCCTGTTTCACCTTAAATGGCGCAGCAGTACATCTGGCAGCTCGGAAACCATTTAATGTGGTACGGGACAATTCCAGCGAGAAGCTGGAGAATGAGAAGCAACTTCAGCCTCGTAAATGTCAAACATTGAGAAAGGAACTCGCAGAGAAGTTTCCTGACTGAGGTGCGAGAAAAGGGCTACAGCTGAGCTAAAAGGTTAAAGCAGAGCAAAGTAAGTTTGTGTTTTCAATTGTACTATATTTTTAGCCTGTACTAGTACATCAGCACACACTGAGATCTACGTATAGCCTAATATACTTATAGCCTGTTTACTAAGACAGTAAACAGACATAAAAAGTGGCTCCCAAGGTGGTTTTATTTTTATTGCAATGACAAAGTGTCCCTTCTTAACATTTCGGTTGCGACCCCTGGTTTAAGCCTACTAGTAAGAGGTAATCAGCATGTGCCCGTTTGCTGGAATTGTCCGTGGCTCAGTCAGGTTTGCACAGTCGCCACCCGCCCAGTGAACAACCACGTTCTGTGGTTCAGATTTTGCGCAGATTGCCTGAAGCCTGTAGTGAAATTATAGTGAAAATTATTGGTGTAGCTACACAAAAATTTGTAGGCGCTACAGCTACTAGCTACAGAAATTTGTAGTTAACTACAAAAAGTAGCACACTACCTAACTACCCCCCCATCCCTGCCAATGATTTTAGGTACAAGGGAGGTGTTTCCAATAAACTGGCCAATTAATATGGTTTTATGGCATGTGATGATACTACTTATTAAAAATTGAGTCAAAAATGTTTTGGGTAAGCCAAGAAGATTTCATTCTGTGTGGCAACCAGTCGGTCCACTTCACTGAACTGTCTGCAAACACCATCTTTTATTCAGATGATGTTTATGTGTCTTGCCTCAACTCGCCTTATCTGACTCCTCTCCTGCCTTCTTCATCTGACTTCAGTCCAGCTGGTGTATTGCTAGCGGCTGCTGCTGCCGACATCGCTATCATTGCAGGGTAAGGAGAGCCGGAGAGCGGAGGAAAAGTAATAAAGTGAGAGTTCACCTCAGTTCAGTGTCAGAGAGCCATGCGGTGGGAGAGAAACACTGAAAGAAAATGAGTCAGCGAAGGAGCGAGTGAGGTCAGGGGGAACAGACACACATCCATTTCGTCTGTCAGAGAGAGAACGAGTGAGAGGGACAGAAAACAGCGAAGGCAAAAAAGAGCAGAGAAACCGACAGCTGAGGTTTGACACATCTGGTCCAGAGCAGATTGCCTTGACTGCCTTTAGACTGATATGAAGTCCCAGTGGCCTCTATCAGTCTCTCTCCTCGCAGTGCTCTCACAGAGGAAGCCTATTATTCCTTGGACTTAAAGCTGAGCAGAGGGCTGTACTGTCAGGGGCTGACAGCACACGCTCTTTAGCTGTCCTTAGGTTACTCTGTAAACATTCTCTTTCCCTCACATTCCACTTTCAGACATAACATTATGCAGACATATGACATGCCCTCCATTTATGAAGAGGCCACGAACTAATAAACATCAGTGTCTCTATGTATGTGTAGTGTGTGCATGTGCTGAACTCAACATACTTCAGAAGAGGATCTTTAACATCTGTGGTGCTTGCCAGCTTTATTAAAGCACAACAAAACCCTGTGACCCTCGAAAGCATCACTCAGACCAAACCAATCTCTCCAGGAATGCAAAGAAACTGTAATATTTCACTATATTTCATACAGACCAAGTTGTGCTCTATGGCCACTAAATCTATTCACAATAATAAAAGCAGCTTGTAATTCTATATCTGTTATTTCTCACTCCTTCTCACTTCTTTCGAAAGTGCAGATGCTAAGCTTTCAGTCAAGATGTGTGTTTGTAAGTAGAAAAGGAAGCAATTTTTACAATTTAATTTTGATGACAATTCATGGTTGTGCCTAGAAAAAGACTGTAAAAAACATTTTAACTAAAAAAAATGAATAACTAGGAATTTAATGTTAACTGTTAACCGACGAACACATACATGAACAATGCTTTCTGATAAAAATGTATTTTATTTCCTATAAACAATTGATATTTGAATAGACAGATTTTTCACTCAATTTAAGGGTCATTTTTGAATGGTATGCCTGAGGGCGCAGGGGCACAACTTCGTCCAGTAGCCGTACTTAGTGCTGCACAACTCAGGGTTTTCTGGAGTCTCAACTCCTGCTGCTTAATGTTAACTAGCAGAACAGGACGTAGCAGATATTAACCTGAGTAATATCATCACGTCATAAAACTACATTAATTGGCCAGTTTATTGGGAACACCTTCTACCTAAAGTCATTGGCCATTTTATCAGAAACACCTACCATCTAATACTACCCTCATACCTAGGGTTGCCAGGTTTCAGCTGGGTTTGACCAGGGAGGGGGTGGCTGTATGTCTTTGATCGCAGGTCCCTAATGTTTTATTTAACCAGCCTCGAACCTTATTGGCTAAATGATGTTAACTTTTCACACATTTCACCGCAGCTTCTTTGTGCATCACTCACATCATTCAGGGTTACATCAACTCCTCAAAAGAGCTATTCCAACACAGCTATAGACTGTAACATTGTCTTAAATTTCTTTTTAAAATCTCATCTCTTTCATAAAAATCACTCACTAAACAACAGTCTCAAGCTAAACGGAAAGGTGGAGTGTACAATTCTGGAGAACTTGTGGGTTTTTTTTTTAGATCTCTGTGGCCGTAAAACTCTTTGTAAATGCTGTACAGTAAATACCATGACAATGTAACTAACGTTAGCTAGGTTGTGGGTTACCAAGCTGTCGCTACAATTGCTGCTGTAAAGCTGCTGCTTTCCCAAATATTAGCAAAAGGGACAAAACAATACTGACCTATTGGTTCTTTCTTAATGTTACCCACCTGTCAAGCAGAAACAGAGCTCCTCATCCTTTTTCATGCCGTTCAACTCTCAGTGAAGTTTTCCTGTTCACTTTAAATGGTGCAGCACTTACATTTAGGCAACTGCTGCATGATTTAAGGTGGAACTGGAAGATGTGAATAGAAGGGCAATTTCAAATGCTTCACCTTCCACTTTCAAGGTCTCTCCACTGTTGAAACACCATTGCTTGATCTAAGAACTTTTTTTCCTCAGTCTTTATTTATCAGAACTTCTCCTTTTTGCCTGTTTTTCAGTCACCACAGTGTAGAGTTAAGTGCCCTTCCCCTTCCCTTCCTCCTGTCCTGTGTATGAGCATGAACGCCACCTTTTGCTAGAATTGGCTTGGCTGGAATGGCTGGAATAGTGTTGTGTAACTTTTCCCAAACCACTTTGTTTGTTTCCTATTTACAAAGTCAGGGCTGTTTATGAATACCGGATTTAGCTAACAGACTGTGAGGAGATATTGGCTAAATTTGACAAAAAGTGTTTTGAATTAAAATCGTATACTGCGTCTTTAATGTTATATGTGAAAAATGCTAAACTGATATTTGATCGGTCCCATCGGGAAACAGACATCTAACAGTATTTTTCAGGATATTTCTAAAATAACCCAAGTAGAGCGCTTCATTTCAGACTTTTCATATTCAAAATATGAACCACAGGGTGTGCTAACAGCCTGGAGCTGGCATTGCAGAAAGCACTTAAGCTGCATGAAGAGGTTCAGTTAAAAAAGTTGCTGTTTATTGTTGGTTACGTTGTTTGTTAGTTAAAAGGTGTGTGATGGTATTCTGTTTTGGGGGGTGAGGGGTTTTGTGCATGGGGGGTCACTGGTAGCATGAGGTGTGCAGTTGGTGTATTTCCCCCCCATGGGTTGTGCCTTCTGCCTGCTAAGTTTAGTGAAAGGGCTGTTCTCACGTTCAATGTCTTTATGTGTGTTTCTTTATCTTTGTGATAATATGGCACACAAATGCAATTCAAACATTTTCCGAGTCTGAGTTTAGAATTGCCTTTTCCACTCCATCTCATTGCAAGATAGTATGACTCACATCTGGAGTTATGAGGCTATGACGAGGGGTTGAGGAACATGTCATCTGCCTCTCTCTGTGTGTAACTGGTGAATGAATGTGTCTATTTACATTTTATGTGAAACTGACCAACAGACATTCAGGAAATTGATAAGTACTGACCCATCATGTCAGAAATCTTTTATTCTTCATTCAGTCCACACTGGCAACACATCCAATGGCATGCAAAGAGTTTACAGCTGCTGAACGTGCTGTAGCAGTTTTGGAATGTAGTGGCAAAGATAAAAGAGCATTTTGATATGAAACATATGGCTATCATGCTATATGCAAGTGCCTTTTTAAGACAAATTTAAGAAGATATGTAAACATTGAGAAAAAGCCCTTAGACACCAAAGGGTTAAAACTGCACATTTTACAGGTTAATTAAAAAACCTTGTGGAGGATACCCCAAAACAATCCTACAGTGAACTGGGCTGAGGGGTACATCCCAGTACCTTTAGTCAGGGAACATAATGGTACCATAATCCACAGAAATTATATTTTCTAAACTGTACTGACTCCACACCTCCCGTCTCATCTCCAGGCTTTTATTTTAATGTTCTGTTTTAAAACATTTGGTTATGAAAAGGTACAAATATCTACTTTTCCACTAGGAAAAACTCATGTAAGGTTCACCATTGGACCTTCAAACCACTGCTGTACCTTTGAGGGAACATTTACATTGTTTGTACCTTGATGAATGAATCATGAACCTGCAGGGTACGTTTATTTCTAACAGTGTGGATCTTTACATGCACAGCCAATATACAACTTATTAGCCAATATGACTACATTCCTTTATTGTTATATCTGTTACATTAGGCTACATGTCTTATTCAGTAAAGCCTAAAGCCTTGTTTACCTAAAACACAGTGCTGTGTTTGTTGTTTCCATGGATCGTATCTGTGATTTTAGATTTGTTAGTTAACTCAGATTTTTTTGTTATTGGTCAGATGAATTTGGCAAAATTAACATCCATTTTAGCAAACTTTTGAATTCATTGATCTTTAAATAATAAGTTGACAGAATTTAAAACGCAGATTTTTTTTCTGTCAACTTACTATTATAAGTTCAGTTAACTTAAAAGGCACCCTGGTTGCTATATTTTTAAAGCTAAAACAAGGATTCATATACATTGTTGACATTTTTCTCATTCTTTGACAAACAGAAAGCACAGACTCAAATTTGTCAAAGCAAAATGTAAAATAAATGCAATTGTGAATGTACATAATAAGATATATAGTAATTTTGTAGTCATTTATATACATATACAAGTTTGTTTAAACAGTGCAATGTAATTCAAACAACACTCTAAGGTTTCTTATGAGTTTGTGTAAATTTCCACAGATCCTGCTGGTCAAGCAGCCTCATTGACCTCACCACACCTCCACGTCCACCTCAAGCCAAATCCAAAATTGACTTCCATCTGTGGGATCCATCTCTACCAGAGGAGAGGTAATTTCCATCTTTCCAGGTCCATCCCCACCCTGTTGGGGTCAATCAGTGCTTCTCTCCAGGATGTGGGGGATTCCTGACAGCAGCCTGTTAGAAAAAGTCACCTCAGGTTAGTAAGGAGGCAGGGATTGGGGCTCTCTGGGGTCTAGTGAAGCTGGAGGCGCTGCACTGAAGGCCATGGGGGTAATGAACACTTCACAGGGAGGAGATGGGAGCTAGGTTGGGGGTGCAGAAGAGTTTATGTGAAGGATGATATTATTTTAAACTAATGCACCAAAACATACACGGAGGGTCACAGCTTCACAGTCTTGCTGCCAGAATCCCAAAACCATAGTACTTTAGATAGAATGTGGCTATTTAAAGTCCTAGAAAACTGACCAAGTGTGTCTTTTCCTGGTTTCTATGAAAGTACATGGAATCAAATCTCCCAAAAACACAAAACCTCTACAAGGCATAGTCTTTGGAAAATAATAGTTAAGCAACTTGATAGGTTATTTTAAAGATCCTGACAGTACACTGTATGGAAGGCAGTGGATAAAAACTCATTCTGTCCACCTCATACAGACATGAGCGTATTGTGGCACTAAGAACAAAACTTTGTTTTCAATTTTTGTCTCCATTTTTATTGTTTTTAGAAAATTTGAAAATGCCAGCTGCCATGTACACGGCATTAAAAACACATGACAAATGGAACAACGGGAAATGAAAATAAAATTTAACATACATTAAAAGTTAAGATAGGTTCTCTATGTAAAGTTACTTTTTATGGAGAATTTTTAAGCATAATATAAAGCATGCTGCGACCCATTTGAAACTCAGTCACTGCAGTTGCAACCGTCTCAAGTTACTGAAACAAGTTTCATGAAATAGGTGATCAAAACATTGATAATCAAGGGATAAAATACACGGGGTCCTGGGCCTCCTAAGCAACCTCTTGGATCCCCTGAATGTATGTATATATATATGTGTGTGTGTGTGTGTGTGTGTGTGTGTGTGTGTGTGTGTGTGTGTGTGTGTGTGTGTGTGTGTGTGTGTGAGTGTGTGTGTGTGTGTGTGTGTGTGTGTGTGTGTGTGTGTGTGTGTGTGAGTGTGTAGTGCACTGTTAAAGCGAACTGAATTGTTAAAGCAAAGGATGTTGGAGTAGCAATTCGACATGGGACCCCCCCAAATACCAGCGGGTATTTCACACACTGCTGATAATGCATTAAATTATTATATCAAAGGACGTGTCAATGTAAAACAAAACAAAACAGGAGATGGTGTGTTTCGTGACTGAACAGGAGATCCTTGCCCTATGACAACAAATAAACTAGCAAAGCTAACAGGTCTGTAACCAAGCGGACTAACTAGCCAGCTAATTGTGTAGGAAAAGTCCTTACAGGAAAGTCTTTTCACTCAGTGACCACCTTTGTAATGCAGCCACGCCATTATTTACAGCCATGCAAGACCAGGCTCATATATCTTTGAATGGGGAGACTGCAAAATACTGTAAACTAAAGGTCAACTTACCATTTAAAAACTTTTTAAATTAACTGTAAAACCTGACCAAAAACTCATAAACAATTTGCAGTGTTTGCCTCAATAACACATCAAAAGCATGATTTTTCGGGCTTCTTCTGGCTACTGCACTAGTGCAGATCTCCACAACGAGGAGGACTTTCCCCATTAGGTCCACAGTACTGTTGACACTTCTCTGCTTGTGGCATAAAAGCTGATTCACTCTTTTTATTAAAGGGCAGGACTTTGTCAGCACGCTATTTTGGGCGTTATGAACCAATGACCAGTGTCCTCATTTATTATACACCTCTGGAGTAGGTTACGCCTTTAAAAATGAATGTTTAAGTTGTCAATAACAGCAGGCAACAGACCAAATGCTGGCATAAGCATTTGGCACAGCTAGTTGCAGAAACATTAGCACTGAGTAATTCATATTTCTTGTCAAGGCTCAGGAACATGACAAAATCAGATACGACCATCTTTCTTGTCCATTTTTCTGGTGAAATCAGTGATTTGGAAATATGTTGCTTGACATGACTACAAGGCCCACTACCCACGCTTTGACTGGAAGTGTTTCACAAAGTGGAGACACTTGCAACTTGCAGCTGAATTTCAAATGAGTTGCAGAATGCTTACATTACACACCTTAAGTGAAATTTAATTTCATATAGATTTCACCAAGTAAACCCTCTAAATAATAAAAACACTGTGAATATGTAAATAATGCCTTGCTCATTTTATTTATCTAGCGAGAACAGTATGATGTATCTCAAGTACAAACTGCTAATTTGGATAACTAATGGTATAATCAACTGTGTTGTACACAAGTTTGTTTGGTATTGAAAATATGTTGCATGCAACTCTCAACATGCAACTAGTTGCATGAAAGTCTCCAAAGTAAACCAAGCCTAAAACAACAAGTGAACATTAGAATGTTGGTGATTGTTGTTGGTTTTTAGACTGGTGTCCACTCCTTTAAGTGGTTGAACTGCAACTTTTTAGCAGAAGAAATCACCAGTATTAAAACACATATTTCAAACAACGCTTGGAACTTCTTTGTTTACCTTTTTCTATCCTTTAAAACTGCCTTATACAAACAATGAAAGCTTGAGCTCATGTGCTGTTGTGAATAATATATATGCCATGGTGATTGCTCACTGCAAAATTCATGATACATGTTTTCTCTCATGCTGTGTTGTTTTTATTTCTGCTTTAAAACTTTCTGACTGTCAACTGCAGAGTTTGAGTAATAATGTTAGGCAGTGGCTGGAAGGTAGAAGCCCTTTTACTTAGCAAAATATTTGAGTGTTTTTGGTAAGAAAACCACAAGTTCTTAAATCTTGCAGTTCTGGTGGGATGTCAACTGACAAGCAACTGCAATTTCTCAAAATGGATTTAGGTTTTTTTTCTCCCTCACACATGCTGCATATCTAACACCACAGTGCATTCCAAAAAGTAATCAGTTTGGTCTAAGTCAAGTCCATGCTATGAATAATCAGTAAACCCACAGTCTTGGATGCAAACCATACTGTGAATATGCTATAATTCAATTGGACCCACAGCTGGGGACATTTCCATTAACTCTATCACTCACATGAAGAATCTCTCTAGTTTCAATGGACCATGGGATTAAACTGAGCATTTAATTCCTACATAATGTTTTAAAACAGCTAAACTACATAAAAAAAGCATTAGAAAGTGCAATATCGATGAGGTGCATTTCCAAGCCCCAGCGGCACTCTTAGGCCGCTTTTCCACTGTCAAGCTAAATGGTTTGCAGGACTCTACTGGGCCATTCCACACTGGTCCGGACTCATGAGACCTTACATTTACGGCATTTGGCTGACGCTTTTATCCAGATCGCGACTTACAATTTGATCATTTTACACAAGTAGGCGAAGGCAGTGTTAGGAGTCTTGCCCAAGGACTCTTATAGGTATAGTGTAGGGTGCTTACCCAGGTGGTACCCTGGTCTACAGCGTAGAAGGCAGAGGTGGTACTCACTACACCATCCAACCACTATCCAGACCCGTTACACTTTCTTTTTCTATCTGTTGTATTGTAAAATCAGAAGCAGGAAATAACCAAGAAAACTACACAAATGAGTGGCTAACTGCCAATAGCCATGCACGTACCACCCACCACAAAACATGTTTGAATCACCTGTCACTCCAACTACAGTCTCTCCCTCTGCTGTCATCTTCTTCATCCTCTTAATTGGGTGTTATTTGGGCCTCTGTTACTGAAACACCCTGTACTGCAGTGGGTTTCACCTGTAGCTGGATAACTTGCTACATTAGCATTAGCATCACCTGGCAGGGTACAGCTCAAAGCACCCCAGAACACTTCAACACCAGTCATTCAAATCTGTGCTCTCAGATATGAGTCTTTATCCTCTACACAGATATTTTTAATCAGCAGTTTGGTAGAAGCGAGTCTGTACAGCAGGGGGAGGAACCATGCACTTGTGTTAGCTTAGCCTAGCAGGCTACAGCTTAAAGCACTGCAGAACAAGCTCGATTTCAGCTTCTTGTCACTCCAACACCGATCAGTCTACTTTGCTCTTGCTGTTGTAAGTTTTCATCATCTATATTCATAATAACAGAGCACCAGTTAGTCGAATCGAACCTGCACTGGGGTGTTTGGATCTCTTCAGTTATGCTAAGTTAACTAGGAGAGAGAACCCAGCTAGCATTAGCTTAGCTAGGAGGCTCTAGCTCAACACCAGAGAATAGGTTTAATTTCAGCTTTCTGTCCCTCGAACTTCAGCCGCTCGACTTCGTATCCTCCGAGCTGAGTCAGTATCATCTAAACTTGTATCAGTAAAGCTTGTTAGTCAGATTCGAGCGTGTTCTGTAGTGAGCGGAGCCGACAGCGTGCTAGCTAAACTAGTGCTAAGCATCTACTCTCGTGTGGTTATCAGTGCCATTTAATATTT
This sequence comes from Pygocentrus nattereri, assembly GCF_015220715.1. Classification (NCBI taxonomy): domain Eukaryota; kingdom Metazoa; phylum Chordata; class Actinopteri; order Characiformes; family Serrasalmidae; genus Pygocentrus; species Pygocentrus nattereri. Next base: position 779,486 of record NC_051237.1, read on the forward strand.
AGAAATTGGTGTTAGGTTGAAGCTTTGATGTTTACTGAACAGAGGGTTTAAATCATGCACTGCTTTCATGTATTTGCCCTCTTTGTGAGTGGACTGAACTTACTTGGTTGTTTTCTAGTTTGGCATAATGCAGCAGGATATCAGCATACACACAGAACCTGTCAGCGAATATCTGCTTCATTACACCATCCCATCAAACTGTTCTGTTGCACCAAGTAAGGTTTGCTAACCATGCCCAAAAAAAATGGTCTGAGCCCTGTTTTTAAGGGTTCCGTGTTGAACCATGTCCATATGGAAACGCCACTGGAACAGTTCCCCTCTGTGTCCAGAACCGTTCCGCCCTGGAGTGGAAAAGAGTCCTCGTATACTTCTATAAGGGTAAACCAGAGGCGGGGGGCTGATTTCTCTGCGCTAGCGCTCCAACTAAACCTGGCAATTAGTTGACGAGTTCAATGAGGTGTGCTTGGGCAAGAAAAACGCCAAAATGTCCAAGGCCTTCCAGGACTACAGTACTCTGAGCTAATAGGTTAAGATAATATATATGCCATGTTTGGGATCCTCACCCTTTTACTCAAAGCCCTGGAGGCTCAGAGTCCTTCAAGGGTAGCATTGTCCCTGCAAATGCCTGAAAGCAAACATCTGGAGCTAGATCAAAGATCTAAAACACATTTCAGAGAGGAGATGAACTAGCTCACAGTGACCCACAAAGTCTCACAGCTCCCCCACAAAAATGATGAAGGTTGGACAACATTCTTTACAAATTTAACGTGAAGCACAATTTAATCCTTTAATAATGCCTAAACATTTTATCCCCAACTGACCATTTATTTTCCAGCTCCACTACACCTACTAAGCGCACCCATAGGAAAAATCTCTTGCACCTTCTAATCTCTTGAGATTTACAAGGGTTTCTCATTTTGGGATCATCTAGACAGTGTTTAAAACTTTTGCTTAAAATCATCTGAGATATTTCTGTCACACCTGAGACGATCATTTCAGCAAGATTCAGAGAATCATGAGTGGTAGAGGAGGATAGAGAATGGATCACTGAGATAAAACTTCCAAATTTCGGTTCATATCTCAGGAGATTTGAATAAGACACATGAGAAAAGCAGCTAAATGTCAAACTGGTGTTGAACCTAGTTCAGTTTTGCATAGGAGATATAGAAATCTTAAATGATCTTATCTTGGATTTCTGTGGCTTTCTATGGGCATTCACGGGACAGACAAGGGTCCCATGTTTCATACGAGAGAAAGAGAGAGAGAGAGAGATTGAAGGAGAGGTAGAGAGGTAGACTAAGACAGAGATTTCTCTCTAGCATTTACTTCTATAATTAACTGCTTGGGTAATATAAAGGCTACTTCACAAAAATGCACCACAATGTGCAGCAGACAGTAGCACAGAATGGCATCACCTACCACCCATGTGCCAAAAACAAGGCCCGTGGGCCTGATCTGGCCCGCAAAAGTGGTTTAATTTTCTTTCGTTTCAAATTTTCACAGTGGGCTACACTACAGTCCTCAGCATGCACTGCGACATAGTGTGCCCCAACAACAGTCAGCACACCTCAGCAGCTCACCTCAATTCTACTCAATTCCACACCAGTCACATCACCAAACGCACTAGCTTCATTTACACCTAACGTTATCTTAGCAGCTCAGAAATTGAGCCCAAGTCTCAATGAACGTGCAGCAAAGAAAGGATGCCAGGTGTCTAGTTCAAGGATTTTTCAAGTGTTCATGTAATACTCCAAGCTTTATTACAAGTGCCGGTATTTTACTTTTGATGTTTTTGTGCATTTTGAATAAACAGTGGCCAGCTTGGGTTACAGAACATTAAATAAAAATGAAATAAAAACATTTGGCCCTTTTAGAGCTTGACACCTCTGACTTGTAAAGGGATAGTGCAGCTATCCTACATACCATACATCACAGTGAGAAAAGTCAAGCTCAGTTTCATTTCACACTCATGTAGATTTAATGGATTTAAATCATTTTGTGAATTTATCACAGTTGGTATCAACTCTCTAGCACTTCACAAACTCTTTCAAGCTAAAAGGTACACAGTGAAATCAGATATGATGTGACTAGGCTATAAATATTAGCTGAGGTAACATAAGATTAGTGTTTGTCTTTAGACTGGCTGTCTTGATGGGCGTAAATTTAAGTTACATGCCATAAATTATGGCTTTTGTGGGCAGTTTCTGGGCCAAGCCACCAAGTGCTGGTCCAGCTTCATTTAAAACAGTGGCCTTAACTTGTAACATGTAACATTTGAGAGACAGAGAAAGAAAGATGCACAGACAGACTGACAAATTAATGGAAGAGAGAAAGAGAGAGAGAGAGAGAGAGAGAGAGAAAGGGAGAGAGAAAGAGAGAGAGAGAGAGAAATAGAGAAGTGAGAGCTGGAAAATCAAGAAAGGCAGAGATAGAGATGCAAGAGCTAAAAAAGCTAGAGAAAGGCACAAAAAGAAGGGGACAAGAGCTGGAAAAGCGAGAGAGAGAGAAGGAGAGTGAAAAGTGAGAGAGAGAAAGAAAGACGAGACCTAGAACATCAAGAGAGAGAGGCAAGAGCTAAACGAAGGAGAGAAAGACAATAAGAAAGAGAGGTAACAGCTAGAAAAACAATGGAGAGACAAAAGAGAGACAGAGCGAAAGATGAGAGAGAAGGAAAGATCAAAGTAATAGTGAAGGAGACAGACAAAGGGAAAAAAGAGAGAGAAGGGAGAAGGAAAGTGAGATAGAGAGAGCAGCACAAAGATACATAGATAGATAGATAGATAGATAGATAGATAGATAGATAGATAGATAGATAGATAGATAGATAGATAGATAGAGAGTGAAAGAGAGCTAGAAAAGGGAAAGAGAGAAAGATAAAAACAGAGAGAGGAGTGAGAAAGAAAAGTGAGAGAAAGTGAGAGAGGGAGCAATAGAGAGATAGAAGTAAAGAGAGAGTGAAAGAGAAAGATAAAGAATGAGAAAGAAAATTGAGAGAGAGAGAGACGTATAGAGAGAAATAGACAGATAGATAAAGAGATGGAGAAAGAGAGAGAGAAGCAAAAGAGAAAGAAAGGAGAGAGAAAGAGATAGAAAGTAAGAGAGAAATTGAATGAGAGAGAAAGAGAAAGAACAGAAAAAAGAGACGAGAACGAATGAAAGATAATGGAGTATAAAAGAGGAAAGTGATAGAGTTCTTTCTCTTTTTTACTTTTAATGATTAATTACTTAAACACGTGCAACTTGCAACATGCACACTACTTAACTGCACTGAGAGAGAGAGAGAGAGAGAGAGAGAGAGACTGAGAGAGAGAGAGAGAGCGAGAGAGAGAGAGAGAGAGAGAGAGACTGAGAGAGAGAGAGAGAGAGAGAGAGAGAGAGACTGAGAGAGAGAGAGAGAGAGAGAGAGAGAGACAGAGAGAGAGAGAGAGAGAGAGAGAGAGAGAGAGAGACTGAGAGAGAGAGAGAGAGAGAGACAGAGAGAGAGAGAGAGAGAGAGAGAGAGAGAGAGAGACTGAGAGAGAGAGAGAGAGAGACAGAGAGAGAGAGAGAGAGAGAGAGAGAGAGAGAGAGAGAGAGAGAGAGACAGAGAGAGAAAGAAATGTAATTTAGCAGGTTATAGGTCACAGGTCATTTGATTTCAGACTTCCTGTAACTCAGTGGCTCTGCAGCGCTGGTGCTTAGCTGGCTCAGCATGTGTTCAGGCTCGGCCCAGTTAATGGTCTTATTGTGTTAGAGTGCTCCCTCTCAGTCTGCCCTGCTCGCTGTAATCTAATATTCTCTTTACATGTGAAGCTCTTTGCACTTTTACCGCTGTCCTGCTGCAGAGCTCAGCTCCTCTGTAGTTATGCCACAAGGGCTTATGTCAATCCACCCAGTACTGTGACATACGGCGCCGAATCATTTATATCAGCTCCGTATTATTCTACAGAGAATTTCCTCTTTGCACACATGCATTAATATACACACCTTCACACATACACACACACAGAGATAAAGGAAAACGATGCTTAGAGGAGCTCAGACAGTAGACAGCTGTCATCCCTCCACAGCATGCAGCATTTCTTTTCATCATCAGCACCACCAGATGCTGTTTGTATACATTCATACACTATAGAATCATATCTACTTTGCGATGGGGCATGTACGTTTTCAAAGCCGCACAGACTTTGTAACATACTTCTCCCTGGTGTGAGAGTATAAATAAATAACGGCAATGGCCAGGAGTGCTTTCTTTTGAGCAATTGTAATAAATAAGTTATAAGTTATATTGTCATATATAAGTTATAAGAATTCTCTGTAACAGAACAATGTAATCTGAGCTACAGCTTAAATGCAACAAGATGAAACATATGGTTAGAAGCCAGTTGTTTATACAAGCACAGAGCAAAAAGTGCCTTGATGCTTTTGCAACATGCACACACAATGCGCCTGAATTTAATGTTCAGTTTACTTAAACCTGGCTTTACACAATGAAACTTACATCCAACTAGTTGCATGTTGTGAGTTGCATACAACTTCATTTCCATGCACCTTGATATTTATGTGAAGCAGCTATTAAGATTGCATGCAACATTTTAATTACTCCACTGGTTCTCCAAATCAGCAGCTTTTATCTTTTAATTCATTGTGTTGTTCCTACTTTATATAAAGTCATCTGGAACGTTATTTACGTGAGTTTCCCTGTCTGTTGATCAATCATTTGAAAATGTCAGAATCACGTATTGTGTTAACATTTTCACGTGAAACTTTTCTAGCAAAATCAAGTGGTTGAGTGGCCAAGTGGCAGAATTGTGGAGTGCTTTACTTTATGCAACTCAAATGAAAAGTGTTTCAACTAAAGTTGCATGTAAGTTTCACAGCGTAAAGACAACCTAAGACTGCAGTTAACACACAAACTGTGCATAGCCCATCCACTGACGTAATAAATTCTTTCCTACAAAAACATTGAACTTTTTTTTTTTTAGAATTCTTATAAAAAATAGAATTTGTGAAATTATAACACTGCATGACAGCATATTATGCACAATGCCATCTCACACACGGACATCTGGTCCTAAAATTTTAAACAGTGATATTATGATGGTAAACTTTTTCTACTGCTGTTGCTGCATGTTACTTAAACAAGCTCAATATGTAATTAGCCATACATGTAATATGTCCACCCACTTTTGAATGATCCTCATATGCATGGGGTGCAGAAGCACATTTTGTGTTTTACCATGCATGTGGCCCATAAACTGCACGTTTAGCTTTGGGTGCCAACTTTGTACATAACACGCAGACAGAATGCACCCAATGCGCACTACAAACTGCTGCAAAGAGCTTAGTACATCATGGCAATTTAGTGTATCTTGTCATTGGCCTGATTGCAAATCTTTGGACTGCGGGAAAAAAATCAACGCAGACACGGAGAGAACACGCAAACTCCACACAGAAAGAATGCTGGTTGCCTGGACGGGGAACCAAACCCAGTCCCTTCTTGCTCTGAAGCGACAATGCTACCAAAACATTTCACCACACCCCTTTTTTATACTTTAAAAGGAAATTTCACTGATTTTTAAATGTCAGCATAACTGAGCCATTATGTCTTGAAATGAAACTTACTGAGTGAAACTTCTGATAGGAACCTGGCATATGAAGAGTTTAATGCCTCGAAAATCTCCCTCACTGAAAGTTATTGCACAAAATGATTACAGATGTGCCTGAGACACTGTGTTATGATACATTTGAGATTAGATTTTGACCTAAATGTGTTTTAAAATCCAGTTTATTAGTGGAAATTTTACTATTATCAACATTACATATAAAACTCAGTAAACACTTGTAGGTTCAGTGGTAAATAATATGGCTATATTTGCACTGTAGGCATTGCTTCCAGCCACCACCACTGCAGAGAAATCCAAGTTGGCGCAACAATTCCATACAGTAATGTTGAAAGTACACATGTTGCTGATAAAGAGTTTTAGGTATTTTTTGTGTGTATCTCCAAAGAAAAGCATTTACGAGTGGAATGGGGTGCTCTGGAGCAGCTGCACATGAACCTAATGTTATGATGCCCAGTGAAAAGCATTGACTAGACGGCTATAAAGCCCACCAACATTGAGCTGTTGATGTGTGGAACTGTGTTCTCTGGAGTGATGGAGCTCCATCCAGCACCTTTGGGATGAGTTGGAGTTCCAGAGCTAATCATCCAACATCAAGACCTGACCTCACTAATGTGCTTGTGGCTGAATGCAATCAAATCCTCACAGCAATGTTCTAACATCTAGTTCAAAGCCTTTCCAGAAGAGCAGAGGCTGCTACTGTAGCAAAAAAGGACAAACTCCCTATTAATACCTGTAATTTCAGCAGAAATGCTGGATCAGCAAGCGTCTACAAACATTTGGACAAGTAGTGTGTACACATGACTGAAAACTTTAATGCCATTCCCAAGTATTCTCATTTAACAGTGTTTATAATGTGGGAATTTGTATTGCGGTGAGTTAAGACCATAAGACCTCAGGATCAAGAACATGTGAAAGTGAGCAGAATAGAAAGTAGGCCAGATAAACAGCGTTGCAGCTATGACACAGCCCGTTACATCACATCCATACATAATGTTATTTAAGGTTGCAGCAGCATCCTGTTTGTGTTTTCCATGCTGCCTTGTCTGCAGCATTAGCGAGTCTCTGGCTCAAGCCGAGATTTTCCATTCAAATGTCAAACATGAAAACGTCTTTTCCGTTCCTGGCGTTCATCATGTCATTTTCGACGAGTATAGAAAACAAAAAGGGTATGTTGCCTCAGAAAAAAAAAAAAAGAAAGAAAAACGGGCCGTTGTCCAAGAGGCACAGATGCAGAAGGAGCCTCTGAGGATCGCAAGGGAAAAAAGCAGCCTAGGCTATATTTAAGCTCAAAATGAATATCATAGCAGGGTTAGCTTTAGTTCTCGTCAGAGCTGGGCTGGGATGGGTTAAGAAGGAGGCCGTGGGTCTGGCAGTGGCTACTGTCTGTCTGGTCATTATTAGATCAACTGGCTGGCCCCAGCCCCCAGTGTCCAGTGCCAAAGTTAGAGCGAGATGAAATTAGGATATATGGTAGAAAGGGTTGGACATGTGTGTGTGAACAGTATATCTTAAGGAAGGTTAGGTTAAGGTTGCCAGATATTGGCCTGCCAGAGTTATCATTCATCTAAACATAATGGCTGTTTGGGTTAAATAGGCCAAGATGTCTACATAATTGACGATTGAAATATAAAGATCTGGCACATCCCCAGAGCTCCAAGGCTGGGAAATTGAGAGAGAGACAGAAACAGAGACAGAGAGAGAGAGAGAGAGAGAGAGAGAGAGAGAGAGAGGCTAAACACAGAGAGAGGAGGAAGTGGCTCTTTAGTATTTCCCAATATGGTATACTGTCTGTATTTCTTTTTACCTGTCCGTCTATCTATCTATCTATCTATCTATCTATCTATCTATCTATCTATCTATCTATCTATCTATCTATCCATCTAATACATTTTATTCATGCGTTATTCATATGAAATATACATTATGTACACATTTAAATCAGTCCAGTGTATTTCTATATTCAGTGTATCAGGAGAAGGCCTGGTTCTAATTGCACTCTATATTAAACTCTTATTTTCTAGCTTGATTTCTTTCTCAATCATTAGAGCTTTGATGAGCGTTGCTCTCTTTCTCTCTCTCTCTCTCTCTCTCTCTTTCACTGAATTTGAGTAACGCCAAAGTGTTGTCTGGCCAATTAGTTGCATGCCTCACATGAGACAATCATCGTGGCTAAACTTAGGCCCTATCTTTTTTTTCTAAGGGTATGACCTTAGGGTGCAGCTCTCGCTCTGGAGAGCACTTACTGTAAGTCAAAGTGATCAGGCTTCCAGGATTGTTACTGAAAACACATAAAATTATGACTCAATAACTGCAGCATGGAAGACAACAGCATGCTGAAAATAGGGCTGTGGATGGCTCTGTGGCTGATGCTGCCAGTTCAGGGAAATGAGTGAGTAAAGAGAGTGCCCAAAGCACTGAAATATCATGCTGAGACACATCCAAGGAGGCTGGAGAAAATGAGAGACAGAGAGAGAGAAAGAGAGAGAGAGAGAGAGAGAGAGAGAGAGAGAGAGAGAGAGAGAGAGAGAGAGAGAGAGAGAGAGAGAGAGAGAGAGAGAGAGAGAGAAATCTACATTACTGTTTAAAAAATTGTGATCAATGTTTCCAGTAATTTCCAGTTTGGTTGCAGATATACACTATATATCCAAAAGTTTTCACTCCCCCATCCAAATCATTGAATTCAGGAGTTCCAGTCACTTCCATGGCCACAGGTGTGTAAAGCCGAGCCCCTCGGCCTGCAGACTGCTTCTACAGACATTAGTGAAAGAATGGGTCGCTCTCAGGAGCTCAGTGAATTCCAGCGTGGTGCCGTGATCGGACGCCACCTGTGCAGCAAGTCCAGTCGTGAAATTTCCTCACTACTAAATATTCCACAGTCCACTGTCAGTGGGATTATAACAAAGTGGAAGCGATTGTGAACGACAGTAACTCAGCCACGAAGTGGTCGGCCACGTAAAATAACAGAGCGGGGTCAGCGGATGCTGAGGGGCATAGTGCGCAGAGGTCACCAACTTTCTGCGGAGTCAGTCCTCCAAACAGACTTCCAAACTTCATGTGGCCTTCAGATTAGCACAAGAACAGCGTAGAGAGCTTCATGGAATGGGTTTTCATGGCCGAGCAGCTGCATCCAAGCCTTACATCACCAAGAGCAATGCAGTGTCGAATGCAATGGTGTAAAGCACCGCCACTGGACAGTTGCCAGGAGAACAGTACTTGTCTGACTGCATTGTGCCGAGTGTAAAGTTTGGTGGAGGGGGGATCATGGCGTGGGGTTGTTTTTTAGGAGTTGGGCTCAGACCCTTAGTTCCAGTGAAAGGAACCCTTAATGACTCAGCAGATATTTTGGACAATTTCATGCTCCTAACTTTATGGGAACAGTTTGGGGACGACCCCTTCCTGTTCCAACATGACTGTGCACCAGTGCACAAAGCAGGTCCATAAAGACGTGGATGAGCCAGTTTGGTGTGGAAGAACTTGACTGGCCTGCACAGAGTCCTGACCTCAACCCCATAGAACACCTTTGGGATGAATTAGAGTAGAGACTGTGAGCCAGGCCTTCTCATCCAACATCAGTGTCTTACCTCACAAATGTGCATAAAAATTCCCATAAGCACTCCTAACCCTTGTGCAAAGCCTTTCCAGAAGAGCTGAAGCTGTTATAGCTGCAAAGGGTGGGCTGACATCATATTAAACCTTATGGATTAAGCATGGGATGTCACTCAAGTTCATATGCAAACAAAACATCCAGGGGGTTCCCAAGAGGTGTTACCATATAAATGTTGGAACTACGGTCTGGAAATCTCGTGTACAATTTCTTGGCAATGCTACCTACAGTTATCTGTGGCCTTGCTTTCCCTGGGTTGGTAGAATGGTAGGATAGGATGTAGCTGTGGTGACTCTTCACATGACTCAGAGCTCTTGCTGGGCTTCACCCTCCCAGCCTGGTAGCATCATGTGATGGGGAAATCTGGATGGTGTCTGTAATTGGCAGTGACTTTGTTAGAAAATTGGTTGAAAATGAAAAAACAACAAACTGCCCTGTCTTTAAGCGTGTTGATCAAATGTCAGCACCAATAACTCATCCCTCCTTTTTCCACCCCATCATTGCTCACAAGCAACTCAATGTAGTGTGTCAACATTTCACACACAGACCATAACTGTCCTAGTTAATCTGATAACAGATAAAAAGTTTGATTATATTTATTTAAAAAAAAAAAACATCTGGATGGATTTACATTATGTCAGCGCAAATGCCCACTAGATGCTATGAATAATGCAGCAGGTTTGCATTACATTGCATTTTCCATGTAATTTCAGAATAAAAATCTATATGATATATGAAAGTATTTTGAGTTTGAGAGTCTTCTAATATCTAAAACTAGTTTTATTGTGCAATATACATTGTTATATACAAGAACAGTCATTAATGTACATACATTAACAGGAATTATTAATATGACAAGTGATTATAAAGTGAATGGTCATTTAAAGGTGCAGTAAATGTATGCAAACCCAGTATGTCACCACAGTGATCAAACTCTCTCTCTCTCTCTCTCTCTCTCTCTCTCTCTCTCTCTCTCTCTCTCACTAAAACACAGCATCAGACAGACACAAAAACAGCGCCTGGGCCTGAACCCGAGGACCAGACGGTAATTAAAGCTGTGCTGGAAAGCCCAGAGCACTCTCAGGAGATCAGTTTTTCCCTTGTTTTTGTAGAGGAAAGAGGGAGAGATGGAGGACAGAGATCACTGCTCCATTGTTCGGCTGAATCAATCTGCTGCCTGCCGTTCAGCTGCTGCTTTCAGCACACTCCCTCAGACCTCTCCAACACAGCCCCCTCCAGCCCCCCTGCGACAAGAGTTTGGGAAATGTTTCAGATACGGGGGAGAGATACCAAAACACAGTCATGCAAAACGAGCATCGTGTAAACACAGCTTTCTTTCTGTCGCACTAAAAGCATGATGCATGAAACTTTCCAGAACAGAACATGCTTACAGGACATTAATCCTTAGAAACTGAATATTATTTCTGCTATTTTGACATACAATTCTGCAATTAGCCCATTGATTACATAATTAATTGCATGAAGAATTCCATTTACATACTATTTAAATTCTCTACTTACAGATTCAAGTCTGTAGCCCTGACCTTTTTCTGTTTTGAGCAAATGACAAACATGTGACAAGAATGCAGCACAAAGGACAGCACAAAACAAGACTGAGCACACAACAATAACTTTTTGTCGAATTCAAGTTGTAAAAAAAAAAAAAAAAGTTCTGCTTGCAAACACGAATGTGGTCTGGATTAAAAGTTTAGGATCCAGACTTCCCACAGAAGTTCTCAGCTTCTTTCAGTGAGATACAAGTGGGAGCTATCTAATATCAAAACATGACCATGTTTTTATATCCCCAGCCATAACGACGACTTCAAAACGTTAAAGCACACGATTTATGTGTAATTACCCAGTGTTGTGGTTTCTAATCCTGTATTTGTTATTGAATTGTTATTATTATCGACTGAGCGTGGCAGGATCCAGAGGCCGAAAGGTCAGTGCCATCCCCCATGATGTTGACCCAGGTCTGAAATGTTTTCCTTTTGGTTATCTCCCACCTAAAGCTGACTTCACTGTAGAGGAATGACAGTACTTTCCCGTCCTGAACAATGTGAAGATGTTTGTATGTGTCGTCTGTGTGTGTCCTGCTGAGCTGGAAGCGAGCTGTAATGTAGCAGGCTGGGCCAGAGTGCCATGCGGCCTCCTGCAGGGGCTGATGGGAGGAAACAGCTGTGGTGGCCGGGGGTAAAGAGAAGCACGCCAGTTCTCAGGGCTTCCTGGAGAACAGCACACTCCTTCCAAAACAATAACAACAGCAGCAGAAGAAGCTCGAATCCAGTGCTAGTGCAGTTTTCACTGTCCTGCTCTCTCCCTGCCCTCGGTTTCTCAGATTTGCTTCTGAAAAGTAGATCAATCAATCAATCAATCAATCAATCAATTTATTTATATCTTGTGCTTTAATGTAGCCTGTTCGGAACATGAAACAAGTGAGTGGGGATATCTCAGATTTGGACTGAGTCAGCAGTGAGGTTGCTCTTGAAGGGACACACGTTCACCTCCCTCTTCAGCTCACTGACCTGCGATGTTCCAAACATAGCTCTACTAGGTTTAAGGTTAATCAAAGGTCAGGACCTCAAATATATGAAAGATGCTTCATATTAGATCAGTTTTGTCATTGCTGTTATATATTAGACCGATGAATAATTTACAGTACATTATAGGTATGCAGATTGGTGTAATACATGGTTTGGTAATGATAAGATGAATTTAACATTAAGTGTCTTAATATTTGGGCGTTTCCTAACTTTTGACCCTGTATTATGTAAATTACCTGCACACAATTTCAGCAAACACTCAGGACTGTTAAGGGGCAGTTAAGGTTAGAAGGTGTCAATGTTTTTTTTATGTGTTAAATCATTAATTTATCATGAACACTATGCTGTTGTCGGAGGAAAACCTCATATCTCCAAAATGGTAAGTTTACAGGAGAAGGAAAAAATTATCGAGTAAAATGTATTAGCACAGTATGACTTGAGTCCATATGCATATTAATGATATTGGTTTTGTCACAGTCTTGACAGTATCTTAGCTCTTGTTTCAGCTTTGGGGTTTAGAGGGCTCTGAAATCTTGAGACTATATATATATATATATATGTATATATATACAATATATATACACATATATGGCCAAAAGTATATGGAAATCTGACCACCACACCTACAGTATATGAGCTTGTTGGACACCCCATTCCAAATCCATGGGAATTAATATGACGTTGATCTCCCATTTGCAGCTATAACTTCCCACACTCTACTGGAATGGCTTTTCCATATGATTTTGGAGTGTGCTGTGTGGGAATCTCTGCCCATTCAGTCAGAACATAATTTGTGAGGTCAAGCACTGATGGACAAGAAGACCTAGCTCACAATGACACTCTGAATTATCCCAAAGGTTCAGTGAGTTGAGTTCAGGGTTTAGTGCAGGCCACTGGAGTTCCTCCACATCATACTCAGCATAGCATGGCTTTATTGACCTTACTTCTGTACACAGAAACACAGTCATGCTGGAACAGTAAAGGGTCTTACCAAAACTATTTCCACAAAGTAGGAAGCATATAATTTCTATAATGTCTTTGTATGCTGTAACAATAACATTAACCTCATTTGAACTAAGAAGATGAGCCCAACCCTCAGACCATTATCCCCCTTCAACCAAACTTTTAGTGTTCTCTTGGGAGCCGCCAAACTCAGATTTGTCCATCAAGTGGTCAGATAGTGAAGCGTGATTAATCACTCCAGAGAACATGTTTCTACTGCTCCACAGTCCAGAGTTGGCCTGCTTTACACTCCTCTAGCCGAGACATGGCCTTGCGCATTTGTACTGTTACTCGACCTGCCTCATTAAGCTGCCGAGGCAAGATTATCAAGCTGATGCAGTTGTTACTGGTGTAAAACGATACTAGCCTACTATATGCTGTTAATACATTATGTTCAGTGAAGTGCAGTAAGCTAGCCTAATGCATAGATACAGATCTAGATCTGTTTTTATTCTTTTTTAAATAACAATGGTACAAATTTCCCTGTGTTCAAAACGTTCTGCAGCCCTAATATCAACTATTAACAAAATCTATTTACAGGCTAAAGGGGGGAAAACAGTGCAGCACTCAGATATAGCAGGGACTCACTTCCAAAATTTGAAATATAGAGCTTATTAGCAAAGCATAAGCAAACTTATTTATTATGTATTATTTTATTAGATTCATTGTTATGATTATCATTGTGTACAATGATTGTAAGCTCCATTTTTTTTTTCATTTTAATCTTTAATTAGACTTATTTCCTACAGAGTCTACAAAGACTTGGACTTAATGTGTTTAGGTCTCGGTCTTGAGATAATCTTGCCCCCAACGGTCTTGACTACAACTTTAAGATGTATGCTGAATATTGTAAGACGATTCCACTGAAATGGCATTGGACTTGAAAAGAAGTACAATGTAGCCACAATATAACATTTCATATTTTCCATATTAATGGCATGTTGGAACGTCACAGGTGTAATCAAGGTGGCTTGTCACTTAATTTGCCACAGAAGAGCTTAGCTAGCGTTAACTTTCATTGTTACTGACAAATTTCATGCAACTGTTGTCGACATTAGCCACCACAAAAGTTTGGTTTGCATGATGCCCTTTCTTTCCCTCCGTTCTTCTTCTTATCACTTCATCCCATACCACCACACTATTGTGTCATCAGAAATGCCTTTCACACCTCCTCCATGACCTGCTGTCTTGGCCAGCATGCTAATCCGCTCTCAGTGAGGTAGACGAGCCGACAGAGAGCGAGGGAGGGAGGAGGTCAGTGAGTTTGTCTGGGCCACTGTGGATGCCACAGCTGTCTTTCTAAAGGCAACATTGACAACTTATATAAAGGGTTTTAGCTTTCGTAACGTCTTCTGTGTTGACTGACAAGGTCAGCGTCGTTTGTTTGGGCTTGGAGGATGGACAGGAGTCTGACCCCTCCCGGCGTCTGACGTCGCGTCCTGCTATAATCTGCCTCCTGCTCTTATATCATCAGAACAGTGAGAGAGGCTATGTGAAATGTACAAACAGCATCAATTATTCACTGCACTGTCAACAAGTAGCTCCCTATGATTAAAAAAAGAACAAACAAACAAGCAAACAACATGCTTAATTGGACATGGTCCCCATTTCCCACATGTGAGGAGCTGAGAATCACTCCCCACTCCAGAAGCCTGTAGCGCAGGACTGGGACCGTTTCAACTTGTCAGTATTCAACAGCCAGCATGCGGAGGATCGCGCTAAAATCACCCCCAGGAGCCCTCTTCTCTTCTCCAACACAGAACCATAGTGCCTTCAGCCTCAGAGATAAAACTAAACTCCTTAATTGCCTGTGCTGGTGGCTTGCATGGATGTAAATGTCCCGCTGGAGATGCGGTGTGGACGGGGCAGCCGCTCTCCACTCTCTCTGGGGGGAAGGAGCGATGATGCGCCACTCAGACACGGCTGGCTAAATCAATCCAAATGCTGCCAGATCATGGCTAATTTATGTCGCACAGACTACACCCTCCCCCTCCCCATCATTCCTCAGCAAACCCACTGTGTACATGTCAAAACTACAGGCTGGCACATGGCATGGACGACAGGAGCAAAGAAGAGTCTAGCAGAACAGTCTGGAGGGGGTGCAGAACATCATCATATTATTGTTGCTGGGCAATATATCATGTACACCACTGCACCGAGGCTGTAATCATAAGACAGTACTGATTATTAGTTTCGATATTAGTTTTCGCTTTGATTGATAAAAGCTGCAGTGTTTGTCCTTAGCTGGCTGCTTCAGTTTTTTGTAAATAAAAGATTTAAAAATATTCTTTCAGGAACTGTACTTTCTTTATGGTTACCATTTACAGCACTGTTTGAGACATTTTATTTTGAAGGCTTATCCAAACATATCTGCATATTTTTGAAAGTGTATTGTTTTCTCATTTTCTTCATCCACATCTTTTCAAACTTCTGTCCAACCATATACGCATTCAAAAACAACTCAAAAATGCTCACATGAGCATGTCAGTCTGGTAGGAAGGCAATAATACCTCCTAAAATGTGTTGTCAAATGCCTTAAACTGTGACTGTGACACTGTGACTGTACTACAGGAAACGTAGAGCATGCCTATTTTCTGCCAGAAAATAAAAGCTCACAAAAAGCAACAAAAACAAACCTGTCGTCAGCTGTCCTGCATGCTCAATAAATGAAAATATCAATAAAAAGCTGTTTTGGCCATCTAGACAAAAAACACTGAAAACTAAATTTTCCAAAAATCTCCACCCTTTTTAAAAATCTCATTTTCAATGACCTGAAATGCAATTTTTTTGTGGACTGACAAAATAACTAAACAAACAAATGAGGTCTAAGAGAAGCAGAAGACAACAAAACAGCACAGAATATCAGTATGTGTATGTTCACTTCATTAAAACAAACTTAAATATCATCAAACACCATATTACTATGATATAGTTGGAAAGCATTTTGATTCTGTAATTTATAAAAGCTGACTCCTGCTGACTCCTTTATAAAAGCTGACTCATGATGACTCCTTTAGTTTAACTTATCTAATGCCTTTCGATTTCAAGCTTGTTTCATGAAAATGAAACTATGCATCAAACAAGGACACAGAGTGTCACTGATGCAAAGCACAAAATGCTGTCGGAGTGCTAATAGTGTCCCCTTGTGGAGAATCTTCAGCTTGTTAAATGTGAATGAGTGAGTGAGTTAAAAGCCAGTTCCATGAAGTGCTGCTCATTTAAAAAACCTCACATCAACAGCATGCCGATGTGTGAGAAGAAAGACCAAAACATCACAAGGAAAAACAGATTATTCTTCAGTAAAAATCACCAAAGAAACTGAGAATCTGGATCTGTAGGAGGGAAATCCACATCTTTGGGCCTATGGCACTTAGATGGCCAAAGACATGGTTAGACAGGGAAGCTCTTCATTCCTTATGTTCTTTTGCCACAGCTGCTGTCAGAGTTTGAGAGTATTTACGGGCCTTTATTTTTAAATTCCCCACTGACGCAGATGAGGGAATTTGACCCAAGGGCACATGGGTGAAACATGTTAGTGAAGTGGAGCTTTCCACAAGAGAAAGCTGCAAAATACTGGCCTCTAAAATCAAAGTGAAAAAAGTCAAAAGAGTTCATGTTTTGCTATTAATGTATTCTAATATCATGCATTAACAATAAATAATCAAAGTCAATGACTCTCACAGCAGAGCCAGGAATATCAGTGCAGCTTCAAAACAGAACAGCACCCACTTCAGCCCTGCTGAAATGGCCACTTGCTTCATCACCAGTGCTGCTGTTGGGCCTTATTAAAATTCCAGCCCTCGCCTCATCCTGATAAAAAATAACTGCTGCAGATCCACTCTGATTAGCCGGCAGGACCAGGCTGAGAGGCTGCGGACAGTGTGGAGGAGAGGATAATGGAGCTTTGTTTACTCGCTGGCGCTGGCTTGGCTCTGTGGAGACTGGGCAGGTTGACTCTTCCCCATAAGCCCCCCCCCCCATGCTGTTTTCCCGCAGTCAGCACGGCACATCACTGCTGTGTTCCAGGCCTCTGCGGGGTTTTTTTTCATGCATGACTGACAGAGACTCGTTCCTCTCCCATACCCCCCACCCCCCCAACCCCACCCCCTTCTTCCCGCGGGATGCAAAGCTGGACTTGCCGCTCTAAATCCAGCTGTCTTCAAGTGGCGTGCTCCTCACCGCGGCAGGAAAAACATAAACAACCCGTTTAACGGCTTAAATTCCATGCTCTGGAGTCACTGTCAACAAGCTACAGCAGTTTATGCCACTGCTTACACCAGTGGTTCACAAGTACATGCACGCAAGTGTTTAGGTGCTTGTGACATATGTTCCTTACGCCAATGGCTTTGGGACAAAACGGAATGTATTACTTGTTACTGCATTTTATTGGCATTAGCAACTATTTAGTTAATATTTTACAT
Source organism: Pygocentrus nattereri (assembly GCF_015220715.1). Lineage (NCBI taxonomy): Eukaryota > Metazoa > Chordata > Actinopteri > Characiformes > Serrasalmidae > Pygocentrus > Pygocentrus nattereri. The sequence goes on from NC_051237.1 coordinate 796,662, forward strand.
AAAAACACATTTTGAAACCCAATTGTGTTGGCTACTTTGTGCTCGGCATTAGTCAGACCCGGCTCACTAAGTTAGAAATCCTTAACAACATAGGCTTATACTTGTTAGAAATGTAGGCTTGTAAAATCGCTATGATCAACAAATATGTGGCATTCAAACTGTGATGTTAGTTAAACTAATAGATGATAGACTAGAAGATACTAGGCCAGATTCATAAAACCCATATGGTGTATGGCACGGTAATGAAGTCCTTTTCAGAGTGCCAGCTCTACCTAATAAGCGACATAAGCAGCAACTTGGAGCCTCACAGTTATCAGGGTGCCCCCTAACAACTTATAGGATATTATTGTATCATATCATGTTGACCACTAGTTTTCTATGCACTGATCAGAACTGATTTGTTCTGCAAAGGCTTCACAAGCTGACTGCCAACATCAACCTATAGCAAATGAATGCCTACAGAGATCAAACATTTCTATATATAGCACTGCTGGTGAATCAGATGTTGTTTGTTATAATAAATCTGCTCCCCTCTGTTGGATTAGTGCCTTGGCTTTAGCTAGACTGAGGCTTTTTAAAAGGTGAGTGGGTCACTATAAGAGTAGTGTTCTCCTTGCTGGACAGGGCTCTGGTGTCTGACCCGGGGAAGGACAGGCCATGTTAAGACACCATAGCATGCTTCACTTTCTGATTGGTGCAGAGCTCCACCACAGTCTCTTCTGATCTTTACCTGTCACAACACATCAGCCCTCTGAAGACCCATCACATTTCCAGCATGCTTTTAAATATTCCATTTGAAATGGAGCTCTTGACATTCTGATGTTTGCGATCACTGCGCGTGAGAGCTTCCATCCCAGAAGACGGAAGATGCCACATTTTCGTCTACACCTAAAGCCGTGTGTGACCCGGGGCTGGGCCTCTGGAGGCTGAATGAGCTTTTAGGTCAATGAAGCCCCCTGAGCTGGAAAGGCCGGATGACTGAGCACATGCATTTGAAGTGAAGTGTCGCTGGCCATGACTCTCCCAGACCAGGGCTTGTAATTCACCGCCTGATAAATATTTCAGCCCCACCACTCTTCTTACTTATGATCAGTGTAAACATATCCTGTCTGTGTGGACCAGCACTTGGCTGCAAGGGTGCTAGATGTGCTCTGCTGAGTCTGTGAGAGGAGTGAAGCAGCAGAGATTTCCGCTCCTCGGTTAAAGTGTTCTGTAATCGCTCCGCTCTAACTCGGCTTCAGGTTTTGTATTTCCCGCTCCTAACTTTGCTTCTCGCTCACACATCAGAGAAAACCCTCAGCTCCATATGATTCATTCTTGTAATATATATTTTATGTCTTGAACATATGGACAATATACCATGTACTTTATTTCATGAATTGCATAATTTATGGCCGTTACTATACAAAAGAACTTTCTGTGCTACCCAGGCTTTTTTGAAAGGTATAAGTTGGAAACGATGGACCAATCAGAAGCCAGAAAACTGCTGATGGCAAAACAATGCACATGCTTTTAACAAAGTCTTCTTTATCATTCACACAGCACAGCGGACAACACAAGGCTCATTTTGTGTAATATCTGTTGAACTCTGTTGCGATCTGAGAGAATGTCCAGTAGAGGTGTGCTGAGCAGTTATGCAGTGCAAACGCTGTGTATGAATGGCTGCCATGTGCGAGCTGTTGGAGTCACGCTGCTGCATCACTTATGTCTCGCAGAGGTGGTCTGTGCAGGGAAAATGGACTGGTCTATGGGATGGAATCGTGCTGGAGTGATTTCAGAACAAGAATATCTGCGCTTCGACTTTCTGAAAAACAGTTCAGCACTCTGGGCAAAATCACACTGCTCTGCTTTGTGTCCTGCTCCCACTCGGCACCGCTCACACTGTGTTGGTGCAGAGGGTCAGGCTTCTGGACAAAGGCTACTATTATTTTTGCCAATGCAGGTCCAAGTAAAGTCCTAGATGATGAGTGGATCTAAAATCAGTTAAAACTGAGTTGCTTGAGCATGAATCAGTGTCTGTTGGTAAGGGTTATAAGAAAGAAAATCACTTTTTACACAGGAGTTGGTCTTAGTCAAGACCAGAGAATCAATTTGGCTTGACCAATGTCCAAGACAAAGACATATCCCTGGAATTGATACTACCAGTTAAAAAGGGGCTGAGACGAAATCAAGACCGTGTCTGAATGAGAGTGAGAAGAAGAGATTGAGCCTACTACTCCCAGTTTCAATCTCTTGTTTTATCAGATTGTTTGTTGAGCTTTTTAAAAGTAATTCCCCCCTAAAGATCCACTTCAGAGCAAAAAATGTACACTTTAGAATTAACGGAAGTGTAGTTATTACTTTTATTTCAAGTTCAAGACAATAGAAAAAAAATGTTGCATGTTTAGCCTTTAGTCTTCAGTCTACAATTAATAAAGAAAGTGGATATAGGGAAAATAACCTAATGTGCCTGAATTTGGTCAGAAAAGTATTTTCTGTTGTCAGAAGAAAACCTCATATCTCCAAAATGGTAACTTTAGAGGAGAAGGAAAAAACCTGCTTTACTTTTAATGTAAGTGATACTTTTTTTTTTAAGTCAATTGAACCAGACTTTTTTCCAAGTAATTTTGAGCTGTTTCTTTTGGTCCATCCAACAGAAAATTTACACACAGTGTAAAGGACAACAGGCATTTTCACATTATGTCATAAACTTAAAAACCACAAAAATGGAGATACGAGGTTTTCTTCCGACAGCAGTGTATTGCTGTTAGTTTTTAAAAAGCGTGCTCTTTGTGAAAAAAAGCCCTCAGTGTTTATTCCCTCACTTCCTCAAATCTCTGACCTCAAAGGTGAGCTTTAAGAAGTCAGATAGGATTTTATCTCCTTTTTTCTTTGGTTTCTATGGAGACCATGACAGTAAGAGCATGCAAAGGTACGTGGCTTTGTGTTTACTGGTTGTCAGTGAAAAATCATGGCAGGGGATGAAAACAGGCTGCCATTGTGCAAGGCCCACTGGAGCGCCACTGACATTTGGCTCAGCTGGAGGCACTCACAGCCTCTATTATAACCCAATCGATGCGCAGTGCTCTTCCACAATACCCTCCACCCTCTATTGAGAGGCTCCAGGCCAGCAGAGATTCATCATCACACCTGTGGCAGCAAGACCGAGCAAAGGATTTATACTGAATGTTTTTCAGAGCAGGTCATGATTGACATTTTTTGATAACATTAAGAGGTTGCTGGTTATGTTAAAGTTGCTGTGCTGTGACTGCAGTGGCATGAGGAGGAGCGTTTGTCTGGCTGTTGGCAGAGTGACATCATTTGAGTGTAGTCAAGAGGGTCTGTCTCTGGTGCTGGAGGGCCAGAGGGTCAAGCACAGTTTGGTGATTTCCCAGCTTAACTCTTAGCGGCAGTTATCATCAGTGATAACAAAAGCATGGGACATGAATTATTTCTCACTCTTAAGTCACTGAAACAAGCAGAGAAAATCTGTGGATACTGAACTTTAAATGGCATTTTTTGGAAAGTTGTTATTGCAAATGTTTTGGGTGGATTGGGTGGAAAAAAAGGTTTTTTGTCAGATTGCAGAGTGCAGACTTCAACCTCTTGATATGGAATATGAATCAAATTCATAATGTAATTCATAATGTAGATATTTAATTAGTTAGGTAATTATCCCTTTACATTCCAGACATTATATAATATCATAGCAAAAAATTAGTTACAACTCTAGACTTATAAGGGTTAATGACCAGGTTTAGTAGTACAAGGAAATAATCAAACTATTCTAGACTTTGCCCCTCTTTGACCTAAGATGTGGCCCCCCTGGTCTAGACAGATAGAGGCCAGTGTGCCATATTTAGTTCACAGACATGACAACATTGCCCAAGAACGTCCAGCTCCCTAACGTCCCACAAGAACAAGCTATATGTGAATGCAGTGCCCTGCAAAGCATCAATAATGAGCACAAGAACAGGACCTCAATAAACTCTGTCCTTCAGTCCATCAGAGACACTCTGACTGTCTGAGAATGTAATGTGTCTGAACCCCACCACACTACACCCCTACACTTTGAGATGAAACACTTGGTTCTATATAAGGTGTGTTATAGGGTTATAAGGTTTATTATATTCTTTTTTAGGATATTTGCTTTCAGTTTAAAATCTTCAGGGATATTTTCTCCAAATTTCGGTCTTAGAAGTTGGCTGCATTTTGTGCTTCTTATGATTTAGGTCATTCCAAACACGTTCTTTTTTACTTTTTTACTTTATTTGCAAATGTTTTCCTTTTTATCTGTCTCCTTTTCTCGGTAAGGACGTCCTGACAGGTACACATCCTTTCAGACCATATTGGTCCTACAAGGGAAATTTGTGATTTTGCTGCCTCAATAATCGAACAGCGTCGCCAGCGCAGAGCAGAGCAGCACTGCCTGGGGCAGTGAGGGGTTAAGTGCTTTGCCCAAAGGCACAACCAGGTATACCTAGTCAGCCATGAGATTTCTCCTACCACTAGGCTGCTGGCCACCCCCAGCAGTGCTGAGTCGCCTTCTCTCAGTGGAAGGATGGACAGAAACACCTGTGGATTTTTCCAGATCTGATGCAGCTTGATTTTCTCTTCTCTCTCAAAAATAAAAGCTTTAAGTGCTGTTTATCTGATGGGGACAGTTCTGGTGGTCTACCAGACATTTACCAACCACATTCTATGTGTCTTTTAATCAATTTTTAACTCCAGTTTGGTAACTCCTGTTTTTTTGGGGGGGTTTTATCACTTATTGTCCAGTCTCTTATACAAATACATTATCTTATATCTAATCTTCTCAGAAACATTTCATGAAAAATAAATAACTTGTACCTAATGACCACTTTACCTGGAAATGAAATAAATGCATCTTACCTTAAGCTTCCTCCCCCATGCTCCCCATCCTCAGTACGCTCAATACACTATGCAGTTTTTTTAACTGAAGACAAGTCTACAGTAGGAGTGACTCAAGCTTCAAGTTACAATATTGTGCTTTTTTGTGCTCGGACCATGTCCTGTATCTTCTCCTCAGGATCAAATAACACTCCTGTCTGGAGACAGTGAGTCAATGAGGGAGTGAGATTAAATACCTTATGGTCTTCTAATAATAGCTGATCAAAACTTAGTCAAAACAAAAGATGTGTTTATAAAACACCCCTGAAAACACACAAAAACATCCTCACGGCAGGGCCGGGCAGCCAGCCTATTACTCCCAACATTCCTCAGGGTTACCATGGCAACCAGTGGTGGTGGACTAGGACACCCAGGGTTTGGAAGTGGGATGGATGAGGCTCCCCAGTCATGCATATGAACATGCAGTGGATATATAAATATTGAAAGGGGCAGTAGGTCGAGGACAGCTATAATAAGAGAAGAAGACCAAAATATAAGCAACAGTTATTCAACCATATCAACGGATTACATACTCTAGGCATCAATAGACATCATGAACTGAACTCCAGTGCCTTACTACCCCCAAATATTTCCACATGCAACAGAAACTGGCATTCCTTTCTGTGTCTCCAGTCTAATTATCTTTCAGACATATAGAATTGAACACCTCCTTTGTGTATGAGTGTCACCTATCACACTTAAGCACATATGTACAGCAGTGCAATTCAAACGATGATGGAACTCATATCCAACTATCACTGGACAATAGAACTAAAATCCACAGGACAGGCTGTCATAAGTATATTTAAAAAGAACACTTAATGTTAGGGCAGTATTCATAAGGCTTCCTGAAGCCAGTAGACATATGCCTACATAAACATTTATAAACGCTTATTCCAATAGCCATCATTTGCCATTTCTGATGTCCAGCTGATATAACATCTATCTCAGGTATCATGCATTTTCTGGTAACACATTTGGTACCACTACTTGAACCCTACATAACGCTGACATAACCATGCCATAAGCAGACGTCATGTGCAGTTATAAGCTTGTTCAGTAATAGAAGTGTTTTTTCTCTCGATATCCCAGCTCTCTAATCCTGTAGTGGATAAACCATAAAATCTTTGGACAGACCATATAAAGTAACCTCTTCATATATAATTCATATAAAGTTACATCTTCAGTACCTTTAGACAGAGGACTAAAATAGTGCCATATATTTTGTTAGTTTTTTTTTTTTATCTTGAATAAATTCACATTCAAATTATTCTGTAAAATTATTCTTATATATTATAACTTTTTTCTGTTCAAAAAAGTTATGAAAAGTTACACATATATTCTCTTGGTAAAGTGAATGACCTTTAAAACTCATTAAGAGCCATGTTGTACCTTTGAGGGTCCAGTTACACTGTTTTATGCCGTCCTCTTTTCCCTTCTCAGTCAGGGTATTTGGTGTAAAGCTGCATGCAAATGTTTGGGTTCTCATAGTTAAATGACTTGTTTTGTTGAACATAAGTGAACATCCTCTACAGATAACATATATACATATTTTAAAGCCCACTTACTGTTTTTTTTCTGAATGTAACATAACATTCATATTTTCTGTTATTTCATTCAGTAACAATAATAATAATAATAATATTTCCATAATAATTTAGACTTAGAGTGTAGATTGTAATACTGCAAACACTAGAAAGTATTTAAAGATGTTTTATTCAAGCTGTTTATGGAATATCAAGAAGTTGTTCAATTATAAAGAACATATTGTAACAACTTATGTAGTACGTTAAAACAATCCCATCCTTTTAGTGTATTTACATGGATTCAGTTGCATTTCTCTTATTTGTTTTAAATTTGATTAATTTTTCCCATTTAAAGGAGTATATTTTAGCTACATGTGTGGACAAACTACACTTCACTAAGTCCACCAACCCCGCATCTACAGCCTTTGTCCGTCTGCGTCTCTGCATACTTTGTTAGCCCCCTTTTACCCTGTTCTTCAGTGGTCAGGACCCCCACAGAGCTGGTAAGCTCCAGCAGCACTGCTGTGTCTGATCCACTTGTACCAATGCAACATACATTTGATTTTTTTTGTATTAAATTTAACATATTAAAAAATATGTATATATAAAATGCAGCCTGTCCAAAAGTTATAAAAGTTTTAAAATAATAAAATGTTTTATGTTTTTTCCAATATGTTAAACTCCCAATAGAAAGTAATTATGTACTAAGATACAGAAAATTGCCATATTTAAGTGAGTCCAATGTGTAGAATGTGTTACTTATTTTCACTTAGAAAATCAACAGAGCAATCAACCTCACTGAAGGTGTTAAAACTTGCATGAGTATTTTGGGACTGGGCTCCAGGCTCTCAGCTCTCAGTCTAAAACTGTGTTCATTTCCTGCTGTAGGATAATCAGACATGACCTGGAAAGGCTGAACAGGTGGCAGACGCTGCTTTTGTTAAGCTGGTGCTGTGTTAGAATAGGGAGAGGTGTGCTGGAGTGGGGAGAGGTGTAGAGGCGGCGCTGCACTCGGCACAGTAAAGCTAAAGCCCAGAGCACCAGCTGCCTCTCTTTCTCACCTGAGTGTGGACAGGTGTGGTGCCACCTGCCATGCACCTGCTCCTCACACTGCCCCGCTGTGCAGGTGCACCGGTGCGGCGTGAGAACGCTCTTCACTCACTCTCTCCCTCGCCCTCTCTATTTTCCTGGACAGACTCTCCACAAACACTTTCCCTCTTCTCTGCCCCTGTGGTCTCTGTTAAAGTTCACCAATTAGCCCCTCTACTACAGTCTCCCTCAGAGACAAACACTCTTTCTCTCCTGCTCTCTCTCTCTATCTCTCTCCCTATATCCCTCTCTATTTCTCACATACACATCAATCTACCACTTTGGGGCTTCTGTGGCCCACCCAGATGTTCATGTACACGCTGTTCCCCAGAGATGCTGTATGCTGCTGTCAGGGTCACTGAAATGAGGACAAGTCAAACTGGCATTCAGCAGCAGGAGAGAGAGAGAGAGAGAGAGAGAGAGAGAGAGAGAGAGGCATTTGGCATTTGGCATTTTTCTGCATATTGTAGGACAAAATGTCTATTTATTTGCTGAGTTTAACATATTGGAAAACACAAAATATAATATGTTCTTTTGTATTGCCCACATCTTGTGTTTTATTTTTCCTCTAATATGTTAAATTGCAGGCGTGTATTCTCTGTTAACATATTTACACTTAGAAACAATACATTTAATTCAACCAAAGGTTCATACAAGTGCATTTATATTACTGTTCAAACGTTTGTAATCACTCATTGTATGAATATTTTCTATTATTTTATTCAGTGACAATAATACTACTTACATGTAGAGTGTAGACTGTAATACTAAGTTTCCCAGACAAAAAATTTATGTGTTTAAGGTGGTAGTAACTTCAGGCTCCTGCAGTTGCCATTGCATGAAGATGACTGGGCTATATACACTGTGAGATGTGCAACAGGATTCACAGATTGAGAAAAGGTGGTACAGTGCAGTGAATGTCTTGGAAAATGGGTCGCAAAGCAGATGTTAATGATTGGCAAAAGGGAGTGATGGTATTTGGCCATCCCACAGGGCACAGTGTGAAGGAAGTAACTAAATTTGGAAATTCTGGATAAATACAGGAAATTCTTGTCAGAATTGTGGACAAAAAAACTGATGAATAGGGATCGTTGGCTTATTCCAAAGCTTGTGGATAAAAATCGCTTCGCTTTCAGGCAAGAATTGCTTCTAGAGGTCAATGCAGATCCTTCACAACCAGCTGTTATTCATGCTTGTGGAGGTATTACATGCTATTAGGTATGTTTCAGTCACAGGTGACAATTTTTTTGTCCAGTGAGCTTATAGGACAAACACCATTGAGTACATAGATCAGTTTGTTCCTACACGTATTGTCCATTTTTCAGCTCCACTTACTATATACAATTACAGACTGTAGTCCATCTCTGTCTCTGTGTACTTTGTTAGCCCCCTTTTACCCTGTTCAACCCCCGCAGAGCTGGTAAACTCCAGCAGCACTTCAATACACACCAACCCACCACCATGTTAGAGTCACTGCAGTTCTGAGAATGATCCACCACCCAAATAATACCTGCTGTGTGGTGGTCCTGTGGGAGTCCTGACTAATGAAGAACAGGGTAAAAGGGGGCTAACAAAGTATGCAGAGAAACAGATGGACTACAGTTTGTAACTGTAGAACTACAAAGTGCACCTTTATGGTAAGTGGAGCTGATGAAATGGACAGTGTAGACACAAGGAGGGGCACTTAATAAAGTGGCCAACCGGCGTAAGAGAAAAAGAAATAGATAAAAAAAACTAAGCAGAAAATCTGCATACCAAATAAAGACGCTGTTGATGTTCTCAAAAAATGGGACTGACCACTCCAGAGCCCAGACCTCAACATCGTTGAATGTGTTTGGGATTACCTGGATCATGAGAGGCAGAAAATGCAACCAACTTCTAAGACTGTAGTTTGGAAGGTGAAGGGTGGTCTCTGACTTTTGCACAGCACTGTTTCACCCTCACCGATCCATTTCGCTTTAACGGGAGATGATGTGCCTCTGAATATAAGAATGTGCTAAAAGGTCAGAAAAACATGAACCCTGAATTGACATGGATGCAGATGCTTCACCGAGAATTAAAGCTGACATCCAACACTTCAACTTCATGTTTCAAACCTGATGTGATGGACTAAAAACTCAAACACACACTGTCACTTATTAATTACTTATGGACTGTCTAGCAAATGGAATTTTCTATAGCTGAATGTACTTGACCTTACAACCTCCTCACACACCAGGCCTCACCGTGAGATCTCACATAACACATGCAAGCACCCACACACCTTGTGTCAGATCAGCTCTCAGACCTGCTTTACCTTAAGTGTGTTTTTGAGAATTTTGGATTGAAAACATTAAATATGATTTTAAACGGACATGCATATGCTTCAGAGAGAAGTAATTATGCTCAATGGTGAATATCAGACTGCAGCTTGTGAGATTTCTCAGATGGCTCTTATTGATCAAAGTGAAGGAGAAAATCAATGTGCTACATGTGTTAATATTTGTAGGCTGCGTGTTAGAATCGTAATTCTAGGCTGCGATGTTAACGTTAGAGATGAAAGCTGCCCGAGCGTTGATGCCTCTGAACACTACGCTGAAACCTACACAGCGTGCATGTGTGTATTGCTGTGTGACAGCTTGACAGCAGCCAGAAATGTTCGTATGTTGTGGTGAAATGGTGAGTTTTTTTTTATTTTCCAACTGGTACTTGGTGTGTCTTTAACAATCACTCATGGTCCATCAGGTGAAACTACACAAAAATACATAAATAATAAATAGGTACAGCTCATAAACAATCCAGACCACCTATAAAGTGCATGGACCCAGTGATTACACTGGGATTTCCAAGTAAATAGAGAGAAATTCAAAGAGAGAGAGAGAGAGAGGTAAATCCAATGATTGTTAGTTGACAAGTCATTACTAACATACACCACTATTTGTAATTACAAATACAAATAGACAAAGGAACTGGTGGTGGACCTGAGGAGGGACAAGGCATCGGTGACCCCTGTGTCCATCAGGGGGGTCAGTGTGGACACTGTGGAGGATTACAGATATCTGGGTGTGTATATTGACAATAAACTGGACTGGGCTAAGAACACTGACGCCCTCTACAGGAAGGGCCAAAGCCGTCTCTATTTTCTGAGGCGCCTGAGGTCCTTCAACATCTGTTGGACTTTGCTCAGGATCTTCTATGAGTCTGTGGTGGTGAGTACTATCCTCTGTGCTGTTGCATGCTGGGGAAGCAGGCTGAGGGTGGCAGATGCCAACAGACTCAACAAACTGATCCGCAAGGCCGGTGATGTTGTGGGTGTGGAGCTGGACTTGCTGACGGCCGTGTCGGAGAGGAGGACGCTGTCTAAGCTGCAGGTCATTATGGACAACGGCTCCCACCCACTCTACGACATGGTGATGAGACACAAGAGCTCATTCAGCTCAAGACTCAGTCTACCGAAATGATCACAGAGCGCCACAGGAGGTCATTCTTACCTGTGGCCATCAAACTCCATATCTCCTCCCTCAGTGTGTGACTCAAAAAACTGTTCATATGTGCAATAACAACAATTGTGTGTGTAGAGTACTTAAATCTGGTGCACATACATACTGTAAATTCTATATATTGTTTTAAATTATACATACTGTAAATTCTATATATTGTTTTAAATTATACATACTGTAAATTCTATATATTGTTTTAAATTATACATACTGTAAATTCTATATATTGTTTTAAATTATTAGTAAAGTGTTTATTTTTACATAAATGGCTGCAACTGTAACAACTGCAATTTCCCCCTGGGATCAATAAAGGAATCTGAATCTGAATCTGAATAGACTATATATACGCTCAGGGGATTAGCCAGGGGTAGGCATGCAGCTGCTGCTATTTGCCATTGCCTCAAGCCTTCAGTTTGTCACCAATGCACCAGAGTTTGAATTTGAATCTGCAGTTGTGGTTAAGGCCTGTTGAATTGAGAACCCATCCACTGAAAGAGCAGGGTATCATTTTCTACCAATCCAGAGCCAAAAACAAATAAAAAAAATATTGTTGTCATCAGTGGTCTGCACTTACAATGCTCTTTTACTACAAATGCTAAATTAGGCTGTGCAAAAATGTTAAAGCAAACATCTTCACTGCATTGAGTCATTAGAGGTAAGACATGAATGGTCCATAAAAATGTTTTCATGCCCACAGAGGCAGTATGCTTAAACAAAAGTGGTGCTACTGTCTAAGCATTAAACCAATCATTGGGAGATATCCAGTTTGATCCCCAGCAATGTCAGATGAGCACTGGGTGTCTGTTCACTAGCGTAATAGTATTGTTCTCCTACAAACATCAAATTTCTATAAAGGCTGCATTGGATACAGTAGATGTTTATGGAATCCCTAGAAATTAATAGTGAAATACATGTGATGATGTAAACTAAAAATAAAATGATAAAATGAAATGTAAAAATTATTATTTGATCCCTACGATTGACTGGTGAACTGTTCAGGGTGTCTCCTGCCTTCCACCCAATGACTTCCGAGATAGGCTTCATCTCCCTTCACAACCCAGAAGGATAAGCAGCTTAGAAGATGTGTGTGTATGTGTGTGTGTGTGTGTGTGTGTGTGTGTGTGTGTGTGTGTGTGTGTGTGTGTGTGTGTGTGTGTGTGTGTGTGATTATTTGATCATTGAGTACAAAATACACAATTGGTTTGCAGAATGTGGTGTGAATATTAAACATGCAACTGAATTGAGTTGAAGTGACCGCTTAGCATTTATTTGTTTCTTATGCACTTGCAGCTTGGTAGCAGTGTGTGATGGGGGCAACTATTCCCAAAGCTCTCCTTGAGAAAGTCCAATATTTACAGTAGTTACCATCCAGTACCTCATTTATCTGACCAATCATTTGTTAAATTAAATTAAGTGCAGTTGATTTAATCCATACAATGACTGGAATTCAGCAAGAAGTTAGGCACGAAACTTCTGTTGTTCTAACCATATTCGTCTATCCAACATGTTAACAACTTTATTAAAAAAAAAAGTTATGTTTTTCTGCATTTATTTGTATTTATTCTAAGGTTGCATAGTGTTATTAAGTAAAAACACACTGCTAAGATCAACAGTTTTCTTCATGTGGCCTTTGCATTTGGAATCTGTTGCTGTTTTCGCTCAGTATTGGGGGAGAATGCTGGTAAAACAGGCCATAATGAGGCTTCACGAAGTGTTAATGCTGGTAAAACAGGCCATAATGAGGCTTAAATTCAGAAATGACATCCATCAGAGCCAAAGACCTTTTATGTGAAAACAAAAAATTGTGTTAAGAATGAACACAAATGCATGAATACATTGGCGGAGTTTAGCAAGTAGGCAAAAGAGCTCCCCAACAAGCAAACAAAAAAAAAGAAAAACATGGTTTTTCATATATATTTCTATTTATCATCATTTGTATTACATATACTAACTCAGATGATATGTCCAAATTCACTGGTCATTTTGGACAGTAATTAAAATGGCTACATTTGCATTACAGACTCTAACATCAGGAGAGCAAGTTAAATCCCCAGCAATGCTACAGTCAACTGTGGCCAAGAGTCGAAGAGAGGACAATTGGCCTTGCTCTCTGTGGGTGGGCAGGATGACCTGCCCGTCTCCCCATTCAGGAAGCTGTCATGTCAAGTCCTGACTAGTGGGTGGAATTGGATGTGAGTAAATTGGGGAGAAAATTGGGAAAAATGCATTTATGTCAAACCACTTTCTATGACTTTTACATCATAACATACCTCTTTAAATGCTGATGTTCTTTATCATCACAAACTTTCTTTCATTTCAAATCCAGTGCACAGGCTCTGGGTCAGTGCCCCTCTTATTATTGGGGTCATATCCTCAAGGGTACATCTCAGTATCTGTAGTCAGGGAACATAACTGAACCATAAACCATTCAAAATATATGTTCTAAGTTGAATTGACTCCACACACCCCGACTCGTCTCCAGGCTTTTTATTTTATTGCTCTGTTTTAAAACATTGCGTTATGAAAAGGTACAAATATGTACTTTTCACCTGGGAAAAAACGTATTTAAGGTGCACAAATGGACCTTAAAACCACTGCTGTAGCTTTGAGGGCACATTTCCGTTGTTTGTACCTTGAGGAATGAAAAATGTACCTGCACAGAACCTTCATTTCTAGCAGTGCAGGAGTTCAGAACAAAACCAACAAAAACTGGATGGAATGGAATTGTCTACACTCTTAAAAGTAGAGGTGCCTAAAGTACTTTTTACCCTTAACTTTAAATAACCACTTTCATAAATAAGCGAGCATGAAAACCTCTTCAAAGTGTCAAGAACCTCAACCTAAAAGAAATATCTAACATGAATTATAGGTTTTGAACTGTGCATCCAAGCCAGTAACCATTCACTCGTAAGTGCAGCATTGTAATTTTGGCCTCATATGTGTTTAAATATCAGAGTAATTAATCTGGAAATGATGTTCACCTACAGCCCATAACTACATGTGCGCAGTCACCAAGTAGAAGAGAGACAAAATGGCTTTAATGGTCTTTCAGAGCAGAGCAGGTTTCTGAGTGACTGACTGTAATCACAGTACAGTTGTGCGCTATAATGAGAGCCATTGTGTTCAGACCACCTGGCTGTGCTTCAGGAGGAGCGGCTCTCTGGGTAAAAGCTGCCATGCACTGCCTCACTAACTCCCCAAGACTGGAAGGCAGTCTTTGTTCCCTCCTTGTGCTAAAAATCTAAGAAAAATCTTTCCAAAAGACATTTTGTGTTTTATGGTTGGACAGAACACGGTCAGCCTAGTAGACAGGTTGACCAGACATGCACTCTCTTCATGCAAGACTGCCTATCTCAGCATGTGGCCTCACTGACGCCAAAAGCACTACTGCCACCTATAGGCAGGATGAGGAACTAAACTCACCCTCCCCTCTCCCACTGCAGCAGAATTTCCAAACCCCAAGAAATGAGATCCACACTGTAAATCCAAAATGTTTCGGTTCTAAACAGGTTTTAAACACATCACTGTGTTTAAATGAGCTGTTAACAAATCATGGGAAGTTTGACAACAATGTCAAATAAACATCAGGTTTAAAGGTGAAAATACTTATTTTCATAAATAATTCCATGGTGTTTCTTTAACAATGTAGTCAGGCCTCCCCCAGTGTGTTCTCAGTTAGGGGCAAGTAAACACTGTGATGCACTTAGAAAACCATTTAAAGCCTAAACATTGGCATCTACTTCTAAGACATCAGATTTCAAAAGGAAAGAAATAGGCCTACATATACGCATCAGCACAAAAAGGCTGGAGGTTCGAGTAGGTAAACAGTTCAAAAGGGACTGAAGCATTATCTTGTCAGGCTGCTAATCTTTGAAACAGCCTTAATGGATTTTCAAACCTCCTGCTTTTGACAGTCATAATTATTCATATGAATGTGAAGTATTATAAGCTATCTGGAGGAATCTAAGAGCATGTGTGGATTTCAGGTAAAGATAAGAGGAATAGAGATAAGAGGAAAAAGTCCAGAAATAAAACAGGAGATCAGAGCTTCGAATGCTTGTGTGTTGCATCATATTTTGCCACTTAGTCAAGTAGAGTAGAAAAAAAGAGAAGGAAGGATGAGGCTGTCTAGCACATTAAAAAAGATCTTGTCAGGTCAACTCAGACTGTTCAGTGTAGCGTCTGACTCACACACACACACACACACACACACACACACACACACACACACAGGTTTCTTTTACACAACGCCAGGACGTGAGATCATGGATAAGCCCAGATGCATTATTTAGATGTATCTATATTAATATGTACTATATGTTTTATTTATGCATAAACTGTGCAAATGTCAGAGGCCACCCATCATTTATTTAACTTCCAGTCAAAGGAGCCATTTATATGTTTTTTATAGCCAGTTATATGTTTTTCAGCCTCTGGAAAAAAAACAGAAAACAAAGCTAACTCAATAACTAAATATAATATCAACATTTTCAGTCTTTGCGTTTATTAACGATTCCATTATTTCAGGAGGCCATATTTCAGTTTTTCAAAATCTGCAGGGATATTTTTCCACACCTCCACAGTTCAGTCTCAGAAGTTGGTTGAATTTTCTGTTTCTCATGATCTAAAGAATCCCAACACGTTCAGTGATGTTGAGCTCTGGACTTTGGGTTGGTCAGTGCAGTGTTCTGAGAACACCAGTAGCTTTTTTGATTAAATTATGTCTGCGTCCTTTTCTCAGTGAGGCTTCTTGAACAGCTGCACATCCTTTCAATCCTTTCTGAGTTGTCTTCTCACAGCGGAAGGATGGACAAAAACACCTGTGGATTTTTTTCATATCTGAAGCAAGACTAGATATTTTCTCCTCTGTCTCAAAGACTAAAGCTTTAGGTCCTGTTTATCTAATGGGAACAGTCTTGGTGGTCATGTGGTGTTGCAGGTGGTTGTTAGGACTTCAAATCTTTCTGTACCTTTTTTTTTTAAATCATTTTTTGATCTCTAGCTATGGAAACTTCTATTTTTTCTCTTCTTCCTTATGCAAGTTGAATAGTTTGTATCTAATCTCCTCAAAAACATCTCCTGATAAATGAATAACTTGTCCTTAATGGCTATTTAGACTAAACGTTAAATAAATGAAGTCTGACAATATACATATTGCACAATGTGTATTATTTTTATTTTTACATATTTATGTATTCTTACATATTTGGAACCTTCCATGCCCTGATATATAAGAAACCAATCACATATTTTAAAAATAAAGGTGTCAAAAAGGGTTCTTAAGAGCAAAAAGAATGAAAGACATCTATGAAAGACATTTCAGTTCATTGCTCTTCAAAAAAACATTTTTCCTAGTCACATGAGCAAATGCGACAAACCTTTTTAAAGTTTAAAGAACCTCCACGTAATTTAAAGGTTATATTCCAGTAGTTTTTATCCTAGAACTGCACATCCATGCCAAGAACCATTTAGAAACCTTCATTTTCAAAAGTGCGCACATACATAGCACTTGAGGCTCAGCCCGCTCCTCTGGTAAGAGGCCATCCTCAAAGCCATTACGATGCAGTGATGGGAGTGTAAAGTGCCAGTGTGCTGCAGCTATGGCCTCATCAGGCCTGACAGACTGCATGCGCTGTATGCTAATGCGATAGATTGGGCCCACAGAGCCAGCCCATATTCTGCTGAGAGCAGCTTTCTGCACTTGCATCATGAGAAATGGGTCATACACTCTATCAGCCAGCTGGGCCTGGCAGGGAGGCTGGAAACAAGGTTCTGATCTTATCAAGGCAACGGTAAAGTAGCTCTCGCTTGCTTGCACTCTCTCACTAGACTGATTGTTAAACACCGCTGTTTCGCTGGGGAGGTTATACAACCGAAAAAAGAATGACTTGGCTAAACAAAAGTGAAACAACACAGTGTAGACAAGTGGTGCCTGGTGCACAGAGATTAAAAATGTATGTTAAAGTGTGCAGGAAACAGTGAAGAGAGAGAATGGGTGGGGGAATGTGGATATAGCTCCCCGTCTGGCCCTGTTTGTTTTTTAACAGTGCATTGCACTTTGTGCTTATGTTCTAGGACTGCTGTTCTGTGCATATGGGGCAGATGTCTAAGAATGTCACTGGGCTTGAGAGAAGCAGATGTCATATGATAGATGAAAGAATTAGCTTTAAATGAATGTACTGCACCACTCAAGACAAACTGGCATGTTTGCACCTATAGCCTTATAGACAATATACAGCATATAGTCAGTTTATCAGGTATTGCATATGTATATTGCACAACTGATAAACCTATATAAACATTCATAAAGGCTTATTTCAATAGGCATCAACTATCATAAAGGTTGGTTTTGTCAACTTTGATGTCAAGTTGAATTAACAAAAGTAATGTCGGGTGATGTCAGTTTATCATGGCATTGTATTCTGTCATGGCACTTTTTTGGGCAAAATGAAGTACATTGTGTATACAATCAAGCACATGCCATCTTTAGAGATAAATATTGGCAGTAGAATTGGTTGTACTGAAGAGCTCAGGGACTTTTAATGTTGCGCTGTCATAGGTTGCCACCTTTGCCATATATCAGTTCATTATATTTGTGTGCTAGATCTGCCCCAGTCAACTGTAAGTGGAATGCATCACTGTGAAGTGAAAGCATCTAGGAGCAACTGTGTAGCCACAAAGTAGTAAACCACCTAACTCAGATAGCAGGGCTGCCAAGTCCTGATCTCATAGAGTGTAAAATTGTCTATTCTCTGTTACATCACTTACTACAGAGTTCCAAACTGCCTTTGAAGCAGCATCAGCACAAGAACTGTCCAGCAGACGTTTAATGAAATGAAGTTTGTCATAGGCACACAAGCCTTAGATCACAACGTGCAATGACAAGTGTCAGCTTGTTTCAGCTGAAGTGATGTAAAGCATGCCACCTCTGAACTCGGAGCAATAGAGACATTTAGGCAATTATATGCTTCCAAATTTGTGGAAACAGTTTGGGAAAGGCCCTTTCCTGTTCTGGTATGGAGGAACTCCAGTGGCCTGCACAGAGCCCTGACCTCAACCCCATTGAAGACCTTTGAGATGAATTAGAATGTAAGTTGCGAGCCAAGCCTTTTCATCCGACATCAGTGTCTGACATCTCAAATGCTCTTGTGACTGAACTGGCACAAATTCCTACAGACACATTCCAAAAGCTTGTGGAAAGAAGAGAGGAGGATGTTAAAGCCTCAAAGAAGAGTCAACTCCATATTAATGTCCATGTTTATGGAATGGGATGTCTAACAAGCTCTACAAATGCAGAACCACTGGCCAACTGTGTTTGCACACATGAATTAGACCTCCCCCATTTAACTCATCTGTGCAGTGAAACACCCACAGACATGCACACTAGTGAACACACACTACGTGGCAGTGAGCACACCTGCCCGGAGCGGTGGGCAGCCGTATCCATGGTGAACGTGGAGCAGTTGGGGATAGGTGCCTTGCTCAAGGGCACCTCAGTCATGTCTTGTTGGCTCAAGGGATCGAGCTTGTGACCTTCCGGTCACAATGCTGGTCACCTCCAGCCCATGACTGCCCCCCACACTTATATACTACGCTCTTTAAGTGTGATCATTATCTATTAGCATGCTTGTGGTCAAAAAGTGCATAGCACAGTGACATAATACTGATGATGTGATATAGTTGAAATCTTACAAATGGTCAAATTAGACTTACTTTACCTCAGGGCCAAAAAAGTTCTCACTTTTGTTCAGCCAGCCTGACATGGCAAGCTGTTATCAACATAAGTCACTGTGACATTGTTACGATCCCAGTCTTCCACGTGCTTGTGTTTACCTTTTGGTCTTGTCCGTGTGCTTCCTTGTTTTGTTTCTTCCTGGTCCTGCCCCCTTATTTCTAGACTCTGCCCTTGATTGTTCTCACCTATGTTATCCACCTGTGTCTTGTTACCCCTCGTTGTTTCTGTATTTAAGTCCTGTTTTTCCCCCTGTTAGTTTGCTGGTCTTTGTATTGTTTGTATTGTGTTGTGTTGTTTGGTGTCGTATCTTCTGGCCTCCGTTATTTGTCCTAGTCTCTGTTTTTGTGTTTAGTCTGTATTTCTTTTTGTTATGTCTGTCCCTCCATCTCTCCGTGTTGGCTCTTTGACCCTGGACTGCCTTGACCCTGATTATGGATTTGCCCCTAATAAATCTCGCTTCTCTCAGCATATGTGTCCGCCTCGTCGTCGCTCCACGGCGTTACAGACATGCACTGAGATGTTATGTGACGTACTGACGTGTACATAGATATTGTCAACATGACATAAAAGTTGGCAGATGCATCTTTTATGACAAAGTATGTTTGTTGGAATAAGTGTTTAAAAATGTTTATGTAGTTTTATATCATTTATCAGAATAGTGTCATGTAGCCTTTTAAATTTTGTGCTATGTACTATTTCTCCTGTATACACAAGGAGCACTTGCTCAGTCATACAATGAGCCATATCAATTAGTCAATCATGTGGCACAAGCACAATGGATAAGACCATGAAGTCACTGGTCAAGAGCTTCATTTAGCGTTGATATCAAACATCAGAACGGTGAAATATCTTGTAAGTAACTTGTGGCGTGGTTGCTGGTACTAGATGGGACGGATTGAGTATTTCAGAAACTGCTAATCATTTTCAAATACATATAGTCTTTACACTTTGTTTAAAACAGAAAACTTGCTTTGCTGATGAGAGGGGTCAGTGGCAAATGATCAGACATGTTTAAGCTGACAGGAAGGCCACAGTAACTCAAATAACCACCAGTGAGGCGGATGGGCTACAACAGCAGAAGCTTCACTTCTGTCAGCCAAGGAGTGTGAAGCCATAGTGGGCACAGTGGGCTTTTTAAGTGTTGTTGCTGACCAATGCATCCCTTTATTGCCACAGTTTTGAATTTCTGTTGATTCCTTCCCGCTTGATAGCACTCCACAAGGCAGTTCAAGATGACAATGCCTTCAGTGTATTTCATTGGCCTCCACAGTCATCAGATCTGAATCCAATAGAACACCTTTGAGATGTGGTAGAAGGGAAGATTTGCAGCATCAATGTGCAGCAATTCCATGATGCAATCGCAAGGACATTCTCTAAGGAATGTTTCCAGAATCTTGCTGAATCCATGGAATCCAGGACAGCAAAGAGGAATCATGCACAGTATTAGAATGGGTTCCTATTAAACTATTAAAGGCCAGTAACTGCAACTGACCCGTCCTATGATCCACCCACAAATGTATTTTTTTATAACTACTAGACAAGCTTTACAGAAAGTTAGTGGCATGCAACATGGTCGCATGGTAGTGCATGCGTTGCTCTTATGAGTCTATCAGGACCCCTTCATGTTGCATCTATATGGTTGGTGTTTCTGATAAGCAAGGCCAATGAGAGAGGTTACAGATATGTGCACCTCATAAACTAGAGACTTAATGTAGAGACTTTAGGCTTCATTGCTAAAGTGTCTCCACAGTAACACAGTGTTCAGTAACTGCTCCTACATGACACTCAGACACATCTGGGCCAGAGGACGGCCTCACTAAAATAATCCCAGTTTGTGAGCTAGGATGCAGTCACCATCTGGTTAATGGACTGAAGTTGGTGAATTTCTAATGAGTTAAGAAGGTGATGAGGGATTTTTACTGCACTTACTGGCACAAAGCAGCATTTCCAGCCAAATTCACAAACTAATCAGAAACCATCTGACGCTGGTGTGCACCTATTTCCCCATTTAGGTCAGTCTTTGGCATCCTCAGTTGCTTCATCATCCAAAAAGCATTACTTTAAAATTCAAGAAGAATTCTCTTGTCTGCAGAGAAATCCTCTAGTTAAATAAAGTGGAGCTCTTGCTTGTGCATAGCATCATTAATTAATGAGTGTGCTGAATGAGAAATATCTGTGGCATTAGAGCTGATCTCTCACTGTGTGTTAAACAGAGCAATGTATCCAAAGGCCTCTGAATGAACTCTGCACCAGCCTGCACTGCATTATTAAGCACCCTGAAACAAAATGTCTTTTGTTAAGGAATCACACACAGGGAACACACACACTGTGAACAAAACTGCTAATTTTTCACTTTTCACAACTGCAAAATTACAATACAGTAAAAGCTTCCACTTATATAATAAGTGCTTTGGATAAAATACAGGGCTAATATTCTATAGGTTTCAAACATTTTATGGGAAGCTGTGAAAATTAAAGGGCTGGTAGCCTACATTTTTTTTCCTTTGAGTTGGAATTATGATGTTTATTTGGGTTTAAGTACCAAGACCAGTCATAATTCATGTTTACGTCACCATGTTCCTAGCTCTCACTATCCCATAGAATTCAGATGCATTTAACACTGATATACACTATATGTAGAAAAGGATTGGGGCACCAACACATTACACCTGCATGAGTTTATTTTGATTTCCCATTCTAAATCCATAGGCTTTAAAATGGAGTTGGTACCCCCTTTGCAGCTATAACAGCTTCCACTCTTCTGAGAATCTTTATACAAGGTTTTGGAGTGTGTCGGTGGGAATTTTTGCCCATTCATTCAGAAGAGCACTTGTCAGGTCAGACACTGACATTGGATGAGAGGGCCTGGTTCGTAATCTCTGTTCTAGTTCATCTTAAAAGTGTTGGATGGGGTCGAGTTCAGGGCTCTGTGAGGGCCAGTCAAGTTCTTCCACACCAAACTCATCCAGCCATGCCTTTATGGACCTTGCTTTGTGCACTGGGGTTCAGTCATGCTGGAACAGAAAAAGTTCTTCCCCAAACTGTTCCTACAAAGTTGGAAGCATACAGTTGTCCAAAATGTCTTGGTCTGCTGAAGTATTAAGATTTCTCTTCGTTGGAACTAAGTGGCCTCAACCAAACCCTGGAAAAAAAAACAAAAAAAAAACGTAGCATTATTCCTCCTCCACCAAACTTTACACTTGGCACAATGCAGTCAGACAGGTAAGGTTCTCCTGGCATTCACCAAACCCAGACTCGTCCATCAGACTGCCAGATAGAGAAGTGTGATTAGCCACTCAACAGAATACAGTTCCACTGCTCCAGTCCAGTGGGGCACCACTCCATCTGAGCATAGCATTGTGCTCGGTGATGTAAGGCTGCTTGGCCTTGGAAGCCCATGCCATGAAGCTGCCAGCACAGTTTTTGTGCTGATGTTGATGCCAAAAGAGGCTTGGAACTCTGCAGTTATTAAGTCAGCCAAGCGTTGGCAACTTTTATGAGTTTGGTGTGGAAGAACTTGACTGGCCCTCACAGAGCCCTGAACTCAACCCCTTCAAACACTTTTAGGATGAACTAGAACGGAGGTTGCGAACCAGGCCCTCTCATCCAATGTCAGTGTCTGACCTCACAAATGCTCTTCTGAATGAATGGGCAAAAATTCCCACAGGGCCCAGTGACCCACTCTGTAACCACTCACAGTTGATCATGGAATATATAGGAGGAAAGAGATTTTGTAAACTGACTTGTTTCAACAATGTGATCCTATTACCATGCTCAAATTCAGTGAGCTCTTTAGAACAACCCATTCTTTCACAATTGGCAGACTGCATGGCTAGGTGCCTTATTTTATACATCTGTGGCAATGGGACTGAATGAAACACTTGAATTCAATGATTAAGAGGTGTGTCCCAATACTTTTGTCCATAAAGTGTATGCAAATAACCTTGTTCTTAATAGCTACATTGCAGTGTATACTCTGATTCAAGAAGCAGTCAGTGTGAATTGGTGGGGTTAAACTGTGTTACACCAAAATATGTAAATGTGGAACATCACAAAAACAATGATTTTAAAACATCCTGTTTTTGTCACTTAATTTCCATATATGAACAGTACGTTTTGAAGATTTAACAATGTTTACATACTAAATCAATCTCATTAAACTCATTTAGTATAAATTGATGGACGTTTTTCCATAATATGGTTTAAGAAATGTTCAATGATGAATAGACCTGTAGATGATTCCATCACTGAGAAAGCTACATAGCACTGAGAATGAATTTTCAATGAATTTAAGGCCTCATCTCAAAGAACCTCTTGTCCACATACCGG
Source organism: Pygocentrus nattereri (assembly GCF_015220715.1). NCBI lineage: Eukaryota > Metazoa > Chordata > Actinopteri > Characiformes > Serrasalmidae > Pygocentrus > Pygocentrus nattereri. The sequence goes on from NC_051237.1 coordinate 819,710, forward strand.
GAGGAAGTAACGTGGCTGGTGTCATGGTGCGGAGCTAACAACCTGGAGTTAAACACACAAAACCTGTGGAAAAAACCCAACTGCCTCCATTAGAAATAGAAATACAGGACTCCACAGTCAGCAGAGCAGAGACTTACAAATTGCTGGGTATCACCATTCAGCAGGATCTAAGATGGGACAGATGCAGCACTGAAGTCATAATGAAGGCCTAGCAGCACCTGTATTTCCTGCAAAAACTCAAATATGGGCTGCCTCAAGCACGGCTGTTCCAGTTCTACACAGCCATAATTGAATCCTTCATCATATCCTCCAGCTCTGTCTGCAATGTGCAGAGAAAATCATCGGCTATTGGTTCTCCAATCTTGAAGATCTTTACCCATCTAGGATGATCTAGGAAGGGGGAAAATCACGGCTGACTCCTCACATCCCAATCACTCTTTCTTCCAGCAGTTTCCATCTCAGTGGAGACCAAGAGTGAGAGCCCTAAAGATTTGGACCAACCATCAATTCCACAGCTTCTTTCCACAGGCCATCATCCTCCTAATTAAGGACCCCTCTCACATTCCTCTGATTTAAACACACTGTAATGTAAATAACCACTGTTTATCCTTTGCCCTAATCCTTCTGAATAAGTTCCATTCCCACCTTCATTTACTGCAATAGTGCTATGCACTTTAACTTATTGCAATACACATATTTTATAAATGCTTATGTTCATAATCTCTGCTTAAATCTGTTAGCTGTATATATTATACAGCTGGACTCCCATTCCCTTCTTTGCCCTCTTCACCATAGGTCAGGGCCCCCCAGGACCACCAAAGAAAATGTATTATTTTGATGGTGGATTATTCTCAGCACTGCAGTGACACTAACGTAGCGGTGGCATGTTAGTGTGTGCTGGGCTTGTACGAGTGGATCAGCAGTGCTGCTGGAGTTTTAAACACCTCAGTGTCACTGCTGGACTCAGAATAGTCCAAAAAATAAAAATATCCAGCCAACAGTGTCCTGTGGTTAGCATCCTGTGACCACTGATGAAGGATGAGAAGATGATTGTCACGGTTGGCTCCTCCTACTACTCCATGTGCCTCTTTGTTTTGATCTTCCATGTGCATTTGTTTTAGTTTTCTAGTCCTGCCCCCTTGTTTCATGACTCCACCCCCGATTGCCTCCACTTGTGTTTGCACCTGTCCCTCGTTACCCTTATGTATTTAAGCCCTGTGTTTTCCCCTGTCTGGTTACTGGTCTTTGCTTGAATCTCTGTCTGTGTTGTTTGGATGTTTATGCCTTGTTCATTTTGTCATGTCTGTCTCTCCTGCTCTCCGTATTGGCTATTTGAACCTGGACCATTTAGACTATGACCCTGGATTTGCCCATAATAAATCTCGCTTGTCTCCGCACATGCGTCCGCCTCCTCGCTCCCCGTCACAGATTAACCCAAAATATGCTGCAAAACATGAGCTATTTTCTCTGACTTTACATCCAAAAGGTCAACCAACAGAGTAAAAGTGTCTAATAGAGTGGACAGTGAGTGGACACAGTCTTGACAAATTTGGGATCCACTCATATCAGCTCAACACACACTACTAACACTAGCACCAGATATAAAGAAGAAGAAGTCCTCTCATTAAGCCGTATCCAGCCTATTCATTAACTGACAGCTAATCACTACTTTATTAAGCATAACTACGCTTTTGTGTGCATTATGCATCATAATCTTTTGCATATCATTTACTGATCTGAAGGGTTCCAACTAGTGCTTTGCGAAGACAATCTAATGAGAAGTCTAACAGACAAGGAACTGAAGCTCAGCAAATAAGCAGTCAGACCTCATGCTCACATAAAACCTTGAGACTAGAAATGAACACCTTCTCTATAATAGATGTAATAATATTTAGATGTAATAATTTAGATGTTGCTTAATGAAGTAGTAGTGGGAATCCAGTTCATTAACAGGAATGAACTTAGGGGAATAATGTTAGGCAGCTAAAATGTTGTGTTAAAGATTCTGAAGTATAATAGTGCTCTGGAAAACGTTCAAGTCACCCTCACTATTAATTAATAATGTAATAATGTCCAGTCAGTTAATTTACCAGCTACTGCTGTTGGAAGAAAACCTTATACCTCCATTTTTCAGTTTTTAACATAATTTGGAAAAACCTGTTGCCTTTCACATTGTTTGTAGATTTCATGATGAAGGGACCAAAAGAAATGGCCCAAAACAACTTGGGAAAAAGTCTGGTTCCACTGACTTACATTGAAAGGAAAGCAGCTTTTTTCCTTCTCCTGTAAAGTGACCATTTTGGAGATACGAGGTTTTCTTCTGACAACATTGAAAGGCTTAATAAGAGCATTATAACGTCTCCCTATACTGAAGTGTGAAGCTATTTCCCTAGTTGCAAAAACACCTCTGAAGTCCAGCTATGATGAAATGTGATTATTAAAGGTCAGGTTTTTTGCAGTTTTCTGCAGTTTTAGATCAATATAGAGCCTACCCATGCCTCAGCACCAGCCCAGCAGGAGCACCCTGCTGCTTTCTAATTAACGGCCATTTTCCTCCCTTAATATTAGCATTTAAAAGACAAAGTGATGACGAACTGTAGTGAGTGAGAGAGAGAGTAGGAGAGAGAGAGAGAGAGAGAGAGAGAGAGAGAGAGTCATTGTAAAAGTCATCTGTGTATGAAAAATAATTGTAATTTTCATAGGCTGAAGGGCTAATGAAAGTTGAGAGAGAAGTATTAACCCACGTTACGCCTGTTCTGGACCCGCTTGGGGTTTCTGATCCTGTACAATCAACACTGTGGTGCACCAAAAAAAAGAGTAAAACATTTCAATATGTATTAATGTAACCTGCGCTTTAAACCCAGCAGCACTGGTTTAACCTGAATGCATAAACCAAGCTTTGATCAGTCATCAGGACTGGAACACTGGGATTCATTATGAACCCTTAGTCTTTCTAAAATGAAATAAGTTTAAAAAATAAAATGAAATAATAATTATCCGAACAGTGTGAATCTCAGAGATTTAGAATCGACTGACCTTTATGATCGATGGCATCTTCAAAGCATCGGGTCAGGATCTTCTGAACTGTCTGATATCTATTGATCATTCATAAAGGCAACGTTATCTGTGCTTTTCAAGGCTGGATCTGTTCCCTTCAGTCACACTGAACCTGAAATTTCACCTGTCTTTCTTATTTTGCGCATAAACACATCGTCGAGATGTAAACAAAGTCATTCATTGTGGTTTAATGTGAGATGATGTATTGTAGAGAAACGGACTGAATCAGAAATCTTTGTAGCAGTGCTGATAGGAACCAGGCGTTATGATGACAACAGTGCAAATAATCCAGGTTGATTTGCTATTTAAACTGACTCACTAACCAACATGTGCTATTTAATTTTTATCTGTAATGTGTTTCAGTGGTAAAACTTTTCTTTAGGTAATATTTTGCCTTACAATTTCATGCATTTACATTTTTTGCACTGAATATACCATAACAAGTATGTTTTAGGCCAAAATATTATTGCAAAACTATTGTAAGGCAATATCTCAGGTATCAGGCAGCATATTCATATCCATTTCATGTAATAATTTTCTTTGAGGGAGCTTTTAGAGGCGTTAAACACTTCCCTTCACCACCACTGTGAACAATTCTGCCTTGGGATGTTTCTCTAGAATGAATCATTTCGCACCAAATCACTCTGAATGGCTTTGTGTATATCGTAATGATTTAATTATGAAAAATCTGTGCAATTCTCCTTTGCAGTGGTCATGAAAATTGCAAAGAATCTCCAAGCCTGTCTGTTTTTAAGGTAGTTTTATTTCTGGCACATGATACAGTAACACACAGGGATGTAACACACAGGGATGCTTGAAAAAATACAGAATGCTAACAAATCATTTTGAAAGAGTCAGAGTCACTGTTAGATTGAGAGTTGCTCCCCCACCCAAAATTGTCCAGACGAGAGTGGCTCTATGGTCAGAATCTGAGCCCTGATGAAGGGCTGAAGGATGGCAGATGCAAACTCTCTAACTGTACGTCAGCAAGGTGGAGCTGCAGGAGAGGGGCTCCAAATAAAGTGGTTGGGCAGTGTTGCCTCAGAAGGAGAAAGCCTTGTGACAGCCAGTTACAGTTGCATGCAAAAATCTGAACAAAGGCAGTCAAATCATATCACAGGAAGCTCAATTCTCGCTGTACAGTATAAGCTAATAATTCTCTAGTCCTTCATCAGTGGTCACAGGACGCTGTTGGCTGGATATTTTTGGTGGGTGGACTATTCTCTGACACTGAGGTGTTTAAAAACTCCAGCAGCACTGCTGTGTCTGATCCACTCAGACCAGCACAACAAACCACCACCACATCAGTGTTACTGCAGTGCTGAGAATGATCCACCACCCAAATAACACCTGCTCTGTTAGGGTCCATGGGGGTACTGACCACTGAAGAACAGGGTAAAAGGGGGCTAACAAAGCAGAGGAACAGATGGGCTACAGTCTGTAATTGTAGAACTACAAAGTGCACCTAAATAAGTGGTAATAGTAAGCTGATAAAATGGACAGCAAATCTGTTATCAACAAAGCATGCAATTTGCCTCCGGGGTGGCCAAACTTTTGCATATGACTATATACTCACTGCCCTTTGTCCTTTAATCAGAACCTGAGATTTCTCTCATGACTCACCACAGAATCAGCTTCAGGTTGTTTTATACAGAGTGCTCTGTAAATGACAGTTAACTCTGCTGTTTGCTGGGTCAACAGCACATTCAGACTCAAAAGAGAGGGCAACACAAGGCCAGAGTCACTGCTAGCTGTATATTTATGGTGTATATTTAAAGGGACACTCCACCTAGACTGGGAAAACCCCTCCTGATGATATGATTACTTTGAACGTGAGAGGGACTTTTGGAAATGTATAACTGTACTGAGGTACTCAATAAAAGACACACACACAGCCCTTCATCACCTCCTGCACGACCGCAAGATGTCCACTTCAAAGCAACCGTTTTGGCCCTTGGAAAGCTTGAGTGGTTTGATGTGAAATGGTGCACTGTAGAGAAACTTACCGATGGAACTAGGAGTCACAAATATAGTCATTTTTCATTACTGCCCAGAAAGACAGGTGAACCTACTTGTGTCTTCTGAGTTGATGACTTTTGTGGAGGGACTGTCTTTGCAATGTCCTGCATGTAGCTCTCCATCACTTTGGCCAAAAGCTTGTGCCATAACTACTGTAACACAAAGTCTCAGACAGCAGACAACAGCTTTTTTTAAATTTCATGTAATAGCTTTCTGTGATATATCAATAAACACTCCAGACGTCTGGTTCCCATCACCACCACTTTGAACAATTGTAACATCCATTGTAACATTTTTTCTTCCTGGTATCTAGGTAGATACAGTCAAGTGAGCTCTCTCATTGGTTAGGACTTCAGGAGCTGAACAGAAGACCTAACATCACATTGATTACTAACATAATTAGGAAGTGACAATGCAATAAACTAATCACATTTTGATTTGCAATGGGTGGGACCAGTTATTGTGAGAAAAACATCACTGTAGGCCTTCTAGAAGTTCTAGATACATCACTGACTGAGTACGAATGGTAACCTAACCAGGTTTCAGTCAGTTGTCAGTCAGTTCAGGACAACAGCAGTAGGTCTGTATCAGAGCACTTTACTGAAAGAGTCACTGTAAAACCCTGTAGAGTTAGTTAAACCCTGAGAGACAGTTAGCGGCTTCAAATATCTGGAATTAATCTAGAATGGGCAAAAAATGTTCATGTTAATCGTAATTAGCTTAGCACAAATATACTACTAGAATCCTGGAGGCCACTAGCAGGAATGTTGTATTGTGCTTTGAAGGCCTAGCTCTAATGGTTACAGTTTGCCACTGTATGCTGCAATCCAAGAATTATATTATGAGCACATATCAGGACATTTTTATAATATATATTAATGAATCATCCCTCTGCCTCACACACACACACACACACACACACACACACACACACAAACAGAAACAAACAGGGAAAAAGAGCCGTGTGTATGGATTTCTTCAGAGTCTGCTTAGTGAGCACATAATAAAATGAAATGGTGTTTTACAGACAGAAAACAGAGGTTGCTGAAAAAGCACTGAACTCTCCCTGGAGGCAAGCCACGCTCTCACACACAGGCATTTGGGAAGAGCAGTGACCCAATTATCAACAGGAGAAGAGAGTGGAGAAAAACGGCATTGACTCAGGCCTGGAGAGATAAGCCTGCAGGCCTACACCAGCGCCGGCTTGCTTAACCCCGCATGCAAATCAGCCATACATGCTTTTAAACTTCACTTTCTCCTGAGTGGGCTTCAAATACTGTCCCACTCAGCACTCTGACATCAAAGATGTCAGGAACGGGCATCACGCTCTCACACACACACACACGCACACACACACACTTAGGAGTGTCATGCTGGGCTGTGCAAAGTGTGCCTTTGGATGCTCATAATTCATCAGCGCTGATGCCCTTCTGTGTACTCAGTCTAATGGCAGGAGGTGTTTGAATTGCATGCCAGTGATTTGATTGAACTTTGCTTTCACTCATAGTTGAAATGTGCGTGATTTGTGAGGAACAGCACATGCATTTTTAAAGGTATACTTAGGCAAAAATCCAATTTACACAGTTTTCTCATCTCAAATGTAGTCAATCAACCAAGACATGTTTGATGTTGGAAGTTTGCTTCTTTAGTTTTTTTATTGGAGCTACAAGGCTAATGCTGAGAAGCAATGGAAGCTTATACCCTATCAATTAGCACTCTAAATGAAAAATGTCACCATTATTATATCTGTTGTAAACATGCCCACATGCATCTTACAGCAGTGCTGCAGTAGTGTCTAGGTGAGCTTTTCCAATTTAAAGACTAGACCAAAAAAAAACACCTGATGGTCTGATGATGTATCTTGAAGGTGGGGGGGACTACGGACATTACAATTGCTTCCAGGTGGATGTTTGAGGTTGTTTTGGTGTACATTAATCAAACGTAGAAATGATGTCAGAGTTAAGGGACTAGAAGTGAACAGTTAGTTAAAAGGTTACCAAGTTAGCAAGGTAGCTGGCCATCCAGATACTTTACATGAGTTTGGCTTGTTTTTTCTGGCTAAATAAGTAAACAAATCTCTGGTGCATGTCCACTTTGTGCTGATTAAAGCTAGAATGATTGAAGTGCTGTCACTGTTTTCTTTATGATTTCTTTGATGACTGAAGTAAGATTTTAATTAAAATTAATTATGGCTTGGTTGTATTTATTAGCCTATAGATCAGTGACTAGAATAACAGTCAGGATTGGTTGACACCAGTGGTTGATTCCCAGTAGTTGTATAATGTATTGTAGGTAATGTATGCCAGATAATGTTGTGAAGGACCGAAAACAGCAACTGTATAAATTCATGGATTTCATCAAAATGATGAGGCACTACGGAATACTACACAACATGGCAAGTAGCATAAACATTCATTTTGAAGGAGCAGTGTGTAATTTTTAGTGGTATCTAGCAGTAATTTTGCAGATTGCAACTAACTGAATGCTCCTCCCTCACCCCTTCGTTTCCAAGCATGTGGTAGAACCTACGGTGGTAGATCATATTTCCTGATTTCGTTTTGCTTCTCCATGTTTTTGCTTCTTTGATGATGAGGACTCAGCCTCCCTTGCTTTTTCCTCTGCTAGATAATAAGTATGATCCTCCATTTGTCAAAAATTGGGTTCTCAAACTACTCATAACACAAACCGATTAGTCGGCGCTGGCAGCACCTCCAATGTAAAAAGGCAAAAGCCACTCCCCAGAGTCGGTGTTTGGTTTGTCTGTTCTGGGCTACTGTAGAGGCAAGAGGTCTTGGTATGATTCTGTATGCCCAGGTAACGTTCTCGACTCACATCGCGAACCTGACTCGGTCATGCAGATATCTCCTGTACAACATCCGTAGGATCCGACCCTTCCTCACCCGAGAGGTCACCCAGGTGCTAGTGCAGTCTCTTGTCATCTCAAGGCTCGACTACTGCAATTTGCTCTTGGCTGGTCTTCCAATGCAGACCATCAAGCCTCTGCAGCTCATCCAGAATGCGGCAGCACAGCTCGTCTTCAATCTCCCTAAGTTCAGCCATGTCACCCCACTGCTGCGCTCCCTTCACTGGCTTCCTGTAGCTGCACGCATCAGATTAAAAACCCAAAATCCGGCCTACAAAGCTAAAAATGGGCCAACCCCTACCTATTTGATGGCAATGGTGAAATCTCGAACTGTACCACGAGCCCTTCTAGCTTCGACTACAGCTCGGCCTGACCCACCATCCTTTTAGGCGTGTGGAAGACAAGCAAAGACTGTTCTCTGTACTGGCGCCCAGGTGGTGGAATGAACTCCCACTGGCTGTCCGAACAGCAGAGTCTCTTGCTGTCTTCAAACACAGACTGAAGACACATCTCTTTACACAGCACTTAAATGAGCACTGAATTAAGTATTGATTGTAATGTACTGTACTGCTACTGTACTGCTACTGTACTGTTCTGCACTTATGTATTGCATTGTATTGTAGTGTAGTGTGTTGTATTTTATTGTATTGCATTGTTCTGAGTTAAACTCTGTACTTTTTTCTGGGTATCTACAGTGACTTTTTGTTTCTAGCAGTATCTGAGCTCAGGACTGGCTTTCTCTCTAATCTATTGGTAAATAGCAAAGATACTTTCTCTAGATAGACAAAGCACTTCTTGTAAGTCACTCTGGATTTAGCATCTGCTAAATGCTGTAAATGTAAATGTAGAAACATGGTGGTCTAACGTTAAATGAGGACCTGTTCCTACGTAGACATCAAGGGCTCATTCTAAGTTAATGAAAACACATTGATGCATAGTTACAGAGGAGTACACTAATGAAAACATATATTCAATGTCTGCTAATAGATGCCCTTAAATCTTACACACTGCACCTTTAAGGGAATGTTGATATTGTTTTTCTGCAAATGTCTGGTTGCCCCTGGTCGAATGACTGTTTTGTTTATTTGCTGATTTCAACATGTTGGAAAAAATATACCATAACAGCCTGTGCAAAAGTTATGGCACATGTTATACTTTGTTATTTTTTCATTAAATCTTTTTTAACGTGTTAAACTAAGCAAATAAATATAATTTGTACACTAAAATTGACCAAAACATGGCATATGTAAGTTTAATCCCTGTAGTGTTGACTTATTTTCACTTAGAAAATCAACAAAGCATATTATTTTCACCAGTGGGTGTTCAAATGGAAAACAGTGTGGGCTTCTAGATGGCTGCTACTACTGCTTTCACTAATCCAGTGTACAGTTTGCTCATTTTTGTAGACAATGTCTTGGCTGGTTAACTATATCTGTGTTAAATTGGACTTTTGGCTGAACCATTGCATTAAATTAGCAAACATTTGAAAGCTTTTTTAATTTTTAGACTTTTTTTTCCCCCTTTTTTTAACTTTGCAGCAGCCTTGTAGCCCCATGCCAACACCGATCCCCACAGTCACATGCTGACAGCAAAAATACTCGCGTCCAAATGAAAAAAGGAAACTTTTCTTGTCGTGTAGCAGTTTGACACATTTGCATTCGCACTCCCACAAACTGTTTCCATGATATCACACATGGGCTGCAGAACCCGCTGCCGTCCTCCCAGGCCACAAACACGTTATATAAGCAGAAGTGAGCACAGCAGATGCCATTTGGGACACATCTGTTCAAACGGATTATCTTCCAGCCATGGAAAGAGAAAAATAATGCTAGCATTCCCAGCAAGGCGATGAAGGTGGAAGAGGTGAGGTGTTTAATCCCTGCAGAGAGAGAGAAAGAGAGAGAGAGAGAGAGAGAGGGAGAGAGAGAGAGAGAGAGAGAGAGAGAGAGAGAGAGAGGGAGAGAGAGAGGGAGAGAGAGAGAGAGAGAGAGAGAGAGAGAGAGAGAGAGAGAGAGAAAGAGAGAGTCAGGCTTGGCCATAGATCAATAAGTGAGATTCCCTCTTGTTTGTGTTGCGGCAGATTGCTGTATTAAAGTTAGCAGCGGCAGTGGAGCAGGGATTGCGAGACAGGAGAGCTTAAAGCTGAGCTTGGAGCTTTATAAGCATGATTTCAAATCATTTCCCCATCAGCTCAGACTGCGCTCTAGTCGACGGCCTTCCTGACTGCCATGTGTGCGTTCTTGTCTGAGCTATAATAAACTCATGATGTTCCTAGATAAATACCTGTCAAGCAGGAATTACACATGGCTAAGCAGGTGCTGCTGGGGAAATAGACCTGAATGTAAATTCTGGTTGACTGACAGCTGACGAACAGCCCGCTGATTGGCCGAGGAAGATTTAATGGACGCCTTATGCCTGGCAAACAACCATATGGTCAGCTATCTATATCTGCTATTCAAGGCATAAAAGTATATAATGGCTGTTGGATGCTTTCAGTGATCTGAGGAGATCAAAGCAACTGTTAAATCAGGGTCTTAAATGGTCCACATCATGGAAAAACACATTAGATGTCATTTGTGAATATTGCTTACATTCAAAATGTAAAAACAGCTCATTTTGAATTCACTGGTTTTGTGATGTCCACACTGCCCTGAAGTCTACAGCAGTTTAGTAAAATTGGTATACAAAACAACACGCACACCATAAGTGGCATTCAGGAGATAAAATGTATGATATGGGATTTTTAGCATTGATAAATGTTAATAACCCTGTTACATGTTCCAAAATAACAACATATACACCACTATATTGCTATATTGCACTGATTGCTGTTTGATGTGCCTTAAATGATGCGATAATAAATCCTACTTGTGACAAATACTTTAACCTCCGGCACACAACATTAACCACTTAGTGTAATGTTTAAAATGTAATATGCTGGATTAAGCTGATGAAAGACGTAGAGACAGGGTGGGGGTAAATGTGTAATAACAGGCTTGTGTGGGGTGGCTGTGAGTTTGTGGACAGATGGGGGATCTCAGTCTCTGTCCTGCCCTCAATCAGCGCTCCTGTATCTCACACCCCGCTGCTGAGAGTCCCTGGCACCGCTCAGCTCGCTGATAGACACAGGATTACCCTCTCTCCAATTACTGCATGGTCTGCCAAGACCATCTATGCCTGCGTGGATGTGTATGAAGTTGAGGTTTTATACTGTGTGTGAATTATGGCAATAAAAAAAAAAAACACACACACACATATAACATACATATATATATATATATATATATATATATATATATATATGTTTGCTCACCCTTTGCAGCTATAACAGCTGAAATTGTCCACAATCTCTTGTTCTGCTGAAGCATTAAGAGTTCCCATTCTTTCACTAATGTCTGTTGAAGCAGTCTGCAGGCCTAGGTGCTTGGTTTTATACACCTGTGGCCATGGAAGTGATTGGAACTCAGTTGGATTGAATTCAATGATTTGGATGGGTGAGTGAATACTTTTGGCAATTTTATATATATATAAAACTGCTGTCTGAGCAAAAGCTCATATCTCCATTTTTGCCATTTTTCAGTTTGTGACATCATTTGAAAATCCTGATGTATATATATATATATATATATATATATATACAGTACTGTGTGAAAGTCTTAGGCACCCAGGACACATTTTCCAAATCTATTTATTTGTGTATTGTGTAGTATGTATTTATCCATTATTATTATCCAGTATTATTTCTTAGAATTCAACAGTTGTAGTTTTGCATTTGCATGAATATTCATATATTCCAAATGTTACAAGGAATTCATGGAATTCGACACCTGCCTATTGACTTCTATTTTAAGCGTCTTTTGAGTCAGCGGCTTTTGTCTTTCCTCCTGAGTGCAGGAAAATATACTGAAATCATCGTCTGTGTTATTCAGATGCAGCAGATAGAGATTAGGTTGTTGGAGTATTCCAATGTTGGAGCACACTCATTAGTTGTGAAGAGAGAGGTCCAGCAGCTGAGGTGTACGTGGCCTGTTGACTTCCACCCACGGAGCTGATACAAACATCTGGCTCTGTTAGACAGCAGGACCGGTCAACAGTGTATCCAGCACACTGCCGCCAGCACAGCCCACATAGGACAGATTGCTGTTATCTGGATTACACTATCTTCCACAGCTTTGCTTGCTTTATATCAAATAAATATGGGCAGGCCAGGACCACAAAAAACGATTTCAGCAGACCCTCAATCCAAAGAGGATTTAGTGGGCTGTTTTTCTGGATTTAAGTCAAATAAGGGAAAACATCCCACCTGCAGTGAAAAAAGTCTAGGATGTTTTTTTTTCTGTTTTCTAATGTGAAACATTCAGATGGATATGACCATAGCAAAAAATGCAGGCTTTTGCTCCCTGGTGTGTTCTTAGCTAGACCAATGGAATTTGTCTGATGGACAAAAAACATGAAAGAGAATTCTAAATGCAGAAATCAAAAACAGATGACTGCTCAAACAATGACTGTTTCTACTGCAAAGAATTCTGCCCGTCACCCATGTACACCCCAAAATAGCAACTTCAGAGGAGAATGACAAAACATTAACTTTAATGAGTGTTAATGATAGGATTTTATTCCAAGGAATATTGGAGTATTTCTACTGGCTGATTCATTAAGTCAAGTTCACACAATGTACCTTATTAAAAATAAAGGTGCCTAAACAGGTTCTTTGCGCAATGCCGCAGAAGAACCACTTCTGGTTCATTGAAAGCCTTTCAGTGGCTGTGTAACTGACATGTGAGTGTGAAGAACCTTTTTAATAATAATAATAATAATAATAATGATAATAAGTTCAATTTCTATAGCGCCTTTCTCAAACCCAAGGACACTTGACAAAAATTCAGAAAATAACAAAATACATAATCAACAATAAAACAACACAGAACACACACACAAACAACTCTACATTTCCAACAGCTAGAGAGTGGGGATTACAAAGACCACTGCATGGGAATGTCTCACTCCAGAACTATGGTGCGTCACACAGGCAGCCTGCCTAGGAAGCCTCGAAGGCTGAAATTGTCCTTAGCTACAAAGGGGGGCATTTTCCTGCAGCCAAACAACACCAGGCCTTGTAGCCCCAGCATAGCACTGCTCATGCAGCCAAATATTTTCGGCCTAGGGAGCCCCACAGCAGCCACATATCTGCGATGTAGTGTCGATTAGGCCCTCCAGGCAGCCTCGTAGCTGCAGTTCAGCATCACTCAGATGCATCACTGCTGTGATGTAGCAAAAACGGCCCAAACAGCCAGCCCAAGAAGCCTCTGAGCCACGGATGGAAAAAAAAAAACTCTCACCTGCTATCTTGGTGGAAACATGGCAAACTCCTTAGTCAGCAGGGACACATCAAAGCATACACACAAACAATAGAAAACAAAACAAATGAAAAACCGATGTAAAGCGGCCGCCATATCATGCCAGCATACTTACAAAGGAACATACACACATATGCACCATATAAAGAACCTTCAACAATGACCACCTGTCCAGGGTGTTTCCTGCCCTCCACCCAATGACCACTGGGATAGACTCCAGCACCACCCATGACCCAGATGGATAAATGGCTTAGAAAGTGTGTGTGAGTGTGTGTGTGTGTTCTTTGTGTTCGCAATTTCATTTACAAAAACGGTTCTTTAAAGAACTGTTCTTTGAAAGGTTCTTCAAGGGTTTAAAGCTGGACCTTCTTGCTACACCCTTAGCAAAAAGATTGCTATGTTTGTGGCTATGCTATGCCACTTTTATGTACACTGTTTATGTATTTTTTATGTAAATAGCATTTTTGCATTAAAAGTGGCACATTTAAATGATCAGTAGAGGACGGGAACATATTTTTACATAGAAAATCAACAAACCGTCATTTGACCAGGGGTGCTCAAACTTTTGCATACCACTGTATTGTATGTATGTATGCATGAAAGAAAATATACAACAGGTTCTCCATCATGGAGGAGAACAATTTAACAATAGAAAGAACCGTTTATACTGTCAAATAGTTCTTCGGGGTGTCACAGTTCTATACATAACCATTGCCTTTACTACAGAACCCTTGAAGAACCCTATTTTCAGATGATATGGCATCACCTAAGGCATCTTTTAGCACCTTAATTTTAAACACTGCACAACATATATGTACAAAACATGGCATATTCAAACCAGCACACCCATAAGAATGAGGCAAACATGATGAGGGACTGTGAAGGTTACTGAGCAGAACCTGCTTTCATCATGACAGACAACCATAATAATTCATCTTTGGCCTGAAAATATTTTCCCATTTCTATCCTTTTCGAGGGCTTTCTAATGGGCGTGTGCATTAGCGTGCGCGTAAAGTCTAACAGACAGCCCGGCATTTTTAAATCCCTCTCCAAGTGAAGACGCTGTCAGATGGAACAAGGCCCTGCCATCGAAACAAAAGCAAACGTTTTGACTGGAGATTACATACAGTCGCGGGCCCGGGCTGGAAGTCTGTCGCCATGGCAACGGGTGGAACAGCGCTGCACCCCCCCCACTATCAGAAGCATTGAAGATGAAACAGACATTAGGCTAATCCTCCGCCTTATTTAAATGTAAAGTCAGCAAAAGTGCAGCAGCAGCAGCTCAGAGCGTCTCTGAGTGACTTCCATTGGGTTCAACACACACACACACACACACACACACACACACTCCTCCCAGCTCTGTGTGGGTGGGTGGCTGTGTGGATCTGTGCATATGAATGTTCTGCTGTGGCTCTTCAGTTTTCTCTGATTCCACCACAGCTGCTGGAATAAAGGAACGATTCGTAAATAAACAACCACAACAGATATCTGCTCATAAAGGGACCTGTCTCAGTGTCCTCTGTCTGTCAATAATTTGGGGACACATTCCCTTTGTCGGAGTGTTTGATTTTCACTGTTACTTTGCAATTAACCCTTGTGTGGTGTTCAGGTCTGTGGGACCCATTTTCAATGTTTAGCAAACGAAAAAATGATGCAATTTATTATTATTTCAACCTCAGATTCCATGGCCTTTATTCGTTTTCTGTAAGAACATATTAAATAAAACATTTTCAGCGCCTTCAGTCTGTTCACCCCCCACATATTACACATGTGGTGTTGAGGTGAACACGTGGGGAGTAAAAGTGTGCAGGTGCTGTGTTTCACTCTGTTCTCCTCCTACATGGCCTGCTGTTAATGTGTGTGTGTGTGTGTGTCCACAACATGGACAGGCTGCTGACTGGCTACAGCTGCTAAAGGAAAACCCTACGCTGACCACTTGTGATATTTTAAACATCTGGTATTTTTACATAAGTGAGAAAAATTACACGGAAAGGATTTTAATAGTATAAAGCACTTGTGCTAACAGTTTGAGCATATTTAGCTTCAATACCATGGCATGAAGAGAAAGTTTTGCCTAAATAATTACTTGACAGTTTTCTTAAATGCAATAGTGAAACCCTTTTTATTAAAAGTGTTTTAAAAAACCTGAAAAGTCTGAGTGCTAATGAGTCCTAACATCATAACAAGGGGATAAATGTTAACCAGCAATTAAAATATGTTCATTAATATGACGCTGATCTTACTTTTTCTCATATTTAATTTTTTTAACATCTATTTATGTTGTTTGTGTAGTTTTAATTGCCCAAACTGGTCATAATAATTCATTTTCACATGACCATTGTCTAGCCTCTTTTTATCCCTTAGAATTAAACAGGCTGTTTTGTCATCGTGCCTTTAAGAGTGAAATATGCAAATGAGCTCTGTTCTGATTGGCTTCTCTGTATTGTGCCTTATTCAAAAAGCAGTCATGACCTGAAAGACCCTCTTAACTTCAGTGTGAGTGGGTGGAGCTAAACTTCCATAGGCTGAATAGGTGGAAATGTATAGATGTGCCGGTTTTTGTGACATCACAAAAAACAGTTCATAAAGGCAAATTAATTCCCATGCATAAACTACAAGGCCTGGGCAGTGAATGGTACATTTTGAAACTATAACTATGTTTTTGTAAATATGGGTCCTTTAACTTCTTCAGATTCAGAGAACATCTTCGACATAAACATACTGGCAAGGCTCTGACTTTAGTTCATACCTTTTAGTGGACTTTGCTTCAAGATTTGCACCATCAAGTAAAGCCAGAAATCCAATTATGGAAGGTTTACTTTATTGCTATAGTATAAACATCATTTTTGATGCCAAAACTTTTGTGATCCTCCAACTCTCTTTCAATGGTAAAGAATACAGATCATGCTTTTTCAAGAGGTTGTATTGCAGTAGTTAAATTGTAGATGCCAATGTCTAGACCCCTATAGACCTTGAAAAGCTTTTAGCATCCCCAAACTTCGGAAAGGCATTGGAACTAAGTACGTAAAAAAAAAGACAGTAGAAGAACAGCACACTGTTTTAAAGGGGAATTCCAACAATTTGTACATATTTTTTAAGTTTAATTTAACTGTTGAGATGTAAAGAAAGTCAGAGTAGTTTGGTATGAAATGTTCTATTCTAGAGAAATTGACAGAGGTTGGTGGTGATGGGAACCAGACGTCTGAATAGTTTAAAGCCTCTAAAAGGTACCGCACAGGTTATTACATGAATTTGTAATGAATATGCTGCCTGATGCCTGTGACATTGTTTCACAATAGTACAAGGCTTTGGCCTTAAATGCATTTTTAAACACATTAATGGCAAAAAGGTACTTGCAGGGTGTTTAAAACGGAAAGGTCCACTGATTTTTTTCTGCATATTTAAACTCTTGCTATCTAAACAGAGTCATTCAGAGTGGTTTGATGGGAAATGCTTTGATCTAGAGAAACTTAGCCAGTAAGAATTACTCACAGTGGTGGTGATAGGAACCAGACATCTGAAGCATGCCTCTAAGAGGTCCTTCAAAGAAAGATGTCTAAGACACTGTTGTATGAAACTCTGAAGATACAATTTAGGAAAATACTTTTTCTAAATCCTGTCCTGCAGGGTGTGGTGAGGCAAAATAGTCCCCAAAGAAAACACTTTTTTTAGTTTAACCACAATTTAGCCATCATCAACATATAAAAGTCAGAAGATATATGTGGGCTCATGGTCGGCTTTGGATAGTAAATGAAACTATGCTATATTTGTGTTGTAGACACTGTGAGCCCTGGTTCCTATCGGCATGACTGTGAAGGAATCCAAGTTGGTAGGTTTCTCTACAATGAACCATTTCACAC
Source organism: Pygocentrus nattereri (assembly GCF_015220715.1). Classification (NCBI taxonomy): domain Eukaryota; kingdom Metazoa; phylum Chordata; class Actinopteri; order Characiformes; family Serrasalmidae; genus Pygocentrus; species Pygocentrus nattereri. Next base: position 836,866 of record NC_051237.1, read on the forward strand.
CAAACCACTCTGAATTACTTCGTTTTACCTCTCAACCACTAAATTATGCAGATATTTTAAAAATCAATGAAATTCACCCTTAACCCTCTATTGCATGGTGTTGCCAATTACTTTATTCAATTTTATTAAAAGCCAGTAATGAAAGATCGGTGTTTAGCTATTTAATTGCAGGAAAAGGGTGTTTTACTTTGAAAGGACGAATACTTTGACATCACATGACCAGAACCATCTTATTATAATGTTATAATTAGCATACATTCTAAATACTAATTGAAATTGTATTACTTTCCAATATTTGTAAACACTGGGTCATACATTTCATTAAGTATAAGTTGGATTTGTTTAGTCTTGTTTTCAATTAAGGGATATTTTTAGAGAGAAATTAGATTTTATGGTGCTGTTATTTTAGATTTTATGGTGCTTTCCACAGTTATACATTGTTGCCATGTAGTAACAATTTGCCAACTATATCCCTTTAAAAAACATATATATATACACACATGTATGTATAGATGTATAGATTTCCTTTATTTAAGCAATTTAAAATAACAACAACATAACAAAAACATTTTTATCATGTTTAAGTAATAATTCATGCAATAGAGCGTTAAGTGAAGACAGTGTATGTATATTTTTAATTTAACCACTATTATACCACTACTTTTTATCAGTACAACATATAAAAACTCAAAAGCTGTAGATTTATATGGTATATAATTTGCATGGTAGAGATTGTGATCCCTGGTTCCTATCACCACCACTGTACAGTAATTATAAAGAGTCAATAAGTTTCTCTACGATAAACCATTTCACATCAAACCAACGTGAAGGACTTTCTCAGCGATTATGGAATTATATATAAAACATCAGCAGAATTACTCCTCAATACTCTATATTCTTGGTTGTTCCTGTAGAATCCAAAACACCAAAGAGGTCACCTAAGGCCATTAGGCTTACACAGAAAAAAATAAAAATTCCACTCTGACCGCTCACCAAGGTCGAAGCTCAAAGCAAAACAAGCCACGGCCCGTGTGTCCTGCACGAGTGTGATGGGCTAAAGCCTTCCCGGCAGCTGCTTCTCAGGCTCAGCCTCCTCTAATAGAAGTAATGTGGCTACAACCCCTGCTGCCACGGAGACAATCGCCACGGATTTCAGCATTGCTTAGCAGGGCTGTTAGGATTAGCACAGACTGTAAACAGTGTCTGCCTTATCACACACTGCCGCAGCTGTTATCTGCCAGTCAGTATGTGTGTGTGCGCGTGTGTTGAGGGAGAATAGACAATAAACACCACGGCTCACTGTGTGGTTCTCCTCTGTAGGATGAGCTGATATCCACTCCACTCACTGTCACGTTCTGTTTACCATAGCATCCCACAGTGTGCATTCTCTCTCCAGTACAGGTCTACAAAGCAAACACAGAGAATCACACTCAGGAAGGGAATCTGATTTACTGCCAAATATGCACATCAATTGTAGAGGATCGAGCGTATATTTAAAGACGCGTATGTATATGTGTCATAAACATACATGAAAGCATCCGTTCTTGGACATATGAGTTTGACATATGCGTGAATTCATACTAGTAGCTTTGTAAATATTGTAGCGTCGACATAAAAGAAGGCGCAGAAACCATTGCGCATATGGAAAATGATTGGTTTGCTTTTATAAGACAACCTCAAAACAAAATGAACCTTTATAACCCTGTTAGTTCATGTGCCTGATTCAATAATGATGCGTCATATATGATGTAAATAACACAATTCTTGTTCGCAGTCACCTTTGATCAAAATGTAATCACTGCACAGCTCTATAACATATCGGAAGAAAACCTTGTATCTCCATTTGTAACGTGGAACGTTGGCGGACGTAATATGCGGAGATAAGCGACTTTTATTTGTGGTAAATGTAAATGAGCTTTAGTCTGATTGGCTGTCCAGGCTAAAACACTCCTTATAACTTCAGTGTGAATGGGCTTAGATAAGAGGCTGGAGGCTGTTTCTAGGTGTATTCTTGTACATGTTGATTTCCTTGAAATCATAAAAACAGTGAATTAAAAACAAGCTATTCAGCAATTTAACTTCCATATATGGACTGGATGGACGGAGGAGTGAATGGTACATGAAATTTGTTGAATTATTGTACAAAAGAATGGAAATTTCCATGATACGGGCCCTTTAAACCACGCCACATCAAGTCTTTGCCAATGTGCTTTTCAAAAAATGACAAAACATATCACTGTCACAATATGTAGCAAGTATAGCCGCCATGCAGTATTTTCAATAAGAGTCCATATAAAAGGCGATGTAAGGCAGATAAACATTCACCGGCACAGTTCACAAATCAACATCAGTCTTTGTTCTCGGGTTAGTCGTTTGGATGACCGGTGCTTTGTCATTTCCTCTCAATAGGAAGAGAAAAAAACACCCACACAACCAATAAGCCATTTGAGTGGGATGTGAGGGAGAGATCCAGGTGTAATTGAGGTGTAATCTGTACAGCATCTCTAGAAGGACATCGTGCAAATGGAGAATGAAGTCAGGAAGAAAAATGGAACTTCTCTCTTCTCATTGAGAATGTGCCCTTTTCGCCACTCTATAATCCTAAAGAAAGGGATTTTTCAGCTGCAGGGCTGATGGCCGTGCGCTTTAGAGTCCCCACCAATCTCAGCACCCCTTCAATCACACAGTAAGAGCTGGCTTTAACGGCAAACATTAAAATGTCACTTCCTGCGTCTGCTTCAGAGGGACTGATGCACAGCCCAGCTTGTTTAGTCCACTCTCACATACATACAGGCTGGACTGGCGGGGTGAGGAGGGCAAGGAAAGCAGCACGCTTTTACATTCGCCACAAAAAGACATTTTTAAAATCGACGTATCTTTTAAGTATATGACTACATCATATTTGTTTCTTATTTCATTGAATCGCCTTAATTTACAACTTGAGTTGCATGTTTTTGGTGCAACTCACTTAGTGGCCACTTTATTGGAAACCCCTTCACTGTTGATGCACTAGGTGGTAGCAAAAGATGAACTGATTATGAATCTTCATGGCTTATTCCAGTTTTTGTGTAGCCAACCCCATATGGAAGACAGACATGAGTAGATACACTCCCTGAGCACCTTGTATCTGCACTCATTGTCCACTCATTGTCATTGTCTCATCAGCTCCACTGACCATGTAGAGGCATTTTGTAGTTCTACCATTACAGACTGTATTCCTCTGTTTGTTCGCATAATTTATTATCTCACCCTTACCACATTCATTCATGGTCAGGAACCCCATGGGACCACCACCAAGCAGGTATTATTTGGGTGGTGGATCATTCTCAGCACTGCAGTGACACTGACACGGTGGTGGTGTATTAGTGTGTGTTACGCTGGTATGAGTGGATCAGACACAGCAGAGCTGCTGGGGTTTTTAAATACCTCAGTGTCACCACTGGACTGAGAATAGCCCACCAACCAACAATATCCAGCCAACAGCGTCCTGTGGGCAGCGTCCTGTGACCACTGATGAAGACAGGCACAAACTGAGCAGCAGCAGATGGGCTACTGTCTCTGACTTTACATCTACAGGATGGACCAACCATCAAGGTAGCTGTGTCTAATCGAGTGGACAGTAAGTGGACAGTGTTTCAAAACCCCAGCAGCACTGCTGCATCTGATCCACTCATACCAGTGCAACACACACTAACACACCAGTGTTACTGCAGTGCTGAGAATGATCCACCACCCAAATGATACCTGCTGTGTGGTGGTCCTGTGGAGGTCCTGACCATTGAAAAACAGCGTTAAAGGGGTCTAACAAAGTACGCAGACAAACAGATGGACCACTGCCTATTAAACATTGACACTAGAACTACAAAGTACACCTGTATGACAGGTGGAGCTGATAAAAAGGACAATGAGGTAGGTGGGCCTATTAAAGAGCTCAGCGAATGTATATATGCTCATATATTTGCTTTGAAGTGTGTGTTAAATATATTTAACAGCTTGTTCCTTGTTTGAATATTTAAATGTATGCAAATGTATGCACATATGTCAATATTTGGAAACATGCACATATGTAGATGAAACTTGTAATAGTGTAAATGTCTAATATTAACACAGATGCCAAACATATGGAAAACTGTTACAAACTTCATCCCTCTAGTAGTTAATATATTGTGTATGACTTCAGTACAGTATATGTTGGGCCTGGGCAGTGGCAATAACTACTAGGAGGTGGGAGAAGCAATCACATTGGGGCCCAGGGCACAGGATGACCTACAGCAACCAGGCCCCTGAAGTCTTTATCAAGCGCATTATATTTAACCTGAAACACTTTACAGTCCTATCACTCATAGAAAGATCCCATTTCTGAGCATACCTTATCAATTACCACCCATCAACACTACACAGGCATTCTTCATAATGCATCTCATCCATAGTAGCCATTCATCAAAGCTCCATCTCATCCATCTTTACCACTCACCACCACCTGCGTCATGATATTTATTACTTATAACTCTAAAATCTTAAGTAGGTAGTTGGATGTAAACATTTATGTTGAGGTCAGATGCAGGTGGGTGGAGTGGCATGCATTGAGAGCATCTTATCTGAGACAATAAATACACAAATTACAATTTCATTTTTGTATTGTGGCCCATTTTTTCCCCACTGGGCCCCTAAGATCCTAATTACTAAACCTACAGACATATGCAAAAGTTTGAGTACCTCTATTCATGTGACATGTTTTGTTGATTTCTAAGTGAAAACAAGTGAACACATCCTCTACCGAGAACACACTCCAAAGTGTCTGTAAGTTTTACTACACAATTTCTGTTTATAAGCTTAACCCCATATTTGTTTTCACAGTAGCCATAAAATGTAAATGGTCTGTCTGCTATGTGATTTTTTTAATAATGTTGATGGAATATGTTTTAATGGGAAAGTGTATGATTTACAAAAACAGAAGCGAGCTGGATCTTCATATGTCATCATTTATAAAAGTGTTTTACTGTGTCCACTCACTGTCCACTCTATTAGACACTCCTATCTTGTCGGTCCACCTTGTAGATGTAAAGTCAGAGATGACAGCTCATCTGCTGCTGCACAGTTTGTGTTGGTCATCCTCTAGTCCTTCATCAGTGGTCACAGGACGCTGCTCACAGGACGCTGCTCACAGGACGCTGCTCACAGGACGCTGCCCACAGGACGCTGCTCACAGGACGCTGTTGGCTGGATATGTTTGGTTGGTGGACGATTCTCAGTCCAGAAGTGACACTGAGGTGTTTAAAAACTCCAGCAGCACTGCTGTATCTGATCTGCTCAGACCAGCACAACACATACACCTCCACATCAGTGTTACTGCAGTGCTGAGAATGATCCACCACCCAAATAGTACCCAGTCTGTGGGGGTCCTGACCACTGAAGAACAGCTTAAAAGGGGGTAACAGAGTATCAGAGAAACAGATGGACTACAGTCTGTAACTGTAGAACTACAAAGTGCAGCTATACAGTAAGTGGAGCTGATAAAGTGGACAATGAGCGTAGAAACAAGGAGGTTGTCATAATGTTATGCCTGTTTGGCGTGAATATATATATATACACACACACTGTGGTATATATTTATTTTTTTTCTGAATTATCTAGCACTACATAGCATCACCAAACAATGTATGCAATGTACACTAAAAGCAACATCCACGAATGAGCAATTGTGCCTCAGCTGAAAAGCACATTTTTTTCATGCTAATTGCAAACATCAAGACATTTCTACTGAAGAGTCACAAATAATCAAAATTCGGCATACTGAATGGCAAAACTGTACCTTTAAAATAATCTGTCTATGTTTAGTACATTTGGGCTGCACAATAAATCATCATATGGGAATATTTAACCACTAGTTAGCTAGCTAATGTTAAGATAGGCTACAAGACACAACCAAAGCAAACCTAAACTAACAAAACAGTTCTTCCATGGCTGACCTATCGCTCCCTTGCTGAATAAATCAGTCATTTTTGTACTGCATTGTTTAGCTCACCATATGTTGTAAAGTCATCTAGTCAGGCCGTCCAGGCCAGCTGACAGGCCAGGCCACCCGGATATCTCCCATTTCTCCCGATGGCCAGTCTGGGCCTGGTGGTCCAACATCTTGAGTAACATTTTACTGCTGTGATTTCTGAAAAAATCTAAACGCTTAGCATAGCCAAGCTACTAAGCCTTCTAAACAGCTTTCTCCGGAGGTTGAGCACATGGGTAAAACATGAAGTTTGACTGCTTATCCCACATTCATCAGCTGCATTCATTGAGTGATGCAGGTAGAATTTATCATTCTATTTAAAAGAAAATCATAAAAACACTTTTAAAAAATCACCAAAGCAACTAAATCATTAACCATATGTGCATAACTGACAAAAATGCCAGAAAAAACTGGATTTATTAAAAGAAGAAAAAAGCGATTTATTAAAATCAGCAAGATAAACATTAAATGTGCATTAAACTGTGCAGAAGTGAGTTCTATATAGACGATGTGATAAACTATTTTCACTCAGATAATCAACAAAACGTCATTTGAGCAAGGGTGCCAAAACTTTTGCATTCGACTGTATATGATAGTTGGAGCTCATTAAATAGCCAGTCAGGACAAGATAGATGTTTCTAATAAAGTGGACAGTAAATGTAGCTAGAGTGCAGACGAAACAGCGCACAGTAGCTCAATGTATGGCCTGCTGCTTGTATTTACTTATTAAGCTACACTTTGCCTATAGATCAAAAGTGCTACATGCACACAAACAAAGCCGACATCGATATGCACCTTTCCAAAGGATGCCTCTGATCTATAAAGCAAGACTCAGGCAAGTGCAATGACTTTCAGTCTGGTCCCTGAGGATAAACACACACAAAACCACAGCTAAATCACTCGCAGTGCTTTGAATTTTCCTCTTCCTCGAGCCTCTGTTCCGCAACTAATAATGTAAAGCTTTCATTATGCACAAAGCTGCAAATCAATGGCAACAATTAATTACTTGACAAATGCACTTCCATTACCCACAGACATCGTCAGAGCAGTCTTCCCTTTCATAAGTTATGCTGATGATAATAAATGGAGACTCATCAGTCAAGCCTGGGCCCAACTCAGAGAGCTCCTATTTCCCCAGGGCACCGAGCAGGAAAGATCTATAGCAAAGACACAGTAAATAATAGATAGGACACGGACAAACATGAACTCTCCGTGGATAAACAACTTCGATTATCCTTCAAAGGCACTTCGGCAGAGGTGCTGTGACCGTGAATGGAAGCGCCGTGCCAGATGTAAACGAGCCAATCGCGAGCCACAGATAAGTCCAGATAAGCCCAGATAAGTCCGGGTTGGATCTCTGGTTCCATAGATACACCTACTGAGGCATGGAAATGATAAAGCTTCAATCAGAGAACAGCATGGAAAGCACAACAGTAAGCGTTCTGAAACCACTGTTGAGAACAGGCACTGCTGGCATGATCGTTTTAAATCTGCTCATGCGTGATCATAACTGAGTAAACTCAAAATGACCAAGGCCTAAAAACTCCTCATGTATTTATTTATTCTGTTTACTCCATATATATATATATAATCACTGTTGTCAGAGGAAAACCATGTATCTGCAAAATGATAACAGGAGAAGTAAAAATCAACTTTTCTTTTAATGTAAGTCAATGGAACCAGACTTTTTTACAGGCCATTTTGGGTCATTTCTTTTAGTCCATTCATCATGATATTTACAAACAATGTAAAGGACAATGGGTACTTTTAAACTGTGTCGAAAATTGAAAAACATCAAAAGTGGAGTTACTGGGCGTATATATATATATACACTACCAGTCAAAAGTCTGGACACATCTTCTCTTTCAATGATTTTTACTTTATAGTCTTCACCTTTTGAATGCATGACTGCTTGGCACTCTTGGCCTTCTCTGAATCAGCTTGATGAGGTATGTGGTAATGGTTTTTTAATTATCAGGTGTGCCTTGATTTTGTTAATTTGTGGAATTGCTTGCCTTCTTAATGTGTCTGAGACCATCAGTTGTGTTGTGTGGGGGTAGGGTTGGTCCACAGCTCTATACAGTGAATAGCTACAGTGCTTGCTATAAACACACTGATAGAAGGATGTCCTGAACACTAACATTAGCAGTGTATAAGTAGTGGTGGATCACATGACTATTAGAGCTAGGCCTTTAGTTCAGGCAATAAATGTCAAAAAACACCTTTTGTGATAGTGGTAATATTTGTTAGCATGCTTGGGATTGTTGGTACGGTGGTAGGTTAGTGTAGTGGTTAACACCTTTGCCTTCTACATGGTAGACTGGGATTCAATCCCCCACCATGGCAAGCACCCTACATTATATCAATAAATTCCTAGTTCAAATAAAGTCCTAGTCCTTGGGCTAGACTCCTAACACCACCTTGGCCTATCTGTGTAAAATGATCAAATTGTAAATCGCTGTAGATAAGAGCATCTGCTGAAGTCTCATGAGATCTCAAATGAATTTTTTTGTTTTCTTGAGCTCTAAAGTGTATCTGGTTATATCAAGAAAGCAACTCTTATGTTGTATATAACTCAAGATGTACATCTGTCTTTTGTACCTTCATAAACCTGCCTTACCGATATCATAGGTGCACATCAACTGCCACAGTCAAGCAGTTTGGCCTGTTTTGTAGTTTGGGGTGCCATCCTACTATGTGTCTGAACTGTTTCCCTTAATATTCTTTATTTTGTTTTGAAAAAACTTTAGATAAGTAAAATGTTTACCAAAAAAATGTCCCTATATAATGTCACTGTCAGTTTTTTCTAAACATTTATGAACCATTTGTATTGGTAGATTTATCATTAAGTAACAAAATGCAAAGGGTAGACTAGGGTAGGCTAGATTTTTCTAATTATGTGGGAAAGAACTGAAAAATGGCAGACGAAGGTAACAGAATGCAGGAAATAAACCAATAAAGGGCTCAAAACCTCAAAACCAGCTCACTTTTTTTTTAAAATAACGGCGTTTTTTGAATAATAGCGCGAAATATGTAAACACTGCTAAAGCTATACCACTCACTTGCCAGTGTGTGCGCTTCATATATTTACATGCAAAAGAGTTGTTTTTGTGATGTCACATATAAAACAGTGCATTTCCATTTCTAGCCCTGCCCATTTACGCTGGTCAAATAAGGAGTGATTGCTTTGTAAATGAGGCGCAATACAGGACATCCAATTAGAGCAGAGCTCATTTACATATATCAGTCTTACAGACAGAGAAACAAAGACAGTTTAATCCTAGGGGGTAAAGAGACGTTGATGTTGATTGTATTAGAATTGTTTTCGGCACAAATGTCATAAGTGGCCTATTTTAAATAAATAAATAAATAAATAAATAACGTGTAGAATATGGACGCTCTAGCATGAGCAGTTATGAGTGCAATATGTATAATTCCAGAACTAAATACCACTCTAGCAAGCAAAGTTCATTTGCCTTATTGAATCATATTTCCCTTTGATTCATGGTAAATATTCCCAGAGGAGAAAAGCATCTCTCTGCTTAAAGGTCAGTTGGTCGGAGTAATGGTCGTCTTCACGCTCCACACAGTCCAGTGATTCCTGTATGGCCGGGTTCACCCCCAAGAGTTTAGCCACATCAGAACCGCACTCAAGCTTGCAAACATGGATAAATAGCCAGAATATATTTTCCATACTGTGAACTAGATGTTAATGTAGTGCATCAGAGATAAAGAGCCTGAGGCAAAGGAGCAGAGACATCCCTCGCTTTATAGCCCCTGCCAGCGGAGTCAGACCTAATGTAGGAGATTTTAGACTGAAGGCGATGTTTTAAAGACTTTATCTTTTAAAGACAGCATATATTTTCTTAAATATGTAACAACTATAATGTGTTAAGACTAGAAGTCAAAAGTCCAGCTTTTCTAGCCATTCACTGACATTTCAGAGCTGTAATTGAGAATTACCACACCAGATTACCTCTTCATAAGAAGCACTGAAACGGTAAAACTATTCTACGTACTTAGACAATCTAATCCTGTGAAAAATGGGCCATTGTGTACATCCAATTGGCAAAAAAGTTGCCCTTTGACTCCTACAGTAAAGCCAGAGAGCTGTGTGCTGTGGCTGAGTGAGTGCTTATATATGAGATGTTCACTGGGTGCATTTTCATGCTACATTACTATTTATCTTGCCGTAGAGCAGACAAAGAGGCTTCAGACAGCTCCAGCACTGACATTCGCTTTTAAAGCTGCCTTAAATAAATCCCACTCCTCAGCGCTGCCGCTTGTTTCTGGAGGCAGGCGGCTCTTTCTGCGTATGTTTGCACATCTTCCTCCACAAACAAACACTTCATCTGTCTCTGAGCTTCAAAGTTCTCCGTGGAGAACAGAGGGAGGCGACGCGCAGTTCAAAGAGTGGAGGATGAGAACGCACAGGGCTGTGTGCCAGACGAACAATTACACACACACAGCCAGCCGCTGGGACTGACACGAGCACACACACCTGCACTTGTTTTTATACAGTGTTAGAATGTTGGGTCATATATATACATATATATATATATATATATATATATATATATAAACATACATACATAGGAAAACTTAGTATCTCCAAAATGGTAACATTACAGAAAAAGGAAAAACATCATTAACTTTGAATGGAAGTTAATGCAACAAGATTATTTAGGACCATTTCTATTGGTCCGTGCCTCATGACATTATGACACAATGTGAAGGGCAGCTGGCATTTTAAAATCATTTGGGAAAAAATTGAAAAAAAAAAAGATTTATTTATAGATTTATAGATATACATGCCTCCTTATGATTACTGTCCATAAACAATCTAGTGATTATTTCTATTTTATTCTTCTTCATGAAGAATGGACTAAAACAAACAGCCCAGAATGACTTGGAAAAAAACTGTGGTTCCATTGACTTACAGTAAAAGCAAAGTAAATTTTTTTCCTCCCCTGTAAAGTTATCATTTTGGAGATATGAGCTTTTCTTCCAACAACAACAATATATATACACTCACCAGCCACTTATTAGGTCCACCTGTTCAATTGCTTGTAACACAAGTAGCTAATCAGCCAATCACACCGGCTGCAACTCAAGGCATTTAGGCCTGTAGAGGTGGTCAAGACAACCTGCTGAAGTGCAGACCGAGCATCAGAACGGGGAAGAAAGGGGATTTAAGGGGCTTTGAACGTGGCGTGGTTGTTGGTGCCAGACGGGCTGGTCTGAGTATTTCAGAAACTGCTGATCTGCTGGGATTTTCACGCACAACCATCTCTAGGGTTTACAGAGAACAGTCAGAAAAAGAGGAAATATCCAGTGAGCGGTCAGTTGTGTGGACGAAAATGCCTTGTTGATGTGAGAGGTCAGAGGAGAATGGGCAGACTGGTTCCAGATGATAGAAAGGCAACAGGAACTCAAATAACCAACCAACATCTCTGAGGAACGTTTCCAACACCTTGTTGAAAGTCTGACATGAAGAATTAAGGCAGTTCTGAAGGCAAAAGGGGTCCAACCTTTACTAGCAAGGTACCTAATAAAGTGGCCGGTGAGTGTATATTTATTTATTTATATAAATATATATATATATATATATATATATATATATATATATATATATATATATATAATATATATATATATATATATACACTCTTGGCATTCTCTCAATCAGCTTTATAAGGTAGTCACCTGGAATGATTTTCATTTAACAGGTGTGCCTTACCATTAAACGCCATGATGATATTGGCTTTCATGAAGACCACCCCAGGAAGAGAAGACCAAGACTGAAAGTCAGTCATGTCTTTGATGTCTTCAATATTAATCTAAAAAAATAGAAAATAATAAAATTCAAGAAAAACCATTGAATGAAAAGGTCCAACTTTTGACTGGTACTGTATACTCTCTCCTTTCTCTCTCTCTCTCTCTCTCCCCCTCTCTCTCTCTCTCTCTCTCTCTCTCTCTCTCCCCCTCTCTCTCTCTCTCTCTCTCTCTCTCTCTCTCCCCCTCTCTCTCTCTCTCTCTGTCTCTCTCTCTCTCTCTCTCTCCCCCTCTCTCTCTCTCTCCCTCTCTCTCTCTCTCTCCCCCTCTCTCTCTCTCTCTCTCTCTCTCTCTCTCTCCCTCTCTCTCTCTCCCTCTCTCTCTCTCCCTCTCCCTCCCTCTCTCTCTCTCTCTCTCTCTCTCTCTCTCTCTCTCTCTCTCTCTCTCTCTCTCTCTGTGTCTCTCTCTCTCTCTCTGTCTCTCTCTCTCTCTCTCTCTCTCTCTCTCTCTCACTTCTAACTTTGACCTGGAATGAAAGGTTTTTTTTGTTGTAATAAAAAAAACCACGACCAAATCAGGTCCATGTTATTGTAGGTTATTCCTAATTTTCTCTGGTTGTCCTAGAAAGTCAGAACATTTTGCCTGAAAAATGTGCAAAAACAAGGACAAGGACAAGTACACACTTGTTTTATTACATTTCAAAATGTAAGGTCATAAATATGTCCCCTATGTGTAGTATGAATATGCACATGTGTATATAGTATCTAAGTACTTATATGTAACGATCCCATCCAATATGTTATGCATTTCTTCTTACAAAGTCAGGACATCCTGAAAATGCACAAAAACAAGCACATATACACACAGCATGTGTAGAGAACATACCCATGCATATGCATGTACACCATCAGGGAAAAAACAGAGCGCTGCAGAAACGTCCATCAGAAAGACACGAAACACAGTGACAGAGAAGGAAAAATAGAATGCGCGCTGACAGACAGTCGCAAACATACAAACACAATTATATTCAGAGGCTTGTCATGTCTTCTCCGCACTAAACAGGAGGATTACACCCCCTTCTAATCCGGAATAGGCCTGTGTTCTGCTTCAGCACACTGTCTGATCACTGGCTCAATCATATCAAAGTAAGACAAGAGGTGTCTTTAATCTGATTCTGAGAAAACCTTTCTGAGTAATTGAACTATGTTTCCCCACGATTGTGCCACTGGATTACAACCATTTCCCCTCTTTAGTCCAAAATCCGCTGCCATTCACAGCTGTTTATGAACAGGCCAGGCTTGAGAACAAGGCAGCCTGTTCGAAAGCTTCCCAGCGGTGGAGCAAATGGAAAAAGCAGAAACAGCTGCTTCGGCCTGCAGTCCCTCAAAACAGAGTGAGCAATCATCCAGTAATGTTAGCTATATTTTTCAAAGTGAAACCAAATGACGACACTTTGGTCTATGTTATTTTTAAAAATATCACCGCTGGACGTCATCAGTGAGGGCATCAGCGATAAGAACGTCTTTTTGCCCCGACTTCCCCTCTCTGACACCCACACACTCAGCAGGCAGACACGTGCCACTGAGAGCCTGTGACGAGCTCAGCCCACAAACTGACGTCAACTCCAACATTCCAAACCACCATCCCAGAGAGGAGGGAATAGGGTGAGAGGAATCCCTTCCCAAATGGTCACCGCATTCCACCCTGCTGCCTGTCCAGCGCAGGAGCTCACGTCAGGAGCGTACACTGCTGTCACAGAGCAGATTGAAATAGTGTAAATTACACTACAGAAGGACTTTTAAGGTGTTTTATTCTTTACATTAAGCTTATTTGGGGGGAGGTTAGGGCTCAAAAATGATAAAGGATAAATATCTGCCTTGAGATTCAATAACAGTGAACAGACTTAAATCTGGAAGCTTGTGATTGGTCAGAGTAAAGAGTGATGTAGCACTGGACTCTCCCTGGCAGACCTTGCGCTAAAGCTTTCGTTTATGTAAACAGGAACGGCAGTGCGTTAAACTCTCCCCATTGTGTTTATGCAAACATTGCATGCATAATATTTGTGCCCCAAATCCTAAAGGCGATCTCACATGGCTCACTGTTCCCTATATAGTGCACTATGTGAGTTACGAAATTTTGGCTTTTACACCCAAATATTGCACTTCATGCCCGGGAAGAATTGTGTACACATGGCTGAATCCAAACTGGTTCATTGTTAGACACACTGTGCTCTGTTGATATGCAGTAGACATTATTTTAAGACCTACTTACGGCACTTTGTAGGGAGAAAGGAGTTGTTTGAGATTCTGCCTAAAACAGTTTGAGTTGCCTGACCTGAATACTGTGCGCTGATTCGCTCAGTCAGACTTATGGGTTTCTGCTGGAGAACAGCGCTAGCGTCTGATTCTGCTCTAAAACATGGACCTGCAGTGCTTTGACAATGGCCAATAATGGCTTTTGTGACAAAGCATGTTTAGGGTTCAGAATACGCAGGGTAATTAATAATTGAGTTAACATATTGGAAAGAAGTGAAACAGTCCAGATGTGCCGGACCATGTCGTATTTTTTTCACTGTATGGAAACAGTAATTGTGTAGAAGCTTGTTCTCTTCGTGAATATTGAACTTATTTTCACTATTTTCACATAATTTGACGATGGGCACCCAAACTTTTGCATACAACTATTTTTTTGCATTTTACATTTTTCTCAACTCATTTCAGAATCATCTACAGCTCCATTCGTCATCCTGAGTACATCTAAAAACAAGTGATTAATTAAGAACATATCAATCAATTAATCAATCATCCTTTATTTAACCTTGGAGAACATTGAGGGTGACCCTCATTTACAATGTTGCCAAGTTGATACAGGAAAAGGGGATTAATAATAAAAGTACTTATAATAACAAAAAAGTGACTCAAATCAGGTAATCATAGAAAAAAATAGTGAAACATTAATATAAAGATCATCAAAATAGAATCATTTCATACAGGGCCATGCACAGACTTTCAAGGGGGACAGGAGCTCAAGGGGAAAATGGACAGACATGAATAAAACTATTATTTTTACTGTATATTACAATTACTTTCATCAGAGCTACAGTTTCAGAATGTTGTGTTAAGGCATCTTCCAGAGGTCTTCCATCTTCCAAAAGCACTGACATTACTGTCTGTGATAGATTTGAACCCAGTCATTAGCGTGCAAAGCTGTGATATTATTCGCCACATGACTTAATCACTGTAGAGGTTGGTTATAGCTCTATTTAAGATCTTTCCCAGAGTCTTGTATGAATTCCTATTTTTATAACAATGATAACGTAGAGTAGAAAGTAACACTCTGACCTTTGGTTACTGTTCAAAATAACCACATTATGTTAGTGACGCATTCTTAAAAGAGAACTAAGCAAAGTTTATAAGCAGAACAAAAAAAGAAAACACTATGCATAAACATGATTTCACACTGACTTCTTTCATGACGTAGACTTACTCAAGATAAAGACCCAAATTACTTTGTGTATTTCGTGACCCTTTTAATCATAGTGCTCCACAAGTCGACACATGGGCAATGCCATGTTTATATCATGTGATAACAGGAGGGCAAACTTACACGGAAGATGGTCCTTGGTTAAAGCTGCTACTGTAATGTTAGTCACTTTCCCACTGGTTATTCTATCGACAGGTAAGTTGCCAGCAGCAAGTTATATTAGACTGTGTGAAGAACACTGGAAAAAAAAACTAAAAAAGACCAACGTTGGTGAAGAAAAGTGGTAAACATCAAAATCACTTTATTTTCCAAGAGATGGACATCCTCATGATGAATAGAAGATGTCCAAATAACTAATTTACATCCCGCAGCGTTTAGTTTTTGTGTACTAGTCCCTGATCCTCATCAGAAAGAGTGAATAACTGGTTAAGCTACATTACTGTCTGTCTGACACTTTCTCAGGAAGGCCAGTTTCAACTAAAAGTTAAAGCAAAATAGAAATGATTTACATTTGAAGTCAGAAAACAGCTTCATGTAGAAGCCCCTCAATAATGACTGTCTACCACTGCACTGGTTAGCTCTAGTGTTAGTGTTAGCTGATCTAAAGGGGCAGACTGAGTTACTCTTTCCCTCTCTGCTTTGTCTTGCTTGGTTTTTGAGGTTCACCTCTGTGAACTACAAAATTTCTGTTAGTGCTACTTTATGATTGAGCCTGCCTACAAGATTGCATAATATAAGAATCTTATAATTTTGTCTATATAGATGTGTTATTATCAAGTGAAAAGCCTTCTTCACAATTATCCAAACATCTATACAGACTATAACCAACTTTTAAAAGTACTTTAATATAAAATTACTCAATGAACATGCCCAATGGAAACTCTGGAAAAAAGCCACATATAGCCAAGACTGAACAATTGAACATCACAGCATGAAGCACAAAACTGGATGAAAGAAAGTTGTAAAAGTTTGTTCAGTTCTCTATTTCTGTACACCACCCACGCCGCAGCCTCCCAACAGCACTAGTGCTGTAATATGCCGAAAGCATATGAGAAGCACATACTGAACACATATTCAGATGAACAAACAGTATGAAATAGGTACATCTGCCGAGTTTGAAGTCTGAGGCACTAATTAAATATGATGAAATAAGGCAAAAGCAATGGAACGGCTGAGTGAGGGCGAGGTTCTCTTTCTTTCTCTCTCTGACAGACTTGTCAGTGATACATTGCTAAAGCTCCTACAGCCATCTGGCCTCTCTGAAAGAACACAGCATTTCTCAGAGGATTTCAAACTTATCCACCCCGGGATTACAGGGTGCCATATTTTGATTCATATTCTGGGTTGTTTTGCTTTCTAAAAATGAGCGTGTTAAGTGTGTGGGCGAGTGAGAGACACGAAAAGAACTGCAGGAAAAGTGTGGCTCTGCTCTGTGGCCTATAGCTCCATCAGAGCGCACGCTTGGCTCTCATGCGGCCTATAACTTCACTTCAGAGCTAAGCGTTGGCCTACAGCTTCACATGAGAGCCAGCTGGATAATTAGCTTAGAAAAGAGTGGGTTTCAATAGCTCGACATAAATATGATGCAATGAGTAGAAAATTAAAGAGTAACCAGATTGCAAATTCCAAGCTAATTGGCTAATTGGGAATAGGGCTATGTGTAAAACCTTGATATAAAGAGGCAACATATAAATAACAGCGTCTCTACTGGAAAAGGTACACAAATCTACAGGACTACATGTACTTAAAGCTCGAAATGGGACAGTCCATATATGATTATAGTATGTGTCTGACTTCAGAATGACTCTTTAGGAAATTATTCAGTGTGTCATTAAATCCCAATTTTAACTAAGATTCAGTTTAATTTGTATACAATTCTGGAATTTTTTAAAACACCCCAGTCTGATATCAACTCTGTTAAAAGTTGCCGTTGGTGTATCATATTTTTCTTGCACACTGTACCTTATGAATAATAGTTGAAATCGTAGTTCCTGTAAACGCTTAATAATAAACCTCTGGATGTAAAAAAAAAGATGGGATTTTAAAGATTTAACCAGTTTAGTCTTCTAGCCTTCAGGACTCAGGAGCAGTATAACTTAGACATAGTACATATACACATATGGACAAAAGTATGTGGACGTCATAGACCCATAGGATCTCCATAGACAAACCCTGAGAGTAGAACAAGTCATACTGAAGAGCTCAGTGACTTTAAATGTGGCATTGACATAGGATGCCACCTTTGCCACAAGTCAGTTTGTGAAATCTCTGCCCATCTAGATCTGAGTTGGTCAAATGTAAGGTTAGTATAGTATAGTAGACTGCAGACTGGGGTTCTGTCACCTGCCTGGGCAAGCACCCTACACTATATCAATAAAAGTCCTTGGGCAAGACTCCTAACACTACCTTCACCTATTCGTGTAAAATGATCAAATTGTAAGCTGCTCTGGATAAGAGCGTCTGCCAAATGCCATAAATGTAATGTAAATGTAAATGAAAGCATCTAAGAGCAACAACAGTTCAGTCATGAAGTGGTAAACTCACACAGTGGGGTTGCTGAGTGCTGAAGTGTGTAGCAACAAAACAAATTGTCTACTATCTATTGCCACATTCACTACAGAGTTACAAAATGGAATGGAACATCAATCGAAGCAACATCAACACAAGAACTATACATTTGGAGCTCCATGAAGTGGGTTTCCAAGGATGAGAAGCCTAAGATCACTATACACAATGCCAGAGTGGTGTATAGCGCTGCCACTGGACTTTGAAGAAGTAGAAATGTGTTCACGCTTCACTATGACAGTCTAATGTATGAACCTGTGATTTGCAGATGCTAGGTGAACGCTACCTATGGGAATAGTGCCAACCATAAGATTGGTGTAGGAGGATAATGGTCTGGAGCTGTTTTTCAGGGTTTGCTCCTCTACTTGTGTCTCTGAAAAACAAAGGAATCTTCTATTTACACTTAAAAATACTCACTTCTTGTGTTTCCACTACTATTGTTTGTTTCTAATGTTTTTAAAAATGTTTTTCATGATTCTGTTAATCAGGAATCTACAGTGCTGAAACTGATAAGCAGGCTACATCACATTTAGCGTGCCACATCTCAAACTCAAAATTAAATTGAGCAGAAGCAAATGAATGAGACAAAAAATAATAAATAAACCATTAATATTCAGCTTTATCTTTCAATTTTCATTGATTTCATGGATTATAATCAGCTGTAATTAAATATCCATCTGAAAATACTTGTCTCGGCTCCGAGGTAAATATTCTAAGGCCTGCCTTGAGTTTTAGCACTTAAAAAAATACATTTATATACTTTTTAAAAATGTAAATTTTATGTTGACGAAAAGAATAGTCAAATTAATAAAGATAAGAATTCTGTTAGTATTTACATGTCAAATAATGACAAATCTGAGTAGCCTACCCTCTCCTGAAAATAACAACATATGGCATGATCGTTAATACTACTAAATACCACAAGATTATTCAACATTATTCTGATCTATAAGAGTTAAAAATGTCCAGGCAGTCTATCCACAGCATAAAATGAGTCATATTTATATTGAGTACAATTTTTTTGTGATAAAAAAATTATTATACAATTCAAAACCAACAGCCCACCTCTCGCCTTGATGTTTCTTTCCTTTACAATTCAATCATTAAATATACATAATAAAAACAATACATCAGTTTTTTGGGGGATTAAACATTTGAAAACAGAGAACTTTATTTTGCCCAAAATAAAAAGTGCATATTTCATATTGTCATAATTACCAATAATATTTCAAAATCACTGCAGATGAATCAGCAACTTTAGATGCCGTTTCACACCTAACACATTCAGAGAAAGAGTGAAAGCAGGGGGAATAAAAACAGCTCGAAAACAAGCAGCACGTCACAATAGGTGTGATTTCTGACTCCCCTCCACTAACACTGAAGACTGATTTGGCCCGCAGGGAGTGCTGGGACGAGCGCTGAGACAGAAGACAGGCCACTGCAGGCTAAGCCTCAGGGACAGGTTAATGCTGGAGTTCAGTGGGTCAGGGAGTTAAACCGCAGCAAGATGCACTACATATCCATTTATTCCCCTCACAAACAGCAGGCACCAGCAGACGAGCGCTACGCTGGGATTAGGAGAGACGAGCTAAGAGGCTTTGAGGGGAAAACCATCACAACCCACAGCCCACTGCTGTCAAAGCCTGCCAGTTTGTTTTTCTGTTGTTTTTTTTTCTCCCTTTCACTAAACCCAGATAAAGACTGAACAAAGTGTCAAAACAAAATGTGAGCGCTCCGCTGAAACTGAAAGAGAAGAAAATGTAGAGGAAAGGAGTGAGAACATCATAGAAACCGTTTTATTCAAATATCATTCCTAAAGGCCTGGAAGGCCGAGGTCAAAAGGTCAGCAAATTTCAACCAATCTTCTTTCTTCTTCTTTCGGCTGCTCCCTTTATGGGTCGCCACAGCGGATCATCTGCCTCCATCTTGCCCTATCCATTGCCTCCTCTACTTTCACACCAACCATCTCCATGTCCACCTTCACTACATCCATAAACCTTCTCTGAGGTCTACCTCTTCTCCTTCTGCCCGGCAGCTCCATCTCCAACATTCTTTGCCCAATATATCCACTATTCCTCCTCAACACATGTCCAAACCATCTCAACCTGGCCTCTCTGGCTTTATCTCCAAACTGCTCCACCTTCACCGTCCCTCTGATCTGCTCATTTCTAATCTTGTCCATCCTGGTCACTCCCAACGAAGATCTCAGCATCTTCATCTCCGCCACCTCCAGCTCAGCCTCCTGTCTTTTAGACAGAGCCACAGTCTCCAAACCAAACATCATAGCAGGACGCACTGCTGTCTTGTAAACCAATGATACACCAAAATACACCTTATTCCCTGTCCTTAGTGAAATGAGATGTACGCTCTCATTTAAAAAGTTAGAATCTCGTGCCAAACTTTTATGCCTTATACATGTATATTGAATGCTATGAACAGGACATTGGAAGGTTTTTTAGACATCATTCAACACTCATTTCAAGAATATTAGGTACATTCTCACTATTCCAGCTGTAGTCAGGCCCACCCACTAGCTAAAACCCCACCTCCATCACACAATGCTACCAAGTTGAGAGAATAAGGGATAACATGTCCATTCTCATTCAACTGCCACTAATGCAACACTAATGGACAGCTCAACACGCTTGGAGGAGAACATTAACTGCTAATGCTCTTGCATCAGTTAACATCCACCCACATTGGCTAGCATAGTGCGGAGTGACTAGGGGAGAGAGAAGACCACCCAAGCAACCCTGAGAGAGAGACAGGGGACAATTATGCTGTCTTGGACTCCCCACCACAGATAGCTGTGGCATCACTAGGAAGCTGTGACTTCCTGATGATGGGACCAATGATTATGATAAAAGGTCGTTTGCACATTTTGTTGTGCTGCACCTCCCTGTCCGCTGCTGGTGGCCACCATTTGACCAGGACACCCAAACTTTTGCACACAACTGTATATAAGAAACAGCGAACAGTGCATCAGATTTTTATGATCCTTATATGTTGTTCTTTTCCTTTATTTTCATAATAGACACAACAGAGAAATGTTTTGTTGATTTACTGATTACTGTTTGCTGAATTTAAAATATTGGGGGAAAAAAGTGTAAAATGTGGCAGTTATGTTATGGCATATTTTTTATTATACGTTTCATTTTTTCAGTATGTTAAACGTAGCATATAAATAGGAATTGTGCACTAATTTTAGTTTTAAAATGTCATATTTGAGTGTGTGCTCAGTAGAGGATGTTAATGTTAACGCATTTTCACTTAGAAAATCAATAAATTGTAGTTTGACCTGAAGTGTTTAACATCGGTATATACATCGGTTTTCCGTAGCTTGCCAGTCTTACCACCGGCCTAGCGAGTAATGTATGAGCTCCATATGACTTAAATTTTGCCTTCTCACTCAAGCCATGTAAACTTCACCAAACTTCACTTCATATTCCCTCCAATCAATCATCAATTCAAAGAAAAGAAGGATAACAGCTGGGAGTCCCTTGGGAGAAAGTTAATGGTTGCCATTTGTGACACAAACCAATCTACATTTGCACAACGGGCTAAACACAGTGCTTAGGAAAGTGGGGTAATGTTGCTAGTGGTAGCTACTGGCTGACCTTTGAGAACCACTGTAGTATATTAATTATAATGTCTTTTGATTTTCCCAATCAGTCAGTCATTTTATCATCATTCAGGACAACATACAACATTTCCTACTTCCTATGAAATACCTGAAACCTGTGAAACTGTGAAAGGTACCGGTAATTAAATATTTATTTAATTCATGGATCTGCAACATAAATAATATGTTATTTACCAAAAACATATAGTAGTCCCAAACATCTGATTTATGGTGTAGTTGAGATAAAGGAACATTAAACCCTATAAATATCCTTTTTTTTTTAGATGTTTACAACTCTGGGCTACGGTTAAATAATGTTATTATCTTCCAGGTTAACACAAGCATTCATAAAAGTTATGGAGAACAAGCTGCAGAAAACATTAGCAGTTCATTCAACTGAGGGCACAACTGTCATGATCTGCAACCTTAACTTCACCCCAAAGACTTTTTGCCGTTAATGCCAGTGTCTGCAAAACAGCCTCGCCTTCCATCAACAGGAGATTATTTTAAAAAGCTGACCCTGAGCAGCTGCTTCACAGATGAATTCCTCCCTAACCAAGCACTGTCCATTAAGCACTTCTGAGGTACTTGTAAACATGGTTGAGGTGGAAAACTGCTCCACATGTCTCCAAGCCTTATCTCCAAGACGGCATCCCACACAGTCAGCCCATGTTTCATCAGCTCCAATCGTCTATGCAGCCAAATGTGTCATGTTTATGTCTCTGCTGTGTGTGAACAGCCAGAAAGAAATGATATACTATAATGAAGAATGTTGCAAGCTGTTACAGCTTTTATGTAAATCTAAAAGACTAATAACTTAATTGATTCGATGATGAATGACTTAGTGAATTGACGCATAAACAAACTGGCAATGAGGTAAGCAGATAAATAAATAAATAAATAAATGCAGTCATATGCAGAAGTTCAAACTGTGAAAATAAGAGAACACATCCTCTATGGAAAACAGACGTAAATCCATTGTCCTCTTAACTTTGGTGCACAGTTTCTGTTCATTTGCCGAGTTTAACAGACTCATAAAAAATGTATCATAACTTTTTGCATACAAACTTAAAAATAATGGTTCTTTATGGGTTCTTTACTAAAGAAAATATATATTCTATATGGAACCATGAACATTCAAAGAACCCTTTCCATGTTTAAGTGGCTCCTTGCGTCGTGGAAGTGTTCTTCAGATTGATGGATTATGTGCTGTAGATGGTTCTATATTAAAACCTTTTGGAATAGGGTTCTATACAGCACCAAAAATCGTTCTTTTATTGTTACAATGTCAGGCTTATTACAAGAGAAGAACCCTTTTTGGTGCTATATAGAGCCACCAACAGCACATTCTCCATCGATCTCAAGTCTCTTTCATGATACAAAGAACCATTTAATTATTCAGAAGGTTCTTTGAGTGTCCGTAGCCCCATACAGACGTAACTGTGCATTGAAGTCTTGTTTTCTCTATTTTTGCACAGAAAATCAACAAAACATGTAAAAGCAAAACTTTAGCCTACAAATATACAGTTACAGCTTATATAATTTGGATCCAAGTCTTATGAACTACACAACTGAAGATGGTTCTTCAGGGGTTGTTTAGTTAAGACAACAGTTCTATATAGAATCATGAACATTCAAAGAACCTTTTGCACTTTGCATCGCGGAGATTGATGGAGAATGTGCTCTAGATGGTTCTGTATAGCACCAAAAACTGTTCTTCTATTGTTTCAAGATTAACATCGTAATTTTTTTTTTATGGTTCTATACAGAACCATATACAACAGAACCATATCCAACAATTTGAAGAAGAACTATTTAATGACGCAAAATTAAAAGACTGGGGGCAGTCACTGGCTGGAGGTTAGGGAACCAGCCCTGTGACCGGAAGGTCACCGGTTTGATCCCCAGAGCTGACAGTACATGACTGAGGTGTCCTTGAGCAAGACACCTAACCCCCAACTGCTCCCCAAGCGCTACAGATAGGGCTGCCCACTGCCCCCTAGTGCATCTGCTTACTAGAGTGTATGTGGTGTTTCACTACATGGATGGGTTAAATGCGGAGGTGAAATTTCCCCGTTGTGGGAACAGCGTTAGTAGAAGGATAAAGAATATGATTCTAAAGTATTTCTGAATATTTGATTGATCTCAGATTATTTCACTAGGCGCTTTTTACAGATCAGAACAATTAGTACAGCTAAATTCATTAAGTTTCATAGCGCCGTTAGCAAAACAAAATAGTTAAAGACTCAGAATGTAATGTAATACCAAACTGAGTCTCCATTTACTCCACTAACAGTGTTGGCACTGAACAAAGCTCCCTGCTAATTATGAATGACATTCCAGCAGCGTGCAGCATGTTGGAAATGTACGTGTTCACCGGGCCTTCTGAAAAAATCCACCATGTTAATTACAACGAGGGAAAAACAACTCATTTATTACTATGTCTCAAGGTGTCTTCAATCCAATTTATTTTTTAACTGCTACTCAATGAGAAGGACCCCAATTAACCTTCATTTGTCTTGTGGACCTCTTATGAAAATTCACATTAACAAGGTACATAGGTAGAGGAGAGGAGGCGAGGATGAAGAAGTGAGAGATGGGAATGAAAACAAAACGTCAGGTCAGGAGTGAAAACGTGGATGCGAGTCAGTCAAAATGAGGTGTGGTTTCGAGCTCTCTGAGTAAATATGGCCTGTGAAAGAAACAGTTTTTAAGGGAAAACAAAGACATGCATAGGAACGCATGTACGATTGGAGAGGTTTGATGTTTTAACCCCAAAAAGCACCTTCTTACCCCACAGCATTTCTAAGAGGAAATGACTAATTAGGAGAAGAAAATAAAGGGCAAGCCATTAAAAGTTGAGCTGCAGTTTGCTTGATCTTTCCTCTACTTCCATAGAGAGCGCATTGACAAGAGGCACAAGTAAGGCTATTTTTTCTTTTCTTTGAGGAATGTGTAGCTTTTCACATCTTCATAGAATCAGTTGCAGGCTAGTTGATAAAGCGTTTTAATACACAGCAGGCTCACATGTAGTCGAACTCACTCAGGCCGACCTTGGACATCAATAACGCAGGACAGAAAAACCTAAAGGCTTTGTCAAACCAGTATAAACGTCCGTTTTCAGTTTTTCTTTCTGGGCTAGACAGCGGCAGCGGCAGAGGCAGCAGTGTTATTGGAAATTGCTTTAGAACTGCAGTCTCCCTTAAGGCGATTCATTGTGCAGAGAGGAAGTAAACACAGTTTAATAATACAGTAGACTAAAGGAGAATTAATCAAGCAGGCGACATTGTGTTTGTGTGTAGGCAGTCTCAGGTCATTGGTGGCTGGTGAACTAAGCAATTTCTTCGATTTCCTTGTGTTCAGGCAAATCAAATAACTGCAGCCCACTGTTAATTTGATGACAACATGGACCAAGGCTGGACAGAGTGTGCATAGATGCAAACTGTATAGTTTTAAACCTGCCAGACATAGACATGGTCTCAAATGGTGTTATATAGATGAACTACATAACTAGTGTGCCCATCGAAAGCTACATAAAGCATGTTTCTAATTAAAGAAGGTTCAACTGGTCATTAAATACACCATTAAATGCATCCATCTTCTTTTAAATAGGTCATTATCCTAAAGGTTCACATCCTTTTTACATCAGTGACCTTGACTGTTTAAACCAATTGATCAATAACGTGCATAATATCAATAACACGTGGCACTTACAAATACGGTACAGTTGAGCTTGATTCATTTTCTGTGGGTATCAAAACTGATACCTAATGAAATACATCATTTTATATGTATGAATCTGCAGTGAGTGCAGCTTTTACAACCTAACAGTAATCATTTTGGAGTGTGTGTAGTTTTACGGTCTGACTGTAATAATTGTGGCGTGATTTTAATCCAGTATGAATCTGTAGTGTGTAGTTTTACGGTCTGATGGTAATAATTGTGGAGTGATTTTAATCCAGTATGAATCTGTAGTGTGTAGTTTTACGGTCTGATGGTAATAATTGTGGAGTGATTTTAATCCAGTATGAATCTGTAGTGTGTAGTTTTACGGTCTGATGGTAATAATTGTGGAGTGATTTTAATCCAGTATGAATCTGTAGTGTGTAGTTTTATGGTCTGATGGTAATAATTGTGGCGTGATTTTAATCCAGTATGAATCTGTAGTGTGTAGTTTTACGGTCTGACTGTAATAATTGTGGAGTGATTTTAATCCAGTATGAATCTGTAGTGTGTAGTTTTATGGTCTGATGGTAATAATTGTGGCGTGATTTTAATCCAGTATGAATCTGTAGTGTGTAGTTTTACGGTCTGACTGTAATAATTGTGGCGTGATTTTAATCCAGTATGAATCTGCAGTGTGTAGTTTTACGGTCTGACTGTAATAATTGTGGAGTGATTTTAATCCAGTGTGAATCTGCAGTGTGTAGTTTTACAGTCTGACTGTAATAATTGTGGAGTGATTTTAATCCAGTGTGAATCTGCAGTGTGTAGTTTTACAGTCTGACTGTAATAATTGTGGAGTGATTTTAATCCAGTATGAATCTGCAGTGTGTAGTTTTACGGTCTGATGGTAATAATTGTGGAGTGATTTTAATCCAGTATGAATCTGTAGTGTGTAGTTTTACGGTCTGATGGTAATAATTGTGGCGTGATTTTAATCCAGTATGAATCTGTAGTGTGTAGTTTTACGGTCTGACTGTAATAATTGTGGCGTGATTTTAATCCAGTATGAATCTGCAGTGCGTGTAATTTTTTTTTACTTGCTGGGGGAATTTGGGTAGTTGAATGAGCCTGTTTACTATCTTAATTCCCTTCTGCCTCTTGCTTGTTCTCTTTGGATTGGTTCGAATTTAATCTTAAATTGAAATTTTCAGACTTTCTTTTACGATGTTTCAGGCCTTGCTATGTGTGATAACTGGGAGAAATTACATACAGACCTTTTTCTGTAAAAATCACACAATTTGCATTAAACAGCCTCCTCAGATAAATCTAATCCAGCTCCATTAGAGCCTTTTTTGTCTATTTATGCTGAAATCCAGATATTTTCAAAGGATTCACAAACTTTCATACCATTGAACCATAGAAACAACAAAATAAAATAATGAAACACCCTGATGAGAAATAATCTACTCATTGGAAAAAAAGGTTTTCTAGTTTTACAGTTGTGTGAAAGTTTGTAAAAAGTATCTGGGTTGGAAAAACTTTTTCTGCTCTTGGTACAATTTACTTGTCTGCTTCTCCACCAACACAATGTGAGAATTCCCTGCAAGCCAGACAGATCTGGTGTTGTGAAACAGCGCATGAATGCTGTGTTTTACACTGCGAGGCTCTTCCGGTGCCGTTTTTAAGTGGACTCCTTCAGGAAACAATGGGCCCTAACAGATCCTTATGGAAGATGAGGCTCTCAGGCAGTGACTTGACCCCTCATTTCAAATTACCCATTCAACACTACCCAAACCCATTCAGAGTCATTACCCTCCATTACACCCAGAGCTACGCTCAAATACCACTGGACTGCACGCACGGGCCAGCGCGCACATAAAAGACAGAGCGACACTCCGACCTGTTAAAAGTATCCCATCACTCTGTCTTTTTAAATAAAATAGCATATGAGGGTAGAGGGACTACAGGAGAGGCATAATGACTCTTAGGGGTCAGTGGGGTCAGCTCAATCCCCCACTGTGACTGCACTATTCCTGCCAGGAGTGGATTCAATTATTTTCATCCAGATCAATTATATGCATTCTTCTGTGGCCTGCTGACTCTCTCTGCATTATTCAGCTCTGCTCTTCAGCTTGACTGACGTGATAAGGGGGGCTTTACCCACAAACAGGGGCAGCGACACAGATCAGGCAGCCGTGACAACGGTGCAAGTCCATAATTTAGAGATTTTACAATGCTTTGCTGATAAAAACTTGCATTGTGCATAACAGTTGGAGCACAATAAGACCGAGTTAAGAATCTGAGTCATTCTGATGCATCATCCTTATTAGACTAGGCTCCAGTCAGTCTACAGCATCTGTCTGTGCATCAGCCTTATTTTGCCTAGAGGACCATGAATGTTTCATGGAGTAGCTTTGAAGGAACACATCCTAAAACAGCTCAGGAAATGGAGCCAAGAAATCGTGACAAGTAACAGGCAGGTCCAGAAGCCAGCTGTGCAGTTGAAGTGAGAGTAAGAGAAAGAAATGGGAGAAAACTAGAGCATTAATGCAGGGAAAGTGATCGTTATAACACGTCTCTGACATGCCTGCTTAGAGAAATAGTGTGGCAAAAAGTCTAATTTATACAATTTTCACAAATGTACGCAGCCAGTCAAGACACACTCCTTATCTAAAGTTTGCTTGTTTAGTTTTCCACTGATACTACAAAGGAATTGAAGATTTACAGGCCTTAATTTGTAAATGCTAAGATCCCGTAAAACTGAGGAGAGGCCGATCCAGTGATTGGAAGGGGCAGGTTCAGGGGTTGGCAACCTAAATGTTAAGACGAGCCATATTTTATGTCCGTCTTGGCTGTAAATATGTATGAGTATGTGATACTGTACTAGGATAGGCTAAATAATATAATATAAACGAAAACACAGACTCACTTTGCTCTGCTTTAAGCTTTATCTCCAGCAGGAAAATGTTTCTCAAAAGTAGAGCAGTTTCTTGTAAAATATGTCAGCTTCTGGTTCAAATGTTCTGTTCCACCTTAAAATAGCTGATTTTCGGCTTCACGACTTCTTAGTGTTTGTCCGTTTCTCGTTGCAGTTGAGAAATGTATCAGCAAACCAGTTGGAGTGATTATAAATGCAAGTCCATTCGTCTCCAAATTATTGATTTGTCTTAAAACTTTCTCTGCCTTTTCATTAGTTACTGGCTAGACGAGACTGTTGTTTATGTTGCTGTGATCAGCAGTCTGTGCCCCAACCTTCAGGGTTTAAAGGGTGAATTAACAGCTCTACATTAACTCCAGCATTTAAGACCATTTATTGTTAAACTGGGTTGAACGATCAGCAGGGCTTTATTTTACTGCAAAGGAAGATGATTTTATTTTTACCTAATAATCTACTTCTGCTCTTCTCCGTACTGTCTGCCTGGTGTGAAGTGTGTTTTATCTGCTGTTCATTTTACATTTGGAAAATGAAAATAAGCTCTAGGCCTTTATTGTGTTTAAATCTTGATGATTTTAATGTGAGTAACAGCTGCTGGGTGGTACTATATGAATTTATTCATTTGATAATTAAAGATACAACTCTCCTGTTCTCTAAACAAACAACTTCTAATCCACAAGTAGTTAACAGATCACAGTTACTAAGCCCTTCTCGGACATGAAAGCCGGGACATTACTAGAATACTTTTACCGGTTTTGTTCTGGCTTTGCATCATTCACACATGCAGCCCTTAAATGTTGTTTTACCGTTCCTACTTGCCATGAAATTCCCGTTAAACAGAACATGGCATCTGCACAGCATGAAAAGCCAGCAGCTCCTTCTTTTCTGAATCATATACAAAATACACTCCCACATATTGTTTCCATCTGGAAACGGAAAATTTGACTGTAAAAGCAAATGCATCACAAATGTTTGGCTTTGCCAGCCATTCTGCACATTTCTTTTAGGAATCCACCAGAAGTGGCCCTGCACACAGGCAGGGGAGGTTTCTATAGAGTCATGTTCAAAATATACTCCAATCAGGTTTGCACTCACAAAATGAAACTAAAAAGTCAACCGTTAAACCAAGTTGGTCCATTCAGCTGCAATTAAAAATGTATCAATTTTTGGTTTTGCCTACTGCTAAAATTTTGGAGTCAATTCTGAATTGATGGAGTTGATTCCGAGAGTTGATTCCACACAATAACCTTGATTCCAAAAATCAAGACATGGAGAAGGACATCTAGCAAAAACAGAGTACTACAGAGTACTAGAGTACCACAGAGTACCACAGAGTACCACAGAGTACTACAGAGTACTACAGAGTACCACAGAGTACTAGAGTACTACAGAGTACCACAGAGTACTACAGAGTACCACAGAGTACTAGAGTACCACAGAGTACCACAGAGTACCACAGAGTACTACAGAGTACTACAGAGTACCACAGAGTACTAGAGTACTACAGAGTACCACAGAGTACTACAGGGTACCACAGAGTACTAGAGTACTACAGAGTACCACAGAGTACCACAGAGTACTACAGAGTACCACAGAGTATTAGAGAGTACCACAGAGTACCACAGAGTACTAATTATATTTGAGCTCGGCAACAAAATTTACAGAATTGATGCCTACTAAATCAACTTAGCTGGCTAATGTACGCTCGCTAAATTGAAGTAAGAGCAAGTTTTTAGTAGGACACATTTTTTACATTTTTCCTAATTTAATCCCTAAATTAGTCCAACTTCTGCAACTCTACAAGGTTTGAAGCAAGTGTGTAATACTTCAGGTATGTAGTTAGCACAATGCTAACTGGTAAACATAAGCTTCCACACATTGTTCTTGCATAAGCGCTCCCAGGAATAAATACTCAGTATTCCAACAGGCCTCAATGTGATTGATCGCCGTCAACTTTAGCTCCAGCTCGCATTCACACTTAACCTCTTCCCGTTTAATTTACCAGTGAATATCTAGGTAAAAGTGCACGTGTGAAAGGGGCCCAATGCCACACTCATCACAGAACTTGACAGTGAAAGTGTATGCATGCCATGTCACAAGGTAATGCAGCATTCAACTTTTAGTTAACTTTTCCATACTTAATATTACATATATCAAGTTGTTTGTAGGAAATGTGACTTTTCTTGGTCCCTATCTACATATTGTACATGAATGTATTCAATATGCGAATGAGCTTGCTCAAAAAGCCTGTAGATGTCTGAGAAAATGTGGAGAGACATAAAGAACTGCTCACCTCAGATGTGAAACATGGTCTAAACTGCCGGCCTGCATTGCCGGCAGTGGAACTGGATCACTTATCTTCATTGATCACTGCAAACAGCAGCAGCAGGATGAATTCTGAAGTGAACAGACAGACCTTAACTGTTCAGAACCCAATACCTCAAACCTCAGTGGAGAACCTGCTGCTTTGAAGCAGTTACAAAGTTTTCCAGAGCCAAAAAAGAGAAAGATTTTTCAATGTTGTCAATTCCCATCCACCGCCTAGGTCTTTCCTATAGTGAACGCTGGGATGGTAAACGATTCCCTTTTAAGACCTGTGGTCAGTCACAGCAAGTGGTTGATAAGTGGAGCGATTCTTGGTGGATGGTCATCTAACCTCAACCCTGCATCCATTTGACTTATTAAAGACAAAGGCAAACATCCCTCGAAACAAGCAGGGACTGAAGTCAGCTACATTACAGGCCTGACACAGTGATGACTCCCAGCATCTGTAGGTTATATACTGTCACATATTATGGTCATTATATATTATAGTCATATATTGTAAAGGACTGGCAACTGACATTTTATTCATCTTTCCATTTAGTTCTGATTATGGTGGGATATTTACAACACACATCTGTCCTGATATAGATATAAATATCCTTAATTTGAACTTTTCATGTTATTTACATCTACTTTCTCCTTGTATTCTTTGTTTATTTTTAATTCAATGCGCACTGGATTCACTTATGTGACCAATACTAACTATTTCGCTTATTATTTCCAGATTGCAATATGTATAGCCTTTTCACTGGAAACATCTATTTAGGATAATCTACAGAATAATCTGATTTGATTTGTGCACTATGGTTTTAAACAGGCTGCTGGGGGTGAGAGCATTAGGGATGCTGTTCTCTCTCCTCCTGCTCTCTCCTTCATGGTGTGACAGTTTGATAAAGTTCCCCAGGTTGGGATATGCTTTCCAGCAGGCACAAAAAGTGGTCTTGCCAGACTTCCACCAAAACCCAGCCAATCAAGCCATCCAATGAACAGACTCACCTTGAAAACATGGAAAGACAGACAAATGTTTCTTCACCTATATTATTTGTAGGTTTCATAGGAATTACTATGACCTGTTAGTGGGTCCAAACATTTATTAAACACTTCTATAACCTATAACTGGGGGAAAAAAGGTTGACTGGTAACAATAGAACAATTTTGGGTGTCATATAGAACCATTTCTGAAATATCCAGGTTTTCCATCTTGGAGAAGAACAGTTTAACCATTGAAACCATTTATGCCTTCAAATGATTAAACGTTCCACTTTGCCACCACCAAAACAACCATAACATTAACAAAACATATGGTAAACTTTAGTGGTGTTATGACTGTTTTGGTGACAATTTTAGCTCATTTTGAGCAGAACTCGAAAACGCTTGCCAACACAGCTTTGAACAGTTGTGCAAAAATAAAATCATAACATTTTTCATTAAAAAAAACAAAAACGTTCATGTCATTGAAGAAAATGTGTTTCAGCAGTGAAAATTCGGTATGGTACTTTCTTTCTTTCTTTTTTTTTACACTCATTATAATGTGTGTGTATGTGTGTGTGTCTGTGTATATATATATATATATACACACACACACACACACACACACACACACACATTATAATGAATGTAAAAAAAAAAAAAAAAAGTACCATATAAATGATGACTATTTTTAGCTTTTTACTGTCTCAATTGTTGCCTTGGGTTTAAATAGATCATAACATAATCCTTGTTTAGTATCTAATGTTTACAGAGGGGGCGGCACGGTGGCACGGTGGGTAGTGCTGTCGCCTCACAGCGAGGAGGGCCTGGGTTCGATTCCCCAGCTGGGTGACCGGGGTCCTCTCTGTGTGGAGTTTGCCCCTAGGTCTGTCTGTCGGTCTGCCCTGCGATGGACTGGCGACCTGTCTAGGGTGTATCCTGCCTTCCGCCCGAAGACTGCTGGGATAGGCTCCAGCACCCCCCCGCAACCCTGATGGAGAAGCAGCTTAGAAAATGGATGGATGTTTAAAGAGTTCATTTAATCATTTTTTAATTGGCAGAATAGTCCACATATAATCACTGGCTTTACTTAAGCTCTGTTGAATAGCCACTTTTTAAGGGTGTCGTTGCTGATTGATAAAGCTTAGGACGTGATAAGCCTGTGATTTTAACTCGTTAAACTTCGACAAGGTTCTTCAGACGTGCACATCTCCTCTAAAAGCAACAACTGTACAGCTCTTCGAAGAACAATAAATGCAAAGCTCCAAAGAATCCTTTTTAACAGCTTTATGGTGAAGACTGTGGTAAGATGAGGAAGGAGGTGGTAATAAGTGCTTGCAAAAGCCTCCAGTAGCAGCAGCTCTGATATGTTGACCCTCTTTATAAGCAGACAGTAATTTCACACTCTGTGTATGTATGTGCGTGTGTGTGTTTTGGCACAGCTTTTGGCACACACATAGAGCCCAGATGAGAGCGCAGCAGCGTTTTATGATATCGGTGGATGTTGTGCACTCACCAAGTCCCACATGTGTTAAATTATTCAAATCGCACAAGCACCTCTCCAAATCAGCCAGCCAGTCGCCTCCCTGCTGGACAATATGTGCTCAGCGCCATCTATACACACACACACACAGCATCATCACACTGTACATAACCACACACTCCAACTACCTTCCAAAGCACGCACTTGATTCACACCTCTTTAAAGCATATTTATCTAAATGAAAAATCTCATTAAGGTTATAACCTATCACGTTAGAGCATTTCAGTCCCAGAGGCTCATTAGCACTGCCTGTTCTGAAGCTGAAGCGTATGCATGTCTGTATGTGTCTGTGTGAGTGTGCGAGATTTTCCATGGTTACCCACGGCTCTGGAGTGCGTGAGGATAGTGATTCGAGCGCTGTGTGTGGGAGGTGTAGGTAGTTCTTAATTACTGCCGTTATTTCTGGCGTGTGTGTAAATCATGTGTGACCCACGCTAATGAGTACCAGCACTCCGAACGTGCCTTTCTCCAAATCTCACAGGTTCCCTCCCTTAATCACTGCTTCTTGTTCTCCACTTTCAAAAAAGAGAAAAGAAATTACCTGCGGCACGCAGGCCTGAGGCACGCGTTGTGTGGCTGTGCTGAAAATTAGACTACTGAGTGAAACGCTGTAGTCACTCTTAAAGGAGTAGTTTGGCAAAAATGAAAAATAAATAACTGACAATTGTTTCTTTTGCCCCTAAATGTAGTCAGTCAATGACTAAAATGTAGTCAGCCAACCAAGGCCTGTTTGGTATGAGGACTTTGCCTTATTTTGGATTTCAGCTACGAGCAGCATCGCCAGGTATGATATTTTAAAACCAGACAGTCTGATTTTAAGCTCTACTGTCCAGGGGGAGTTTCCACACGATAACCTTCATTCTAAAAATCAAGAGTTGGACAAGGACATCTGGTGGGTGTGTGTGTGTTCATGAAGTAGAGCATGTATGAGCACATTCCAGAAATGATTCTGAATAACGTTTACATTCCTCCACATGACCTACACACAGCGAAACTGACATGCACCACACACACACATAGACAAACTTGTCAAGACATATCATATATATTCCCAAATAATAAAGATAGAGAAAGTGGGACTGCTAGCAACCACGCAAGACCTGGTAGCCACCAAAACTGCCCCTTCAGGTAAACAGCCCTTAAAGCTGTCCTTTTTGAAAGAGAGGAGCAAAATCAAGCTGCTCCAGATCTGAAAAAAAAATTAAAAATACACAGGTGACAATATATATAGGTGTGGGTCTGAAATGATGTGTAGCTGTAAAGAAGCCCTCGCCAAGAAAAGAAGACAGAGAATCAAACAAAGAAATCGCTGGTGCTCTCGGGACAATGGACAGACCACCCCAGAGTCCACACCTCAACATCACTCAATGTATTTTGGGTTATTTGGACCATGAGAAGCAGAAAATACAACTTCTAAGACTGAACTTCAGAGGTGTGTAAAAATATCCTGCAGATTTCTATGAAAACGTGAATGCAAGTGTTCCACATACAATACAAGCTATAATAAAGGCAAAGTGTGGACACACTAAATGCAGAAAAATACAATATGATATTTAGTTCTTATGTAGTTTTTAATAAAATTCATTCAAGTAAATAAATGTAGAGTAGTCTCATAGTAATGTTTAAGTAATAATAATAATGTGCCCCACACGCTTTACATACAACCCCAATTCCAATGAAGTTGGGACGTTGTGTAAAACAAATACAGAATACGATGATTTGCAAATCCTTTTCAACCTATATTCAATTGAAAACAATACAAAGACAAGATATTTAATGTTCAAACAGATAAACTTTATTGTTTTTTGCAAATATTCACTCATTTTGAATTTGATGCCTGCAACATGTTCCAAAGAAGTTGGGACAGCGGCAACAAAAGACTGGGAAAGTTGAGGAACGCTCAAAAAACACCTGCTTGGAACATTCCACAGGTGAACAGGTTAATTGGAAACAGGTGAGGGTCATGATTGGGTATAAAGGGAGCATCCCTGAAAGGCTCAGTCGTTCACAAGCAAGGATGGTGAGTGAGGTTCACCACTTAGTGAACAACTGCGTGAGCAAATAGTCCAACAGTTTAAGAACAACGTTTCTCAACGTGCAACTGCAGGAATTTAGGGATTTCATCATCTACAGTCCATAATATCATCAGAAGATTCAGAGAATCTGGAGAAATCTCTGCAGGTAAGCGGCAAGGCAGAAAACCAACATTGAATGACCGTGACCTTCGACCCCTCATGCGGCACTGCATTAAAAACCCACATCATTCTGTAACGGATATTCCCACATGGGCTCAGGAACACTTCGGAAAACCACTGTCAGTGAACTCAGTTCGTCGCTCCATCTACAAGTGCAGGTTAAAACTCTGCCATGCAAAGCGAAGCCACATATCAACACCACCCAGAAACGCCGCCGGCTCCTCTGGGCCGAGCTCATCTGAGATGGACTGACGCAGAGTGGAAAAGTGTCCTGTGGTCTGACGCGTCCACATTTCACACTGTTTCTGGAAATCATGGACGTCGTGTCCAAAGAGAAAAAGGACTGTCCGGATTGTTATCAGTGCAAGGTTCAAAAGCTCTCATGGTATGGGGGGGTGTTAGTGCCCATGGCAGGGGTAACCTGCACATCTGTGAAGGCCCCATTAATGCTGAAAGGTACATCCAGGTTTTGGAGCAACATCTGCTGCCATCCAAGCAGCGTCTTTTTCAGGGACGTCCTGCTTATTTCAGCAAGACGACGCCGAGCCACATTCTGCACGTGTTCCAACAGCGTGGCTTCGTAGTAAAAGAGTGCGGGTACTAGACTGACCTGCCTGCAGTCCAGACCGTCTCCCATTGAAAATGTGTGGCGCATTATGAAGCTCAAAATACGACAGCGGAGACCCCGGACTGCTGAGCAGCTGAAGCTGGACATCAAGCAGGAATGGGAAAGAATTCCACCTACAAAGCTTCAACAATCAGTGTCCTCAGTTCCCAAACGCTTATTGAGTGTTAAAGGAAAGGTGATGTAACACAGTGGGAAACACGCCCCTGTCCCAACTTCTCTGGAACGTGTTGCAGGCATCAAATTCAAAATGAGTGAATATTTGCAAAAAATAATAAAGTTTATCCATTTGA
Source organism: Pygocentrus nattereri (assembly GCF_015220715.1). NCBI lineage: Eukaryota > Metazoa > Chordata > Actinopteri > Characiformes > Serrasalmidae > Pygocentrus > Pygocentrus nattereri. The sequence continues at coordinate 872,866 of NC_051237.1, forward strand.
ACATTAAATATCTCGTCTTTGTAGTGTGTTCAATTGAATATAGGTTGAAAAGGATTTGAAAATCATTGTATTCTGTTTTTATTTTTACATTTACAGCATTTAGCAGACACTCTTATCCAGAGTGACTTACAAGAAGTGCTTTGTTAATCTAAAGAAAGTATTTTTGCCAGCTACCAATAGCTTAGAGGAAAGACAGTCCTGAGCTCAGATACCACTAGAAACAAAATGTCACTGCGGACCCCGAGAGAAAAAGGAACAGAGCTGAACACAGAACTCTGTGCCATTCAGTGCAATACAATTACAATAAAATACAATACAATAAGCTACAATACACAGTGCAATACAATAGAATATATATAAGTGCAGCTTATAATTCAGTGCTCATTTACGTGCTGTGTGAAGAGACGAGTCTTCAGTCTGCGTTTGAAGACAGCAAGAGACTCTGCTCTTTATGTTTTACACAACGTCCCACCTTCATTGGAATTGGGGTTGTAAAGAGCAACAGGTATTTTCAAATTATTTTCAAAATGGAAAAACGCAAAAATGCAGATATATAAGGTTTTCACAGCAGCGATAACAAATATATATAATGCATTGCTCTGAAAGCTGAGCTTACATCAGTTTTGTGTGTGCTGACAGTGTCCATTTTGCATGGACTTTCCATCTGCAGACAGTTTGATTAATGAGTGCTGGAGTTCATGTAGTGACCAGTGTGATTTATGCCATGCCTTCTTCAAATAAACTCACACACAGACACACACACACACACACACACACACACACACACACACACACACACACACACACACACACACACACCTGTTGTAAGACAATGACTGCTTGAAAGGGACACATTCCTTATCTATTCACTCTTCACTATCTATGCATTTATGTAGAAAATAAATCTTATAGAAAAGCCTCAGTAGATGAGTAGATAAAAAAAATAGGGTTAAACAAGAGAAGTGAGAAACAATAAGCATGCATCTGATCTGTACTGCAGGGAGGGGCTGTACAGACATCTTGTCTAAGGTAAATGTCAGAATAAAAGTAAAAAGTACTAACATGATGATGCAAATATGCTACTTAAATATGTTTTATATGTTTGCTAAATGCCTCTTTAACTAGATAAGAGGTAAGCTGAGCTTTTATGTAAGTGAAGGGGAAGGAGAAATGGAAAGTGATTAAACAAATTATGATGAAATGAAGATCACATAACGAAGACAGCGCACTTGCTTTTGCAATACTGTGTGAAGGTCAGAGAACATCTTTCATTTCTTTAATTCCAGTCAAAATGACCCTTAAACACAGGTTATCTGTTTGTGTCACTCTGTCTTTATTACAGCTTCCAACCCATTCAAGAGACTCGCTTTCACTTTTTCAAAGACATCTGCAGGGATATTTTTCCACAACTCCAAAGCTTGGCCTTAGAAGTTTTCTCAATCCATGTAATCCCAAAGGCATTTGGTGATATTAAGGTCTGGACTCTACAGTGGCCAGTCCATTGTTCTGAGAACACCATCAGCTTCTTTGTTGGATTTTCAAATGGTCTTCTTTTACGTCCGTCTCCTTTTCAGCTACACATCCTTTCAGACCCACAGCGCTGAGTTGCCTCCTCACAGTGGAAGGATGAACAGAAACCCCTGTGGATGTTTTCAGATCTGAAGCAGGTTGATCTTCCCCTTGTTAGGGGTCCTATTTTCTCTGTAGTTTTTAACCATTTGTTTTTGAACTCCAGTTTTGGAAACTCCTGTATTTTTCACTGATTTTCCTTTAACTAATTCCTTATGCAAATGCATCATCTTATCAAATCAAATCAAATCAAATCAAATTTATTTGTATAGCGCTTTTTACAACGGATGTTGTCACAAAGCAGCTTTACAGGATTTCAGAAAAGACAAACTCACTAACCTCCTTAGAAATATCTCCCAAAAAATGATGATGATTTGACTGGACATCACTTTGACTTTTGCACAGTACTGTAGCTATGATGTAAATTACTGTAAACAAAAACATACAGTTTTGTTGTGCTGCAGTTGAGTGTTCATGCTCCGGTGACGCTAAGGCCACGTTGCACAGTGCTGACGGCTACTGTATATTTGCACACTCCATACAATATATACAGGCCGACAGTCTGAGTGGATGGGCCAAAAAGGTCAGGCCATCAGCGGGGGTGGTCCATGACACACAGAGTCTAAATAGACTTCAGGCCAACATGTTCGCTCATAAAAATAAACACTCAAAACAGCTCAGCGCAAATCAGAGAGATCCAGCTGATTTAATTACACCACACTGCTGAACAGAAAAGACTCAAGACACATTACAGTCAGAGGACGACTTTTTCACCTTCAGCACTCTTTAGAATGGGGAGGGGGGCTCACACACTCTCACACTCCTTGGAGATTTGGCTTAATAGGATAGAAAGCTGATTATCATGAGGTGGAGAGAGGGTGCGAGGGTTGGCAGATGTTTTATTCAAATGCAGAGTTTAAAAGGAATAAGTGTGTTTGATCTCTCTGCGCAGTTTCTGTCTCACTGCCTCACGCCTTACAGTGTGAACGTAGGATCACGCAACGTCTAATAGAGATAAAAAGTAGATGTTCGGCTACAAAAATGAATGATCGTGCCACATATGAATTATGCTGTAATATGAATAAGAGGAGGCAGCTGATCTTCGCTAATAGCAATAAACTGATCTTCAGGCTTCAGTAATGAATCTCTCAGGATATATTTATTTATTCTCCAGTAAACCAGGGCAATATGTAAAAATGATTGTTCTACTTTATTTGAAGTGGTCCTTTGTAGATGATTACTAAACTCTTAACAGAGTAACAGAGGTGTCAAATCCAGGTTCAGAAAGTAAAAATCCTTCCCAGGATTTTCTTCCAACAGGCTGGACAGCTCTGCTGGTGGTGTGATCTAACTAGAGAAGCCAGCCTGTTGGAACAAAATCCTGGGAAGGAGTTTTACTTTCTGAACCTGGATTTGACACCTCTGCTGTAACAGTAACATGAACGACATATCAGTGAATGTGCAGCAGTGTGTTCTCACAGGTGTGGGTTCATGACTGTCACTGCTTTTGAAATGGTGCAGACAAAAGTAATGTACCTTCTAATAGCACCCCTTGTGGCTACATTTCAGATTGCTAAACGTGAGTGAGGCTATGGTGAAAGTGCTTTGGAATTCAACAAGGTATTATTTTTTCAGAATTTTACAACTAGTCTGAACCCTTGTGACACTTAAGCTTTAGGGAAAATGAGAGTTTTCCTCAGAGGGTATGTAGGCACTGTGGACAGGAAACCTGTTTAATGGTATATTAACATCCCATAATAATACATAATAGTACTAAAAGTGATCGAGACATTGCATATAGAATACTGGGGAAAGGTTTTAGAAAATTAGAATTAAAAAGGTGTTTTTTCTGGGGTTTTTTTCTAGAAAAACACTGTTTAAGAATAAATACAAATGCCATAATTACAAAAAAAAATCATGATTTATCATAACATTTTTCATTGTGCATGTTTAACCATTTCCAAGCTTCTCCCCAGTATTATTTGTAGTTATCATCCAGTGCCTGGTTTATCTAAATACTTCATATACTTTTTTTTATTATTTCTGTTTATTTGAATGTATTCTTGTGAAAAAACGCTGTTTCTACTGGATATACTTAATGCCAATATAAATCATTTTAAACAATGTATTTAAAAGATTATTGATTTTGTAGCATTGTCATCAGCTTGGTCAGTTATGACTGATATCTGATTACATTGCCCTACACAGGCCTGTTCTCCACTCCAGCTCACTGTTAGAGCTGCACATTATATCATTTCTTAATATCAATATCACTGAAGGTTTAAAAAAATGAGCCCTATAACCAGAGTTGTTCGCAAATTACACAAGGGTCCTGCCTCCCACCTTGTCTTTAGAACTTTGATGAGAGGATGAAGTGGAACTATCCATCTGGTCACGAACAAGGATAAAAGGAGGAGGATAAAAACACCATAAGAGCGAATCTGAATTTGTGAACTTCGAGTTTTATGTTTACCGGTTAGAAGTTGATGTGCTAGCTGGGCAGCGCATCTCTCTCTACAAACTGCAGCTCTGAAGGAGAAAAAAAAAATCTGTGTTGTGTGTAAACATGTTCATATGGGCAAAATTGTATCAGAGACCAGTTCAGTCCAGACAATATATGGGCACAATGGCACACTCCTCCTGGACGCACACCGTTTTAAAACAAGAACATGATTGTCTAGTGTCTCAGTCAGGCTCTAGTTCCATCTCTGGACTAATGCTAAATAGAAGGCATGTATTGGCATCGACCAGACGTCTTTAATTAAAATTCAATAAGGTCCTGTTAAAGAAAATTTCCTAAGCGAAGGTCCGGAACATCATACATAACTTGCATCATGACTCAGTGCCATATACTGTCCACTGAAGTAGCCTAGTAGGAATATCAACATCATATCCAGTCAACAACTGAAATGTCAAATCCAATAAAGTACAGTTCAGTGATATTTCAACAATATTTATGATCAGTTTTCTCTTTTTGGAGAACACCATGTGAAATAATCTGGCTCACTTTCTTCTCCAACTGCCTGTCTTGCATGCGTGTGTCTTAGTGCTCATCCTAATGCACAGATCTGATTGGCTGAGTAGCGGCACGTGTGATATTCACGACGCATGCGATTGGTCTGCGAGTTTCTAAATCAGTACTGTAATGACCAGAAATGATATGCCAATTAAAACAGGGCCACCCCGTCAAAATGAATGCTCCGGTCTCAGGTTAGGGCTGCCTATTAGTGACCTCTGCCATTGACTATTGATTAAAGATGGAATTTAAAATTAGTTCAGAGTACCGGGCGATATGGATGTTTAAAAATGTATGTATTGCAAATGGCTGACATGGCTCACGGGTCAGGTAGGGGTCACAGGAGGATCTCTTTGCAGAATTTTGCTGCAGGTTCCAGGAAGGTCAGGACCAACTCTGCCGATAACCACAACAATGTATTGAAATAAACCTTAGAACCAATCGCAGTGTTTTTACGGTGCAGTGTGAACATCTTAACCAATCACAGTTCCAGATAAGTATTTCCAAGGCTTTTGATCAATCAAAGCATTCATGTAAATGAAAAAGTATTGAATTAGAGCCTGATTCCAGTGTGTGAAATGTCCACATTAATAATATATACAAATAACACAATTCATTTCAAAAGCAAATACATCAAAAGGCACAATATATTTTATTCATGTGGAAACTATGTAAACATTTGAACCAAATAAATGTACTGAACCACCAGTGTTACCCAACCAAATGAAATCATTTTGGTCAAAAGAATGCAGGTGAATCTTCACCTGTCACATTACTGATTCACTACTGCGTTTTTAATGTATTGCAAGGAGTATCACAATTGCACCATCATGTCAGGGCTAGTATTATGTCCATATTGTCCATATTCCCTAATTCATGCTCTAGAGTTGACTATACCATCCACACTCTAGAGGAACATTACAGAAACTACTTCAGAACACATTACATCACCCTCCTCCTTCCATAAGAGGAGGGCAACTTGTCGCAGCTAAAGGCTGCTCACCGCACATACATTTGGCTGACATAGATCCAGGCCTAACACACCAGACCTCACACTTTCAGTTACTGCTTCAGGCACAAGCTGTACTGTACATAAAGCATAGAATTTTTTTTTTTCTTCACAGAAATAACAAAACACGATTAATAAAGGATTATTACTGCAGTCTCTTTATCTAAGGGTCCCCTAGTAGCCACTGCCAGCAGAATGTAAATTGACTTTGCGCTTATTTTGAATTAAATAAAATGTATTTAGCATGTAACTCTTATCAGTTTAACTAGGACACTCGTGTATAAAATGCGGGATTCTTGTTGATAAACAGAATATAAAATGTTGATTAGCTGGGCATACTGGACAATATGGACGCACACCTTACACAACAGTGGTGGACAGTAACTAAGTAAATGTAATTATTTACTGTACTTAAGAAGTTTTTCTGTATCTGTACTTTACTGAATTATTTCCATTTTGGGTGACTTTTTACTTTCACTCCACTATATTTCAAAGTAAAATATCTCACTTTTTACTCCACCACATTATACAAAATCTGTCATTCCTTTTGGCTTTTGTGTGCAGTGGTCACTTTGTTTAGAGCTGGTTTTGACCTGTTGGTCAGACCGACCCAGTGCAGCACGCGGTTCAACGTCAGCGCAGCAGCGTAAAACTTTGGGAGAGTCTGTTCAACATAAATGATGAACTAACCTAACTTTGTGTAAATAGAGCTCAATATAGAAATATGTCCACATATGCAGTCGAGACTGACGCGGCTTTTTTCTGAATTTCTACAAACACCATTTCATTTTATAGTAAATGAGTTTGGGCTGGTTTATGTTTATGAACAGACGCCTACAGATCAACATAGTAAAGGAGCTCATCTGTGATCCTGAGTTTAAAGCCAGTTTTTATTCAACTTAAACTTGGAACTAAGTTGTAAATAAATCTGAAACTGAAACTTTGCTTGTGTGTAAAAAGTGATTTCAGAGCCACTCGGTTCTCCCTGATGGAAACTGTTTACCTTCAGTGTTTTGTGCTTCTGATCATTTTAATAGACGTCAGCGTCACTAATTAATGACGTTCTATTAAAAGACTGGTTTACCAAGAGAGACGCTGGAGGACTTTCACCTGAAATGAGTTCATGAAGCCAGTCTGGTTATAAAAATGATAACAGGACATCAGAGCCAGAATTACTCTTTTAGTACTTTTACTTTATACTTAAGTACATTTGAAGGGAAATACTTTAGTACTTTTACTCAAGTGGAGGTCTAAAGGAAGGAACTTCTACTTTTACAGGGGTAATATTTTACCATGGGGGTCTCAGCTTTAACTCAAGTACATACTAACATCTGGCTCTATGTTTAGTTCTCGACTGCAAAGCCAAGATATTGAGGAAGATATGATGAAAACAGCAGATAATTACCTTCCATCCTCATAAGACACGTCCTTCACCGACTTTTGACTGAGTTCTCTTTCAATGCACTCACAATCAGATTCATCTGCTTGGGGACGGCGTCCGAAGACAACCCACATTATTCATTATCCACAATATTCTTGGG